>NW_020837968.1:13839258-14116705 GCF_003676395.1 Aethalodelphis obliquidens | reverse complement strand
ATATAACGGCCAATTAAAGCTAAAAAAAAAATAGTGGTTGAGAAATGTAGTTTGCTTTTAAATCTGGGCACATAGCTGCCCCAGTAATATAGGGGTTATTTTGTAAAAATGAGGAGGGGGGGGATGGCTAATGGGCCACAAGTAATCTCTTCCACATATCGTCTCATTGTTTTAAATATGGTGGCTTATTTACCTGAAGTCCTAAATGCATTAAGTTCAAGAATATGGAGACTTATATGTGGAATTAAAGAAAACAGAAACAAAAAAAGAGCTGTTAGACAACATAGTGGTGGTTGCCAGAGGGAGGGGTGGAGGGGATGGGGAAAAAGGATGAAGGGAGTCAAAGGGTAAAACTTCCAGCCATAAAATGAATAAATCACAGGGGATGTAATGTACAGCATGGTGACTATAGTTAATAACAGTGTAATTACACTGTAACTTAATATTTGTAAGTTGCTAAGAGAGTAGATCTTAAAAGTTCTCATCACAAGAAAAAAAATGTAACTATGTATGGTGGTGGAGTTTAACTGGACTTATTGAGATGATCATTTCACAGTATATACATATTGAATCATTATGTTGTACACCGGAAACTAATATAATGTTATATGTCAATTATGTCTCAGAAAAAGTAATCAATAGCACACACACACAAAAGAAGATGGAGACTTAAAAGCACTATAGCACTTAGATTTTTTAGCTGAGTACGTTAATATCTTCCTTTCTTATGCTATTATAAAGTACATTTTGGCCCACTATAAATATTGGAAAATATTGAAAATATAAATATATTTTCTTGTATTCAAAAAAGCAATAAATGTTGCTTTTGTTAAGTGAAGTTAGTTTTTTCGTGATTGGTAAATGCCAGCAAAACAAACTCTTCTTTTTCTTTCTAAAATATTTCTCCTTAAGCCAGAGTTAAAGACAAAGATTGCCATAGCTAGCCTCTGTGGCTGTTAGAAAAAGAATCTACTACTGAAGTGAGGTTACAAATTTTCTGCCAAGGAAACAAAGTTTGGCTCATCTGTAAGTTGGATAATCACTTGTGACTTCCCCCTTACTAAATGCAATCATCTCTTCTCAGCCTTCACTGACCTTAAATTCTTTATTGAATTCAACACAGTAGATTCACCTGTTCATGAAATTTTCTTTTCCTTCCCTTGGCCTCTGTGACATGGTGTTACTATGTACGGTTTATCTCTTTGACTGCTTCTTTTCAATCTCCTTTTCTAGAGCTTCTTCCTCCATGCACCCCTAAAAATGTAATCCTCCCATCCAGGATCCAGTCCTTCTCTTACTCCATGTAGAGTTCAGTGACACTTTCATCCCCACCCTTCAATATAACTCCTGTGGATGGCCTCTCTAATCCCACATTTCTAACTTCTGTTTATAAAAACCATGTTTGTTTGTTTGTTTGTTTTAACCTAGGTCTTCCATAGACACTTCGAATTCAACAACTCCAATACTGAATTCAGCCTATTCCTAGCTGCACCCTAATCCATCCCCCTTTTGCCTTCTCCCTCTTGGTTGCTGACATGACACTGCCATCTCTCCAGTTCCTCAGCAGAACACCTCAACACCATCTTGAGTCTCGTCTTCCCTCCCCACCATCCATATCTAATCATATACCAAAAATCCATTGATTCCGGCTCCAGAATCATTTTCGTTGCTATTACTTTTCATCTAGAATAATGTTATGTTATCTTGAGGTGTCTCTCTGCTGTCGGTCATGCCACGTACTGCTACCCATCATGTCCTACCTCTTCTAAAAAAGATCTTCAATTGGCTACACCTTGCACAGAGAATAAAGTTCAGATTCTAGTATTTGGACTTTGAAGTTCTCGCTAATGTGGAACCAATCTGTTTATCGCCTTTCATACCTCTTTCCCCACTACTCCCTTTCCACAGGACAAGCCTAGGAATCAAAATGAATCTCCCCCTTATTTCTCCCACAGCACTTTATGAGCACCGAAAGTCACCCATGGTACTCATCACACTCTGCTTTTTAGAGCTATTTGGGCTTGTCTGTTTCCCTGGTTAGGCAGTGAGTCTCTGGAGGACTCATTCTTATCACCTCCCTGTGCTCACAACAGTATCTTTAGTGTAGTAAGATAGATGTTATCCTCTGTGGATGTTTGCTGAAGAAAAACGAGTTGTGTACAGCCTTTGCTTCCGCTCACAGAATTCAGAGTTCAGTTCAAGGATGACCCTCAGCACAGCTATGACATAAGGCTTCAGTGCTTCAAGATATTCCCTTTTTCCGCTCTCCTTTATTTCACTTACAGATGCTCAGTGCCTTCTTGTTCACTCCTGCCCACCCAGGCCCCTTTGTAGGGTGTCTACATAGACCCGTCCTTTTGAGCAACTCCAATGCCGAGAACTTTTCCTTCCCATTTTCTTACCAAAACCTACACATCCCTGAGATGGGCTTCAGACTCCATTCTTCTCATTTCATAGCTCAAGGGACTAAGGCCCAGCAAGGTGATATGAATTGCCCAAGTTCATGTGACCTATGAGGAGGCCTAGCTGAGACAGAATCAGGTCTCTTGACTCCAAGTCCGTTGCTCTTTTTTTCACACGTTGCTGCCTACCCTGTCTCTCAACACCTTCAGCCTCTGGCTGCTGTTAAAAGACTGGCAAGGCCAAGCCTTTAATGCTCAGCGAGTATCTCTCTTTTAAAGACAGTTATCCATGCTCTAACTCACAATAACAAATATCGGAGAGAGTTCACATTAGTCCCCTCTTGCGATTGTTTGGTCACAGTCTCTTCCTAGCTTCTGAAGTCAAACCTTAGAGAGACACTGTCTAGGCTGGGATATGGAAAGCCTGCCCATTTTCTGCAGTGTGCTTTCTTATGGCTGTGTGGTTAGTGATATTCAGTGTGTAACACAATCCTCCCACGCCCCAAAGAAACCATGGCAGCAGAACTCCAGAGGCATCCCCCTGCCGCTTTAGAACTTCCCCGGGGGGAAGAATTCAGTTCATGAATATGAGGTAATTTCTGTGAAGGGTATTTAAAGTCCTTAAAAACATTCATGAATGAGTCTTTTCAGTACTACTTGGAAGGAAGTCAGGGATTTCACCATTGAAACCGAGCAGTAATGAAAT
This sequence comes from Aethalodelphis obliquidens, assembly GCF_003676395.1. Classification (NCBI taxonomy): domain Eukaryota; kingdom Metazoa; phylum Chordata; class Mammalia; order Artiodactyla; family Delphinidae; genus Aethalodelphis; species Aethalodelphis obliquidens. The sequence continues at coordinate 14,113,597 of NW_020837968.1, read as the reverse complement.
TCAATGTCCCCCACGCAAGAGATATGAATGCCTCAGGGCAGAACAAAGACCAGCTGAATCAGCGAAGGGCAGTTACTTCCACAAATGCATTTACCTGAATAGGAACTTGAAGGGTTTTCAAGGAATGACACTGTGTCGTTTCCAAAAGTATCATGTGTTCTTTAGTCATCATGTAAAACTAAGAATCTAAATTAAAATTTTATTCTAGTTTGGTCTTGGCGCCATATTTTACGGTTTAATCATCAGGGCTGGATGATGTGAGGAAGCACTGCATTTTTTCAGATGGAAAAAGGAAGCAGTGAAAGCTTCCCTTTTCTACAGGTTTTGATTTTAGAATTATAGCTCTCTGATGCTGAAGGAACTTTGTAGCACATCTAAACCAACCATATATTTTAGAGGTAAAGAACTGGTCCCTGTTCATCTGATAACATAGAAATTATCCTATTTTATGAAAATCATTCTACTTTAGAAACAAATTAATGAAGTAGGAATCTGGGCACTAAATCACAGTTGTTATATTACTAGGACTGAGTGGGCACACGGATCTGACAGAAATGAATGCTCTGGACTTCATCTATTTGCCTTCAATTTATTTCCATCCCATTTTTCTGTTGTACAAAGTAGACGACCACTTTAGGTTTCCTTTGGAAAGTTCGTGTCTACATTTCTTTATGCTAACATTAAAATAATTCCTTTGGGCAACAAAAATTAATCCATTGATCTAAGAAAGAAATGGAAAATTTTATTTGAGCCACATTTCAGGATTATAACCCGGGAAGAGCATCTCAGAAAGCTCTGAGAACTGTTCCGCCAGTTAGAAGTCCAGGCACAGTTATATAAGTGTTTTTTGAGACAGAAGACTGTACATCAAATGACGTATTATTGACAGTTTACATAATCCAGATCTAAGTGCCATGTGACCCCTTACAAGATCAAGAAGGAATGTTATCTTTTTTGGTTTTTACTTTTTAGAAAAATCATTTAAATGGACTTAAAGAGTCTTCTCAGAGACACACAGATAAATTTCTTCGTTAAAAAAATGAGATAAGACACACTTTTTCAGGATGGCATTGTGACTACCTAATCGGACAATGTGTGGAAAAATACTCTAAAAAATATATAGTGCTTTGTAAAAGAAGCAGGTTGTTCTATTTACTTTATGTACACATTCCATTTATTCCTCCAGCAAATATTTATTGAGCTATGTGCCACGTCTTGTGCTATACACAGGATATACAGGGCACGAAATGACATCCCAGCCTTCAGGAGCTTATAATGAAGTCTATTCCTGATCTTGGCAACCCTCCACCTCCACCCCAGCAAAACAAAGCAAAAAAAACACAACTAGGTGAGGTTCCCTGTTATGTTGTCACAGCACTTTGAACTTACTTCTTTCGTTCCTGGCATTATCACAATTTGAGTTAAATACGTGAGTAAATAATCGCTTACTACCCGTGTCAGCCACTAGAATTTTGAGCTCCATGGAACAAGTATTTCATCTCTTTTGTTCTTTGCTTTATACTCAACGCCTTGCGTGGCTGACATAGAAAAGAGGAGCAATGTATTTGTTGAATGGATGGGTGAACGAATGAATGAAAGGGAAAATGCATGTCGAAAACATGACTACAATACCGTATAACACGTTCTATATTAGGCGTGCACAGGATGACAAGAGGATTTACAGGAGGAGCATTTAAAGCTAGGCTTGAGGGGCCTGATTTCCAGAAGGGAAATTAATCTTTTCAGATTCAGATACTAGCGTGATACTGTCCCCCACTGGCCTGCCAGTAGCTTAACAGGGATTATTCTCTGAAATATCAAGATCATGCCAATAGTAGGACGTCAAGAAGCTCGGTTAAATGAATCAAAGGCCGGCGCGGACAACGTCCAATTAGATCATCTCTGGCTAACAGCCAGAATGAATAAAAGGGATCAATCCCGGGTGCAAGCGCAGAACTGACTAAAGCCGGCTCCCAGCCTCCGCTTCAACGTTAGACACCCCGCTGGCCGCCGCTGGTCACGTGACCCGGGCCGCTGCAGCCTGGGCACCTGGGCCGTCCCGCGCATGCGCAGTGCCCGGGCGGCGGACCCGAGGGTGCCGACAGCTTCCGGTTTTGTTTCCCCGTCCCTGCGTGGCGAAAGCTCTTCAGGCTCCGCGGTGGCGGCTGTAGCGGCGGCGGGGGGGCTGGGGGCAGGGCGTGGTGAGGTAAGGTGAATGCCCGAACAGGGTTCCCCGGAGCCATGGCCTGCTCCATTGTCCAGTTCTGCACCTTCCAGGACCTCCAGGCCGCCCGGGACTTCCTCTTCCCTCGTCTGCGGGAGGAGAACCCCAGCTGCACCGTGAGGAGGGACCCCAGTAAGTGCCCCCGCCTCGCCGCTCCCTTCCCCGCCTCCGCCCGCAGGACCTGCTCGGCTGCGTCGGGCCTCCCACCCGCTCCGCCCCTTCTACCCCGCGGCTCCTAGTTGCCCCCGCGCCTCCCTTGTTCTCTCTGCGCGGATCCCTTGCCCTCCTCGTCCTGAAGCCGCCTCCGCCCACCCTGGCTGCGTCGTTGCTGTCTTCCTCTCGCCTAAGCCACTCCGCCCTCTGGCCATACACTGCGTCTTGCTTCATCTGGTCTCTACCTATCCCACTTCCCCACGCCCAACTCCTACTTGTCTCTCCTCCATCTTCCCTCCCTCCAGCCCGGGGTCCCCTGTTAACACTCTGCCTGCTCCGCGATCGCATCCTCCTCCCCATTCCTTGCCAGCTGTCAGCGCTCTAGCCTCGTTTTTCCTCAACCCCTACGCTCCTCTATGCCTGGGACTGTGGCCTTCTGCTACCTCCCCTCCCGAAAGGGTTTATCATCGCCCACACTCTCCCTTCTTCCCTCCCCTTTCCTCCCATTCAGATTTAGAGAATAAGTGATTGACAAGTGAGAGACTCCTAAGGTGGCGAGTAGGCGGCTCTCAACAAAGGAAAATAACCTGTCGGGGAGCGAGAATCCGCATCAGGAACTAAAGTTACAGTAGCATGGCCGTGAAAAGTTAATTTGCTTTATTGAGATGAGAAACCGTCCGCCTTTTATTATCATCAAACAGTGTGACTTGTCCACGTAGTATAAGATCCCAAGTCTGGTTTATTGGCTACTGCATAGTTCCTCAGAATTTCCTACATTTCTCCTATTGAAACGGTGTGTTTTGTGTGTTTGGTTTCTTCGTATTTCCGCTCTACTACAAAGTCGTATGTCCAAAGCACATTTGGCTTTGCAGTATAGTGCTTTCACTTTGTGCTCTACTGGAATGGTGATGAAAGGCCCACTAACTAAGCTCCTCCCCGTTTTTAAAATTTAGAAGATATCAAATCAAACCTACTTATGAATATTTACTCTGTGCCAGTCAGTAGTGCTGCACATCAAATACGGTTGGTGGTCTCTGCCATCTAAGAGCTTATAATTTGCTGGGACAAGTACATTAACCCCTTGTTAATTTATATATATATCTCAGTATAGCGTGATTTTATATATATATATATATGGCACTAGGGGATACGTCCTTGAATTGGAGGTACTTAGGCCTACCTTTGAAGTAGTAGTTAGATGAATAAGGGAGAGGTAATAGCATATGCAGAGGAAGGGAGGCCTGAAATGGCATGCTATTTAGAGAGCTAAGAAAGGCTGAATGGCTGAAGAGGAGAATATGAGGGAAACGGTTGCGGGGGTGAGCTGTATAGGTAATAAGGAGCTTGATCCCAAGCCTTCTGAAAGGAGTGGGATGCATCTGAAAGACATTAAGCAGAGGAATGACGTGGTCAGATTGTACTTAATGTAATCAACAAAGTTTTGAATACCTGTTTTGTGCTTTGACAGCAGTGTGGAGGAGAGATAGGAAGCAGGGAAATTGGTTGGGAGGCTATTCCAATGATCCATGCAGAAGTGATGCAAGCTGGAACTAAAGTAGCTTCAGCAGGACTTGAGAGCAGGAGCTAGATTAGAAAGATATTAAGGAGGTCGAGTCTACAGGACCTAATGAAGATCTGGGGCTAGGGGTTGCAGCTGGTGAGGGAGAGGGAGTGCAGGATGCCTTTGGCTTTTGGCTCAGGCAAGGGTTTCTCATGAAGGGGAATGAAGGAAATAGGTTTTGGACCTTTTTCATCTTAAATGTTTGCAGTTTGTCCAGTTTTAAATGTATGCAGTGAGTCCAGTAGAACAGGTCTAAAACTTAGTTTCCCTGGGCCAGAGGCATTAATTTGGGAGTTACCAACAAAACGTGTCAGTCAGTCTCAAGGGTTATGAATATAGTGAAACGAATGCAGGACTGAAGATGTAACCGTAGAGGAGCACTGAAGTTTTAAGAGTCAAATACAGATTAATGGGAAGAAGACTGAGAAAGAGTAACAGAAAGAGAAGAAACCCAGGTGAGAGTAATGCCCCAGAATTGAGAGAGGATTTGATGAAGGGAAGAGTGGTCAGCAGTTGCAAATGCAGCAGAGGTCAGCTAGGATAAGAATGGAAAAGGGCTCATTGGCTTTGGGAAGGTGGAGGTGACTGGGACCTTAGGACAGCTTCAGTGGAAGGGTTGGGGGCAGAAAGCATATTTACCAGATATTGAGGAGTTAAAAAGTGAAGTTGCCTATTTCAAGGAGCCAGGTTGTGAAGGATGGTGAACACAGGACTGTAGACAGGGGACGTAGAGCATGGACACATTTTCTCTATCCCATTCCCACTCCCCTGGTCCAGGCCACCATCTTCTCTCACCTGGGCAAGGGCACTAGTCTTCTTTTAACAGATCTTCCTGCTTCTACTCTTGGTTTCTTTTCTTTCTTTCTTTCTTTCTTTTCTATATATAATAGTTTGCATCTACTAATCCCTAACTCCCAGTCCTTTCCTTCCCCGCTGCCCCCCATGACAACCACAAGTCTATTCTCTATATCTGTAAGTCTGTTTTTGTTTTGTAGGTATGTTCATTTGTGTCATATTTTAGATTCCACATATAAGTGATATCATGTGGTATTTGTCCTTCTCTTTCTGACTTACTTCACTTAGTATGATAATTTCTAGGTCCATCCATGTTGCTGCAAATGGCATTATTTCATTCTTTTTAACGGCTGAGTAATATTCCATTGTATATATAAATACATACCACATCTTCTTTATCCATTCATCTGTCAGTGGACAATTAGGTTGTTTCCATGTCTTGGCTATTGTAGGCAGTGCTGCTATGAACATAGGGGTGCATGTATCTTTTCAAATTATAGTTTGGTCTGGGTAAATGCCCAGGAGTGGGACTGCTGGATCATATTGCAACTCTATGTTTAGTTTTTTGAGGAACCTCCATACTGTTTTCCATAGTGGCTGCCCCAATTTACATCCCCACCAACAGTGTAGGAGGGTTTCTTTTTCTCCACACCCTCTCCAGCATTTATTATTTGTAGACTTTTCAATGGTTTCTTGTAATTTGTAGACATTTTAATGGTTTCTTATGGTTAGTTCCCAAAAGCAGTCAGAGTGAACTTTTAAAGACAACATAATCATAACAGTCCTCTCTCTGTAACCCTCTGTGTCTTTCAATTGCACTTAATATAAAATCCAGAGTTCTCAAATGGCTTACAAGGCCCTTGAGGCCCTGCTTCCTGCCACTTCTTGCACCTCATACTCTTCTCTCCTCATTTCTTACGCTTCATACACTTTCTGGTTGTTAAACCAGTCAAGCCCATTCGTGCCTGAGGCCTTTGTCCTTGCTCTTGTCCCTGCGTTGGATATTCTGTGCAGGTCCTTGCGTCCTCGGTGCATCTTGTTCAAGTCTCAACATCTCAGGGAGGCCTTTTCTGACCATCCAATCTAAAACAGTCACCCCTACTCCCTTGTTCTCATTTGTTACTCGAAATCATTTCATCTCGTTTATTTTTCATCACCAAGCCTATACTGTCCAGTATGGTAGTCTCTAGCCAGAACTAGCTGTTGAAATGTGGCAAGCGCTACTGAGGAACTGAATTTTTAATTTTAGTTAGTTTTAATTAATTTAAATTTAAATAGTCAGATATGGCTAGTGGCTACCGCATTGCATGGCACATTTATAAATGCTAAAATTTAGGTACCAACAGATTGAATACTTGTCCAAGGTCACACAATGAAGGGTAGCCTTAGGCTATGAACTTGATCCAGGCATTTGGGAATATAATCATACCCCAGACATCTAGATTAATTTATGCCTATGGGTTTGCAAATATGATTTAATTTATTATCCTTTTAAATAAAATTCTTAGGCATATGTATGTTGGTATTATTGTGGCTACCAGCGATTCAAGTAGAAAAAAAGTGGAGAAAGAACCTCTTTACCGGTGAGCCCCTTTCCCAAATCTGTATTTTACAGTTAGAATGGTGCTTTAATTCAGAAATGAAAATCAGAAAAATAGCTTGTCCTATTGTAGATGGTTTACTTGGAATTCTTGAAATGACTGGGACTACAGATTTCAGTACTCACTCCAGGCCATCCTTTACAAAACATCAGGCTTTGTAAAGCTCATCATTAAGAAAACCTGAACCTAAACTTTTGTGAGGGTGAAAATTTAGAGTAAAAATGAAGTTATGGTGGTGGTTTGCTTTGCTTTGCTTCACTTTTTTTATTAGTGTTGTAAATGATTACTTTATTGGGCAGTAGAAATCATTTTATTTAGCTTATATAGTTTTAATTTCTTATACTAGCTCATCTCTAGAGGATATATAAGGCAACTGATAATTTTGAAGACTTATCTATTAGTTTAATAATTTTTTAATTTTAATATGGATAGCTGCCATTGACATAGTGATACCTAGTACCTGGGCACCCAGATCTCAATACTACTCTTCTATATTTGAATGCTCAGAGAATAACAGTATGACTTTACGTTACTTTGTATCATCAATTATAAAATGAGACTGTCTTCTATTGCTTTAAAAGAGGTCTTGAACCCTACTATTTCTCAGTGTTTACATTAGTGATAAATATTTATAATTGGTTCTACTCAATCTAGTGCTATCTATTTAGACATAAAATTTGGTCTCATACTTTGAAATTTTGGAGATGGGCAATAGTATGTGTCCCCACCTGGCCTACAGTGACATAATTTCCAGGGAGATTGGATTTCTATACCAGAGCCGTCTGATATTTATAATTGAGTTAGGTGAAAGAAAGGAGAGAAGGAAGGAAGGAAAGAAAGAAAGACATGTACAGAGAGGGAGAATCAAAATATTTGGAGGTAATTTAAGTATAATATTGTGGATCTATTAATTTACCTAATAGTAAGATAATTTTCTGTTGCCATACTAATGAGGTAGAGGAGGTTTCCCTCTTGCCTCTTTTATCAGAAAGATAGAAGAAGGTAAAGCATACAGAGGATTACCTTGGAGTCATCAATTAAAGTCACGTTTTTGTCCAATCACTGAGAAAAGTATGCTTTTTAGGATAACCTAAAATCATGGAATCACTTTGGGATATTATAAATGGTGTAAAGTACCCATTTTTTTATACTGAGTGAAAATGCTTTCTTTTGTTTGTGACCGTAGTGGGGAGAGAAAAGTAATCTGAAAGTAGAATATTTATAGGAATTTCAGAAAATTTATAGAGGTATTGGATTTCATTAGCTATTTAAAATTGGAAGAGGATCTTAGAGATAAATTTTTGTCCATGACAAAAGTGACACATGAACAGTCTAATTCCTTTATTCAGCTAATATTTATTGAGCACGTACTATGTACAAAGTAGTCTTAAAGGTAAATAAAATAGGTCCCTCTCCTCAAGGAGCGTTCAGCCAGTAAATGAGTGTTAGAGGTGTTATGCTATAATTTGACACATGATAGTTGGAGAATGAAGGAGTGTTGGTTCACGCTGTTTAGGGGACTTAGGAAAGTCTTCACAGAGGAACTGATATTTTCACGATGTCTTAATAGTTGTCCATCAGGTGGAGAGAAAATGGTCAGGCAAGGGATGTGAAACAGCACGGGGTTCAGAAAGATGCAGATAGTAAATTCTGGTGGAAGAGTGGGATATGGTGGGATAAAGCTGGAGAGATTGGCAGAGAAGTTTAGATTTTACGCAGTAGCAAGGAAGTAAGACTACCTTGGGGATTACAGGGAAATTTGCTAAAGTTTACTTGGGAACAGATAGTTTTAAGTAGGTCAGCTTCCAGATGCACCTATATAAGTGCCAACTTTCCCACCGTACCTTCTCCTGTTTACTAGACAAGGGCTCACCTCTCACACATTTCAAATATTATTATAGTAAGTTGCTTCCAAGGCATTTTAAAAAACCTGCCCTTTAAGGCACCATAAACTCCCCCATCCATCAACAAGAGACTTCCAAATAATTTTTGCTATTTATGTTTAATAATTATTTGTCAACATTTGTGATAATGTATGTTGTTTTTCTCAGTTATCTGCTTCTAATAATAATTGCAATAAGTCAAGTAAAAAAAAACTTAATACTTAGAGCCTTTGATCCCAAGAAAACTGCTTTTTCTCAGTTCTTATCTGTTTTTGCAGAGAAATTTTTGGACTGATGATACATATCTGTATTATATTAGAATAGCATTCTGTGGAGGAAGTGAATGGAAATAAGAATTCAAGGAGAAAAAAGGACTTATAAAATTACTCTTAGAGAAGATAATCATATTTTTTAAATGGGTGTTTGTGGGTAGTATTTCCCAGTAGTACTTAGAATCCACTGAATAAATTTAAAAGGATGATATAAATCTATATTGAAACATCCATGTTTAATATATCAGAAGTTACATTTTTTGTGCAAGGGATCCATATTATTGAAAAACTCTTTTGGGGTGTGTATAATCAAAAAGTTTGAAGACATTCTTCTATAGGCCTGTCCTTCCCAATCTTTTTTCTTTTTTTTCATCATAGCATGCATAAAAAGTGAGACCTAGGCCCTGAATAGTGAAAACAATTTTGAAGAAGGAGGAAAAAGTTGGAGTACTTCTACTTCCTAATTTCAAAACATATTGCAAAGCTACAGTAATCAAAAGTGTGTGGTACTGGCATAAAGACAGACAACTAGGATAATGGAATAGAGAGCTCAGAAATAAGCCCTTGTGTATATGATCAGATGATTTTTGACAAAGTGTCAGGACCACTCAATGGGGAAAGGACAGTCTGTTGAACAAATCGTGTTGGGAAAACTGCATATCCAAATACAAAAGAATGAATTTGGACCATTATCTTATACCACATTCAAAAATTACCAAAAAATGGATTAAAGACCTAAATATAAGACCTAAAACTATAAAACTGTTAGAAGAAAACATAGGGGGAAAACTTCATGACATTGGACTTGGCAGTGAGTTTTTGGATATAACACCAAGAGCACAGGCAACAAAAGCAAAAACAGACAAATGAGACTATATCAAACTTTAAGACTTTTGTGAATCAAAGGCTGCAATCAACGAAGTGAAAAGACAGCCTACAGAATGGGAGAAAATATTTGCAAATCATGTCTGATAAAGGATTAGTATCCACAGTATATCAATACAAAGAACTCCTACAGCCCAACAACAATAAATAACTCAAGTGAAAACTGAGCAAAAGACTGGAATAGACATTTTTCCAAAGATGTTATAGAAATGGCCAGTAAGCATATGAAAAGATACTCAATATCACTAATCATGAGAATCACCAGCTTGGCTACTATTAAACAAAAACAAAACAAACAAACAAAAACAACAGAAAATAACAAGTGTTGGCAAGGATATGGAGAAATTGGAACTCTGTACACTGTTGGTAGGATTGTTAAATGGTACAACGGCTATGGAAAACAGTATGGAGTTTCCTCCAAAAATAAAAAAAATAGAATTACTATATGAGCCATCCCATTTATGGGTATATATCCAAAAGAATTGAAAATAGTGTCTAGAAGAGATATTTGCATACCCATGATCATAGAGGGACGTTCATAAAAGACAAAGAGTAGAAGCAACCCAAATGCCCATCGATGGATGAATGGAATGGGGTATTTATGTACAATGGAAAAGTATTCAGCCATTAAAAAGAAGGAAATCATATCACATGCTACAGCACGAATGACCTTGAGGACGTTATGATATGTGAAATATTCGCCAGTCAAAAACCATAAATGCATGATTCCATTTATATGAGTTATCTAAAGTAGTTAAATTCACGGAAACAGGAAGTAGAATGGTGGTTACTAGGACCTAGGGAGAGGGTGAAAAGGGGTCTTGTTTAATGGGTTTTACAGTCTCAGATTTGCAAGATGGAAAAGTTCTAGAGATCTGTTTTATAACAGTGTGAATATATTTAACATTACTGAACTGTACACTTAAAAATTGTTACAATGATAATTTCTATGTTATGTGTTTTTAACATAATAAAAATATATAAATTAGTATGGTAGTAAAGAAATGGGTCATAAAATGTAAAACAAAGCTGTTCATGGTGGGAGGTGACCTGCTAGAGGTTCCAGTAGTCCCAGGCCCTACTTGGCTGTCCTGAGAGCTGAGAGGATCAATATCTTGGCTCACCTGTAACCCATTTGCAGTTTACTGGGAATCTCTGCTATAGACAGAGGGTAACCATTGGTGGTTTTAAGCAAAAGTATAGCATTTCAAGATTGGAGTTGCAGAGAAATGGATTTGGGGGCTCTGAAAAAGGTTGGGTAGTTCAAAGCTAGAGGTAGGTGACCATTTGGGAGATGTTCATACAAGTCCAGATCAGGGCCTTCAGAAGTAAAGACAGGACTAAGGTAGTAGCAGTGGTGATAGAGTTTGAAACTTGCTAGCTATAGCAGTGGCAACCTATGCAAAGAATTTGAGCCGAGAAACAGGATAACCAGGTTAATATTTTAAACACATTCCTTTGTCGGCAAAGAAGAGAATGAATGGGAATGGTGGGTGAAAGTGGAAATAGAATGACCAGTTGGGTGGCCTTTGCAGTATCTCCCAAAAGGGGAGATAATCTTTTCCTTAGCTTGGTATTCTTCAGATGTTACTTAATGGTCTACACGGTGACAATCCTGGAACTATAAGAAAGCAAGTATTTTTGAGTGACTACTATGCTAATATCATTTGGGACTTTTGAGACCCTAAATGAACTTTCCTCATGAGAGGGAATCCTTGCAACTTTACAGTGTCTGCCATGCCATATTCCTTCTTTGAAAAGAAGACCAGAAACAGTCCCTTGAACACAGATCACTTTTCTTTGTATCATGTGAGCATAAGTCTCACATATAAATTCCTCAGAAGAGAGAATCTCAGGTCAGGAGAGAGATAATTACCCATGATCACATTGCCTCTTTTTATTTTTTTTAAGTATATAAAATCAGACGTATAAACAACCTTCTGGCTACTCACATCCCACATTGCAAATGTTAAAACTTTAGTATTATGCTGTCCAGTATAGTAGCCACTAGCCACATGTGGCTATTTAAATTTAAGTGTAAATTAATAGAAATTAAATAAAAATTCAGTTCCTCAGTCATACTAGTTAACATTTCAGTGGCCACATATACCTACCTAGTGGCTAACTAATTGGACAGCACAGATAAAGAACACCTCCAGCATTACAGGAGGTTCTATTATAAAGTGCTACCTTAGTGAGAATCTTCCAGACTTTCTGCTGAGACAATAAACACACATATACTGCTTGGGTATTTTATTTATCTATTTTAAATTTTATATCATGGACTCATTCTTGTAAAATGTATATGCTGGAACTTTTTTGGTTTACTTAATGTCAACCACTTTTCAAGCTGTATATATAACTCCATAGCATTTTTTCCTAATGTCTGTACAGTATTCCAATGAAGACTCTACCAGGTTTTAGTTAACCATTCCCCTATCAGTGAACATTTAGATTATTTCCAATATTTTTGCTATAAGAAAATGCTCCAGTAAGCATCCTTATATATGCTTTTACCCATGATGCTAATATTTCTGTATGTAAATTTCTGGGATTGGAATTGCTGAATAATAGAAATTCACATTTTAATTGTTGATCATAGTTGCCCAGTTACTCTCAAAATTGGTCAGGTTCATTCCTATCCATGGTAAACAGAAGTGCCCATTTACACACTTGTCATCTTTCTGTGTTATCAGTTTTTTTGATTTTTGCTCTTCTGATAAATGAAATGTGGTTCTTGTGTGATACTAAGATAATTATCAGACTTTATCTGTATTTTTTTTTTAAGCAGCAAGTAATAGCAAAATTAAGCTGGTATTGCAAGAATTTAGCTTAAATATAAGGAAAGTTTTCTCACAGGGACAATAATTGAATATTAGACTGTTCTAATAGAGGAAGGAAGGAAGGAAGATACTGAATTGGTTTTAGAATATGCAGAAATTAGCTTTGGTGAGCAGTGTTTATGTACCTCCATCCTCATTTACATTCCCTCACATTATTTTCTGCTGCTTTGGATATAATAAATCAACACATAATTATGAAGTGGTAGGAAAGAATTATATAAGTTCTATCTAATATACGTAATATATTATTGCCTTTAGTGACTTCCTTTGAAAAATAAAATGAAAAATAAAATAGGGCATATTAAATTTCTCCAAGTCTTCAGATTTGTTTTGTTTTGTTTTGTTGTTGCTTTTGTCAAGATAGGTCTAAAGATTTCTTAGGTTTTTGAGCAAAGGAAGCATGTTTAGTTTTTAAACTTTAGAGGAGGAGGATACACTCTATTTCTGCTTAAAAATATTTTCAGTTCTGTCCTTTTGTGATTTGATTATCAGAACATTCTTCTTCTGTGATATAGGAGGCCACTTATTTGACAACAGGAGTCATTAGAATTCCAGAACGGGAAGGGACCTTAGAGACCTAGTCCGATTTAATCATGGTGTTTTGAAAGAAACTCCTTCTTATTGAAAATGGGGTGGCCTCGTCATTTTAGATTGCTGCATATTTTTATGTGCTGAAAGGAATATGCTAATTTGAAATTTATATTCCCATTTCCATTTCCTTAGAAATAGAAAAAGATTAATAATTCTGAGGCATAGGAAATTAAGCAGCTTCTCTGTTCTTTAGTCCTTTTTTTGGCTTTGTATTGCTATGTGATGCTTCCTGTGCCTTGGCCAAGAAGAGCCAACTAAAATTGTTACATCCCCTGAATTATTTACAAGTCATAGGTTCTAGAGGTTCGTGCTCTTTATAGAAACAAGTACATTATCTCTGTTTTTTTCTTGTCTTAGAAGAATGGAAATGGATTTGCTTCAGCGCTAATAAGATCTTTTCTTAGACCAGGGAGATTAAGTTTTCCTTTTCCTAACGTCGAAGGATTTCAGTTTCTCATTTACTTTTTGATCTTGACATACTCATATTGGAAAAAGCAAATACTGTCAAATTAATTGCCCACTTCTAGAATTCAGTTTCCTTTCTAGCTTCAAGTTCTTGTTAAATGAAAAACCAATACTCAGTTTATGAGGACAGACTGTTCAGAAGCAAATCAGAATAATGTATATTTTAAATTAAATAGACCTACGGAAAGCAGCAGTTGAATTTCTCATTTAAGCTTTTGTTGGTAGAATAATTCATTCGTTGGAAATGTCCCTAAAAAAGACATCTATAATTTTTTGATGATTGAATTACAGTGTTTTCTCTATAGTTTGAAGGTTTCAGTGACTATAATTTGTCAAGTGAGAAACTGAACAGTTTTTTAATACTAGTATAATCTACACTTCTCCTCAGGGAAAAAATTCTCTCCAGAGGGAGTTGTAGTTACATTTTACTAATATATTTTAAAGTCATTGATTTTATTCATTCAGGCAAAACATTTAACTTGATAAGGGTAAGAACAAGAGTTTATGTTTATGTTACCAATTATTCTAGACAGTTCAAAATAGTCCTCTTCAGTGATAGGTATAAAAAAATGTTAAGGATTGAAAAGTCAAGTTACTAATCAATGAAGAGGTAGTTGCTTTTTGTTACTGTTACTTGTAACTTCATCTTGCTTGTTTTTATTTCTCTATATATCATGTCAGTTGGTTGGAGATCAGCTTAGGAATTTTATTTATATAGAGAGCAAGTATGATTCAAGGTGTGGTATGAAATAAAAGTGAAAGGTAATTTCAGCAGATGAGGTCGACTAACAAAATAATCTAAACTGGCAAACTTCTTGAAAGACTTAAATTGAATCCTCAGTGCAATCCTTGATTATCTGTGAATTTTAAGGAAAAATGATTAAGAATGTGAAAAGAATAGAGTTTAAAGGAAACTCACCCCTCAAGAATGGTTTGCTCCCCCCTCCCCCCCAAAAAAGTTACAGATTCAAAACTAAGCAGAAATGTCTCTTGGACTTGGAAATGCCATTTTTTTTCCCAGTAAGTTGTACAGGAAATGAGGTGGGAAAGCCCAATTAAAACATGGACCTTTGAAATATTTTGCTTATAGCTGATGCTGTCCTGATGTAATATAGTTGTAAAATGACTGCTTTAGGAGCAAACATCTGGCACATGAGTCATAGCACTAAAGTAACAAGACTAGGGAAGCATTTTCATGATCTATTTTTAGATGTCTCCAATAGGCAATTTTAGCTGTTTTTAGTATAACCTGTTTTATTCACTATTGGCAAAAAGAATATTTACATAATAGAATACAGACAGAATTCAAGAATGATGTGGATGTTCTTTTCTCTCTCTCTTTTTTTCTTTGCCTTTAAAATGGTATGGTAATTTATTTGGGGACTCAGTGTTCTTTGTAATTATTTTTTTCTAGCCTACTAAAAAATTAGGTTGAGAGTCATACTTAATGAATGTGTTGGTTTTCCTTTATTGATGCAGGATCTTTTTTTTTTTAATTATTTTATTTTATTTAATTATTATTATTATTTTTTAAATTTATTTTGGCTGTGCTGGGTCTTCGTTTCTGTGCGAGGGCTTTCTCTAGTTGTGGCAAGTGGGGGCCACTCTTCATCACGGTGCACGGGCCTCTCACTATCACGGCCTCTCTTGCTGCGGAGCACAGGCTCCAGACGTGCAGGCTCAGTAGTTGTGGCTCACAGGCTTAGTTGCTCTGCGGCATGTGGGATCCTCCCAGACCAGGGCTTGAACCCGTGTCCCCTGCATTAGCAGGCAGATTCTCAACCACTGTGCCACCAGGGAAGCCCCGATGCAGGATCTTTTTTAAGTAATGATGCACTGTTGTTTTGAAATGTTGAAATATACATTGTGTATGTGTGTGTGTTTATGAAATATAAAGATCCATTAATCCGTATCAGGCCAACTATTTTGAACTGTATTTCTAGAGGATCTTTTTTTACATAGTCAAATTCTGCCACTTAGACTTGAATTAGAACAAAAATACTCTATTTTTCCTATTCTTAATCAAAACTAAAGCTAAGAATTGTTTTTTAATTTTTTTCTTACTAACTAAAATTGAATGGAACAGAGAATTATCAAAATAAATATATTTATAATTTTATATAGAAAGCTTATTTGAAAGATGGTTTTGATCTGGGATATAAAGTCTGAGTATATAAAATTTATAAAAAATAAAGTGTTTTTGTATTTCTTTGGAAATGTAAAAGGTTTAGAATCAGCGTCTGATTTGGTTACTATATTTAAATATATTAATTTAAATCTTGATGCTTTGATCCCTATAAAGGAATATATGGGGAAACATTTGGGTGAGAAGGTCATTTTATTTATATTCTAAATGGATATAAATATTTACTACATACTTATAGTGTCCTTGAAGATACTTATATATGTGTGTGTGTAAGAGTTTGCGCGCACACACAATATACATATTCCCTGTCCTCCAAGGCTTAATGGTTAATTGTATCGACAAGATGTACATTTATGATAAACAAGTTAACAATGCAATAAATGACCCAACGCAGTTTATAATTAAGTTCTGAAAGAAAAATATAATCAAATGCTATGGTTTCACAAGATCATTGGTGGGTTCAAGAAAACGTCATGAGGAATTAATCCGAGTCCTGAAGGAGAAGTTGGATTTGGAGAGGTGGAGACAACTGGGAATGCATTTTAGTTGACAAATATGGGATAGGCAAAGGCAGAGAGTAAGAATGAGGAATGAGGGTGCTGTATTTGGAGAGTAATCATTTTAACAGCCATTAAGGGTGTATATGTCCCAAGCACAGTTATTAACTCCATTTTGCTAAAGAGGAAGCTGAGAGGGAAGAGATTAAATCGCCCAAGGACATATGACTCTTCAGGGGTAAAGCTGGGTATCAAACCATGCAACATGATATCAGAGACCTAAGAGTTGTTCTAGACTTGTGCTGTCTCAGACTGTAGCCAAGAGCCACATGTGCAGTGGAGCATTTGAAACACGTCTGGTCCAAACTGAGATGTGCTCTAAGTGTAAAATACATGTCAGATCTTGAAGTCTTAGGATCAAAGAAAACAATGTAAAATATCTCATGAATAACTTAATATTGATTACATATTGAAATAATGTTTTGGCTATATCATATTAAATAAAATGTATTATTAAAATTAATTTCACCTGTTTCTGCTTTTAAACTATGGCTACTAGTCAGTTTAAAATGGCATGTGTGGCTTGCATTTTATATTTATTGTACTGCTGCTAAGGACTGCCCACCAGTGAGTGAAGAGTCTAACTGAAGTGAAAGAACAGAAACAAGGGTGAGGGCAGGCAAAGGAAAAAGGAGATTAGATTGGCATTGAAATTTATCCTTGAAGCTAGAGTTCCTCAGAGCGTGATCCGTGGACGATCTGCCTCACGTTTTCAGAATGGGGTCAACCCTGAAACTTCAGTCATCCCTAATTCATTATTTTAGTCTCTTCCTTGCAGACATTTTAAGGCTACCTAGAGAGGGGAATCTGCAGAAGAGACTGTAACCCTGGTTTTACAAAGACAATGAACATGGATGCCATTTTCTTAATATTCTGATCAATGTTGCTGAATTGGACTTCAGCAAAATAAAGGATACAGGCAGTTGATGACAGTGTCATTTAAAGAATTGCTTTCTGGAGATTGGATGGTTGCTACTTATTTATTTAATATATGGAGGGGGAAAAAACGCTTAAAATTACCCCGTAACTTATAGCTTAGCCTTTGACTGAAGTGATTGCCACTTGGCTCATTAGGTGAACTAGGTAAATGCCAATACCAATGTGATTTGGCGATTTGTGGGGTCTTTGGAATGTTTACATTGGACCCTGACCACCCTAAAGAAGTTGTATGTCCTGGTGTCCATACGCTATAGTACATTTTGTTAAGCTGACTTACCTCTTAAGTCATACCAGAGCTTGGCACTTTCAAATTACCCTGGCCGATAGGAGATTTTGATCTATTTATTCTAAGAGACAATCATAATTGGATAACAAAAAGTAAATTAGTTTTATTTCTTCATGAGTACATAGAAATTTATAGATCTTAAGGTTTTACAGTAGATGTTCTGTATTGACATTAAACAGTGCATAGTTCTCAAATGATAGACACGTTGCTGTGACCATCCACAACCTTAATCAGTGATCAGTTAAAATACACTGATGATGATGTGGATTGAAGAATACCATCCCTCATAGAACTGAATAAAATTCAGGACTGCCTGAATAAAATTCTGTACATGAACGGCAACTTTATCAGACATTCAGCGGCTATTTTTTCCAGTATAAACTTTTTTTTTTTTTTAAGAATGTGCTTGATCTGCTTGCATATTTTGAGGGCATAAGAAATAACCTTGGTAAAGTGCTGAGATTTTGACACTTTTTACCAGTCGACAATAATAGCTGTCAAATAGCAGCCTGCAAAACAGTATCAAATGATTTTCAACATAAGTCAGGAGGCTGCAAAATTTTTAGCGCTGGCACTGAGTAGAAATAGCCACAAGGGTAGTACCAAATCTGCAGCTATTTCCGTTTTTGTTTTTTTTAATGTTTCCCATTTTTAGGTTGACTAGAATTTGGAATGCATTTTCTTACAGGATTATAAATAGAATTCTAGACCAGCCTTCAGAAACATCTTTAACCTATCTGAGTCAGTTCTGTTTCACCTTCCTTTGACCTCTGTTTGTACTGTGACCTCTTTGGGAAATGTATTCCTGGGATAGTGGGAGATGCCTGATTAAATTTTCTTTGTCTTGTTAATAGAAATTCCCTAGTCAGAGGCATTGAGGTATGGGTAAACTGTCATGAACACAAGTATTTTGTAAAAAGAAGGTATTTCTCGTCCGATTGGATTGTTTTGAATTGCCTGTAAGGAGATAACGGGGTCTCTGCAGGGGCAGGAAATCCAAATTCCTGCTGTCTTCTGTCGATCCTATGAGTCATTTGTGAATTGAGTCAGGTACTTTTTATACCAATATGGAAGAGAAATAACACATTTTTCATAGTTTTCTTTTGTACAGCATTCAACAAGGTTATGTGCACAAACTAAGCTCTTTGAAGGCTTATTTGCTTTTGTATCTCCAGCACTTAATTAGCACAGGGCCCAACACAGAAGAGGTGCTGTGCTGTGTTTGTTGAATGAATGAATGAGTGAATGAATGAATAAATAAATGAGTAGCTGACCTTTATGAAGTACTTTAAATGCTGCATGGTCTCCCAAAGATTTGTGGTAATTTGATAAATATTTTTATAGCAATTTTAACATTGAATTGTGGACCTTAGAGTGATAAGCTCTACTAGGTCTTTGCTTCTCACGAGAGAGAGCATTTTCTAGACGCGTATAAATGGGATGGCCTAGTTGCCATCAGCCCACAATAAGACAGTTGTTTTTGGTGCAGTGGAAAAATTAGCAGAATAAAGAGATTGCCTAACGGAATTAGATTGCCGAAGAGCAAACTGTAACTTTCCAAGTTACAAAAAAAATTTACACGTCTGAATATCAAGGGAATTCTTCCCTTTTAAAATAATAAATATCTTGCTTTTGACCTTATTTGCAAGCACCACTGTTTCCTAATCTTATCCTTCTTTATAAGCCGTAGGAGTAAGTATAGCAGAATACTTGCTAGCTTGGGCTTTGGAATTCAGGCAGACCTGAGTTCAAACCCCATTCTGCCACTTAATCCTCTGTCATCTTGGTAGAGTTACGTAGACGAGGTAATCTGTATTTCTCATTGCAAAAAGGGGGTGATAAAAGATCCTTGTCATGCTTATGTGAATTAATGTCTATAAAGCATTGAAGCATGTAGAAATGCTGAATAATGTTAGTTGCTATGTGATAACCCCTATCTGAAAATGGCATTTTTTTGCCTCTGCCTTTGAAAAGTTCCTAGCCGCTTTTTAAAGACTTAGTTGAAGATGACTCCTCACTATATTTTTTCATCCCTGTCACTACCTCATCTGAGTTCCCATAGTATTCGATGACAGCACTCACCATGGCTGTTACATGTTTGTTTCTCTCCTACACTAGATCACAAATTCTTTCAAGAAAAGGAGTTCATATGTTTGTGTTTTTCTGTGTTTCTCCTACAGGGTTTGGCACATGGTATTTAACAGAACATTTGTTAAATTGTTTTGTTTTGTTTTGTTTTTTGCGGTACGCGGGCCTTCTTTCCTACTGTCAGCATCCTAGATAACAGGTTCAGTCCCATCTTTTAAGTTGATTCTTCCCCCAGAATTTTGAAGCTGATTGGTTTAAATACAGTATTTTATTTATATTTTGTAGTATTTTGATAGCTAAATCCTGATGACTAGCATTGAGAACTTATTATGTGTCAGGCACTGAGGACTTTCGTGTGCTGTCTGGTTTAAACTCTCACAGCAACCCCACTAGGTACTGTTGTTTTCCATGATGTTATGGTAAGAGAACTAAAACTTATAGGTACAGGGTAACTTGCTCCAGGTCGCAGAGCTGGTAAGTGCTGGATCCAGGATGTGAACCTAGGTAATCTGATTCTGGGGCCTAAACTTATAATTAGGCAACTGCCTGCTCTTTTCACATTTTGGGGGAACTTTTTTTTTTTTAATTTAATTTGAGGTAATACATATAAAGTATACTGTTTGTTTCAGAGTAGTTCCTTTAAAAATTATAGTTTTATTCCTTCTCTTCTGATATGATGTGAGATAAATTCAAAGATAATTATATAAAAATGAGTAACACGAGCATTGTAAGGGATCATACTGTCCAAATCAATTTTGGGATTTTTAATTCCCCGTTGCAGTGTTGGTTGAACATCTTATTTTAATCCAAGAGAGTGTTCTCACATATAAGAAATCACAGAGTATCAGGAAAAGGTGGTGAATAGTAGACCTATCTGGTTTCAAAATTCAGTTTTCTTTATCTTTGATACCTTGTCTTATTAAAACACTTTTAAAGATATCTGTGTGGAATTTTAGGCATGTTTGTGGTCATTGTGTATATTTAACTTGACTGATGTCTTAAGTAACAAATATTTGTCATTTTAAGATTCTTTTAAAGTCACGTTTGCAGTTTGATCTAAATGTAAATAAACTCGATGTCCAGTATCTTAAGGTCCAAATAACCTGCACACTTTTACATACATTTGGAAATTCAGGTCAAATGTTTCCCGGTTGTTATTACATAGAGCAAAATCCTGATCTAGTATAGTTTACCATTGTTTTCTTCCTTAATATGAACATTATATTTATATAATACTTGTTATATATCAGGGGTTGATTCTATTATGTTTACAGGAAATGTTTTTAAAATATTTTAAGCTCTATATTTCATGTAAGCACTTTTCATCTTTTTCAAAATAGGTAAATCAAACTGGGAAGATGATGGTTGGGGAGCATGGGAAGAAACAGAGCCCCAAGAACCTGTAAGTCTTTGTAAACATGTGCATGCTTTTTGATAGCGGCATTTTCCTTTTGTAATGATGGTGACATAGTTCAGTGTTAGGTTAACATTTTAAAATCAGGCAGGCCTGGTGTAGAGCTTTGTGAATTTGAAGTTTAGTCTGCATGTGATCAGAAACTGCACTATCTGATTTCTGGTTTTTAAAGCTCACCTTGGCTGCTTTATGGAATAGGTTGCCTCTCCTACTCATAAAGGTCATGTGTTGGTTTATTTTACAGTATTTCATTTTGATGTTCCACTGTTTCAGCTGCTTCTGGGTGACGTAGACAATGACAGCCTAGTTAGAATGTGTAAGTGTTATCAGGCCTCCTTTAAATCTGACCTGTAAAGTATGTTGTCTTCTCTTTATTGGCAAGGAGATCCTAAATCTGGGGATGACGCATCTTAACTGTTTCAGTGGAAAGCTGAAGTATGCTTCTGCTCATTCTGAAAACACATGAAATTACTTACATGTGGAATATTTTTTCATTCGGATAAAATTTGAATATTTACAAGTGGCCCTCAGGGATGAGGGAGGCTTGTTGTTCTCTTTGTCTTGACAGATTTGCCCACACTGTGGATTTGGCAAATGTGGCGAGTGAAACAGTATTGTTAGGCCTCGTTGACAACAATTCTGGGTGTAGCAATCATTCCTAACTGTTTGAACCCTTTACCCTGTCACAGTCTTTTGTACATGGTGAGGGTATTTGGAAGACAACAAAAGTGGGCCAGGACAGTGGGGTTCAGAGGTTATTCAGATGTTAAAGTCTCCCTGCAGTGTTTAAGAGAGCTTCTTTGAATTTGGATCCTGTCCTCAAAACAAGACAACATCTTTGCCAAGGGAGCCTGTTTGGTGGGTGAGAACATAAATGGCACTGTGGCCAGGGAAAAGGGTATGACCTCTGCCTTACACTGCAGCATCATCCAGAACTTTCCATGTATAGGATCATTATGAAGTTTGGCTGAGAAACATGTTTTATACCAGGACTATTAGAAAGTTTACTAAGCTGAGGCAAAAGATTTCTGTTATTTCTGCTACCAGCTATGGTGATGAACAAGTCCAAAGGCACAGCCAGCTCCAGAGGCATGGCAAGAATCAGAGTTAACTTTTGGCAGATGTGTGAAACGCAGAAGTACACGCCCTAGTCAAGGTTAATAGGTGTAGCCACCTAGTCGGCATGGAGAGGGAACTTCGACTCTCTCTTGTCATGGACAGACAGCAAACTCAAAACCTGCCTTCCTTCAGAGTCCACCTGGCGGGCCTTGGCCACATTAAAGATGAGAGAGACCAGGACTGGAAAAAGCAGACTGTCATAAAGTCAGTTTATGGTTGTGTCAGGGTGCTGTAACTGTCAAAACAATGATAGGCTTCTCTAT
This sequence comes from Aethalodelphis obliquidens, assembly GCF_003676395.1. NCBI lineage: Eukaryota > Metazoa > Chordata > Mammalia > Artiodactyla > Delphinidae > Aethalodelphis > Aethalodelphis obliquidens. The sequence goes on along the minus strand of NW_020837968.1, from coordinate 14,091,512 downwards.
CAATTGCCATTGGGTGGTGGTTACTGTGACCAGCAGAAGAAAGTAGGCTTTCATTCTTCATTAGTCTGGCATTAGAGACATGTTGTGTTCTGGTCCGTTTAGGCGGGCTGCAATGGTGTGTCGGTGAACCACAGAGAAGGGTACCTAAGAGGAAAGTGCAGTAGCCACTGCCACCGAATGCCGACCTGAAGGCCAACTCGCTGCTACTGAGTCCAGCAGACAACTATAAAAACTTTAGGGTGCTTTTTATCTCCAGAAGTCTGTCAGCTCTTTGAGAGTAGTTTCTTATTTTTATGGCAGAAGAGAGTAAAGGGCTTTTGTAATCATAGAGATTTAGTACCAGGGGTCTGGATAAGGCTTTTCTAAGGAAGGAGAAAGCCTCTTTAATTTCGATTCTGGGGTGTCAGCTGTAATGAGGGCTTAGGGAAGAAAGCATATTCTAGTATCTGTTATCAGCAGTAGCCAGCCACGTCCAAGAAAGCAAGCGTCTGTGACACTGGTAGGCTTTGGAACTTTAAGGATGGCTTCTCTTATAGAAAAGGACAAATGTCCTTCTCCTGTAGATATTTCGTACCTGTGTTAGTCTGCTTGGCTGCCATAACAGAATACCACAGACTGGGTGGCTTGAACAACAGAAATTTATTTTCTCACCGTCCTGGAAGCTGGAAGCGCAAGATCAAGGTGCCATCAGGGTTGGTTTCTGGTGAGACTCCTCTTCCTGGCTTGCAGATGGCTGCATTCTTGCCGTGTCCTCACCTGGCCTTTCCCCTGTGCACGAAGACAGAGAACCGGTTCTGGTGTCCCTTCCTCTTCTTAGAAGGATACCAGTCTATCAGAGGGCTGTGCCCTTACGACCTCTTTTAACCCTAATTAACCTCCTTAAAGGCCCCAATCTTCAGATACAGTCACATTGGGGGGTTAGGGTTTCAACATGTGAAGTTTGGCTGCAGGATACAATTCAGTCCATAACAATGCCCCAAATATTGGATGCATGTCAGGCGTAACTTTTATGTGTACCAGTGCAATGAATAAGGTTAAGGAATTCCTCCTTGCCTGTGAGTAAATACACGAAAGGATTGAAAGGCAAACAGGATAGGCTTTCAAGACGGAAGAAAAGGCAAAACAAAGATCTTCCTCTGTACTGTATTTTAAGCTGACATCATGACAAAGGGGACCTGGCTGGGGGAAATGGGAAAAGAAGGTAGTTGTACTACAACGTCTACCTATTAATGATCCTATAACAAATAGTAAATAGAATTGTTTACAGTGTTGTAAGGGCTTTTAGTTGGGGTTATAATTTTTTTACTTTGGGAAAGAAGTGGTGTGTTGCTCAGCCTCATGCTATGATGGGAATCTAGCCGGTTCGGGAAGAAGCTTGGTAGGGTTTAATTTAATTTTAACTGGCAAGGCAGGTTTAATGAGCTTTCCTTTGTTGGTGTATTAAGACCAAAGGGTTGGAAGTATAGAATCAAGGATTTGTTTGATGGCGATTTCTGGAACAGGAAGCACAGAAGGTCCTGGGTTAAGGTCCTCAGTTAAGGTGGTAGGCAGCATGGAAATTTTCCACTTAAGAGACACCTTAGGAATGTGTCCCATCTGTTTTACAGAAGGTGACATAATGCAGTTTACGGAGGCACTAATGATTTAGCAGATTAACAGGGAATGCAAAAAGCATGCTGGTCAGATAGGGGCCCCAGAGAAATGTTTGTTTACAGGCTGAGCAATAGGAGACAGCATGACCTGATTAGAGCATTAGAGCATTAATAATCTGGGGTAATGCTGGAAAATATTTTGTCTTATTTTAGTGTCCTTAGAGTGTGGTGCTATCTACCACGCAAGAGACGTAAGCAGTGGATTGGCCAGAGGCAGAAGGAGAGCACCCACATTACGCTAAGGATGCGCCCGAGGCCCTCCTCCTGTGAGGGGATGGTGGCCGCAGAGGGTCTCTTTCCTCAGGTGGGCTCTCATCAGGACTTTGGACCTTGGACTATTAGAAACACTCATTTTGCCAGTGACTTTCCATGTTAACACAAGCTGGGTTTAGCCTAGTGCTTCTCAACTGGGGGTGATTTTGCCCCTTAGGGGGCATTTGGCAATGTCTGGAGACATTTTTGTTTGTCACAACTTGGGGGAAGGCACATCTAAGTGGGTAGAGGCCAGGGAGGGATGCTGTGAAGCATTTTACAATGCACGGGACAGCCCTTCAAACAAAGGATCGTCCACCCAAAATGTTAGTCGTGCTGGAGTTCAGAAGTCTTGGGCTTGCCCATGGCTTTCAGTATAACTCTCCCAGCTTTTCTTGCTGCCTTTACCTTTTTGTTCTCTAAAATTTCTTGGCCTCTTTTGGGGGCCTCAAAACTTTTGATCTTGTAAATCAGCCCTACCTCAATTAAAAAAAAGTTATTTAATAAATGAAAAAAAATAGCAGAGGGGGTAAAAAAAACCCTTTGATCTTTATGGCCATGAGTTGGGTTTTCGTAGATACCGGTGGAGTGATTTGCTAGTGTGAAAAGTGCAGTTAAAGGATTGTTTGCCAGCCAGCAAAGGTGAGTGTAAGCTGTTCCCCGGTCTTTGGCCACAGACCAACCAGTATCTGGGCTCAGTCTTGGTGGCACTATGTATTCCTAAATATTTAAAAGTGACCTATTTTTAGTCTCACTATGTGGTCAGCCTCCACTTTTCCTTGCTCTTGTTGACAGTTGTTCATTTTAGTTCAAGTCTGGACTCCTCAGGCATTCCTGCAGGGTAGCTCTGTCAGTTGGTTTTGGCTTGGTGACGGGCCTCTGATCTTCTGCCAGGGAGGGAGGGACAGTGGCTGACTGTGTGGGGTGGGGGAAGGGACCTGGGGACCTGCTTTCAACCAAGCCTCCCGACTTCAGCCGCATCTTTGCCCTCACTCCCAGGGGGAGCTGGCACCAACTCCTAAGCCTATTGGCAATCTTGCAGTGCAGCTGGGGTTGCTTCTCATCTTTCCTCACCACCACTTTAGTGGGAGTTAGTTTTCCAGGGACTGTAAAATCAGTTACCACCTGTCCGTCTGCTTTCTAGCTCTCAAATTTTAGTGGCTTTTCTCCTCTCCTTCTTTTTGTCTGTACTTGAAACAGACTCTTCTACTGTTGTTTTTAGTGGGGTTGAGAGTGCTGGGGAAAGTGAGAGTAAAATTGATCTGTTTAATTCTCTCTTTACCTGAAAGTCCATGTAGACTTCATTTTTACATATTGTTCTACCTCTTGCCTTTTACATTTAATGTAATATGGAAGTTTTTCTGTGTCTGCATATATAAATCATCTAGTTCTTATAAAGGAATACTAACTGTTTCATTGTATAGCTATACTATGATTTATTTAGCCACACCCCTGGTGAGGGACATTTTGTTTTTGTTTGTTCTTTGTCTTTTCTGTTTTCTATCACAGGAGATGCTGTAATCATCTTTATATCTACTATGCATCTTTGGTTACACGTGAGTGTAGTGTCATGAATGAAAGTCAGACTGCCTGAATTTCTGTCCTAACTCTGCCACTCAGTGACTGTTAAACCTTGGGCAAGTTACCTAACTTCTCTCAGTCCAGTTACGTCATTCCTAAAGTGGGACTAATAGGATTATTATAGGATTAAAAGCACAGGATTATTAAAAGGATGAAATGAGACGTGCTTAGAATAGTACCTGGAACATACATAGTATGTGCTCAATAAATGTTAGCCATTCTTCTTTTTCCTTTAGAATAAATAACTAAACGTGGAATTGCTAAGGTTAAAAAGTGTACATATTTCAAATTTTAATAAAAATTGTTGAAGGGTGCTGCCAAAAGCCTGCCCCAGTGTGCATTCCAAACACAGTACATGAGAGTGCCTCCTTCTACTCTCTGTGTCACAGAAATGAAAACAGCTCCGAGGTAATTGCTTTTTACCATTGTGCTCTATTTATTTTGTAAAAAATGAAATATTTCTCTGTACCCGTATTTTTATCAATATTGGGAAACTCAGAACTATGAGAGATGGTTATGTTTTCTTACAGAGGCCTGCTTTTCTCCGGTACTTTTTGAAATTGTTTGCCCCTAGTAGATTATCCAACTTTAATCTTTGCAAAATCAGAATGGTGTGAAATGCCATTTCAGTGTTTTAATTTGTACTTTTAAATTTATGAGTGAGGTTTGTCATCTTTTCAAGCTTTTCACTCAAATATTTTTTAGGAACGTGTACTGTTATCGTGTGTGTGTGAGCGCGCGAGCGCGCGTGTGTGTGTGTGTGTGTGTGTGTGTGTGTGTGGACACTAATAGCAATTTAAAGTCCATAGCATTTAATTTAACTATTAGCTCTATTCTGATTTGTATTGGGTGCTAATTGATTCTTGTTTATTAGTCTTATTTGTCCAACTAGACAGTAAAGTTTTTGAGCAGGAATTGTTTGGTACTTTCTTATATCCCATGGTGCCTAGGGAGCACATAGATTTAGTATTTAATATTAAACAGTTGTTTCAAAAATAAAGAAGTATGCTTTTTAGTTTTGGTGTTTTATTGTAATTATTTGTGAAATGAATTTTTTTGTGAGTAATGAATTTGTTTTGTAAAAATGACACGTTTATTACCGAAAATTCAGGTATTATAGAAAAATAAAAAGAGTAAGATAATCAACTTTCTAACACCTAAGGATAATCATCATTATTAACTTTAAGAGGTTATAAATGTAGGCATATTTGGTTGAGTGGTTGGATGAATGGGCCACCCAGAAAATTCTCTAAAAATGGAGTCACATTATATATACAATTAAAAAATAAATAATAGCAGAATTAATCCCACTTGAATTGACAATTGAAATAAAACTGTAAGAGTTACTGAATTATCATTAACTTCCTCTAAGGTTAGGAAGAAAAATAATTTTAAAAATTGAGATTGAAGTCGGAGGGTTTTGTGACTAATTGTGTTTGTAATTTTTTTTTCTTTGGGTTATCTGTAATCAAATTTGTAACCAGATTTAGAGCTCTTGCCTTGCCTCATTTTAATTTTGACAAGACCTTAAGATCTTTCACTTGAGAATTTTAGTCCCTGATCTGGAAAATGGCCGGGACCAGTACTTTTCATGCCACGTTAGAGAAAGCTCTAGGGCTCTGCAAAGGTGCTAGGTAGCTTCCTCATTTCTGCTTTTATCTATATCATGTATTAAGATATTGTATAAAATTTTGTTCGGGAATAAAAAGTCTTGCTACCTAAAAAAATGTTTGAGAAGCATTGGGTATTATATATGCTAATAGTAGACTAGAAAAAAGGAAAACTTACATGGCATTATTTACTTTTTTGTGTTTCAAAATTGCTGAAGCACTTGTCTCTTTGTTTAGAAAGTGTAGCTGACTAGTTTATTTCTTTGCTTTAGGTAGTAAACTACTGAGAATTACAGTGAATATGCTGACAGACCCTTACTTATACTGGATTTTGCTGGCGCCACTGTTACGTGTACATACCTGTGAAAGTTAGCACGATGACAGTGACAGTGAAAATTGCAAACGACGGACTTATTAACTAAAATTGAAAGCTTTGAAAAATTACTGTGGGCTACTTCAGTGGTTCTCTAGTCATCACAGTAGCTGATACACCAGAAAACATTTGCCACTATGTTTACACAGTGATAATTTACCAGCCCCCATGGTGGCCAGCTATAATTGAAAGGCGGTTAAATTACTGCAGTTTTACCATCTGCTGCGTTGTGAAAGACTAATCGTTTGACAAATTTGTGGGCTTAAAATCGAAAGAAGTAAATTTTTAAAATATATATTTGTCACAGCCCTAGCGTTTAGAAAAGATTCCTTTTCATAACCCACACCAGTGGTTTCCGTTATATGTGCAGATTGAGAAAAAATTTTACTAGTCTCAAGGCAAAGAAAAATCCTTGAAGTTTAGGCCATACTAAAATAAAATTATACTTTCTCTCTTCCCACCCCGAAACAGGGGCTGTGTTTTATGTCTAATGGATGTATTTAATGTTACCTTTAGTAACTGGGTACATGCTGGCTTTTGTGAAAAGCCGTGGTAGCCCCTGGTGATGCTGTTTTTGTTTTTTTTAATATCATGCCTCGCTGGGGAAATTAACTGCCTTGTCAGAGGATGGCATTACTTTAGGATCATTATCTTCAAGGGAGTTTTGTTCATGGCTGTGGGCCCCATTATTGTGTGGGAGGTTTTCAGAAAAATCTGATTGGTAGGCAGATGCCCTTATGGTAGAAAACAGTGATGAGCTTACATCTTACTGGCCAGCGAGTGTGTGCTGAGACTTCCTGGCACATCCTTACTAGGCCTTTACAGCCCTCTTTCCTCCATTTACTTTTTTAATCATTGAGGGGCACTCGTCTTTTAGTCTAGAAGCGGGGTAGAGCTTCTCGTCACCCCCTTCATTCTGAATGCCCAGCAGCAGAGCAGAGTTAAAGGTGCTGTGGCAGTTTTCCTTATAGGGCCCAGCTTCCCAGGGCCGTGCAGTGTGGAAGCAGCACAGAGGTTGCCCAGGCAGTTGAACCCCAGGGCCTGTGTCCAGATGCCTGTGTCCAAATCCCTGCTCGGTCTGTGTCATGTGGAGAAGTTACCTTGATCAGTCTCTGTTTCTCCATCTCAAAATGAGGGTAGTAATAGAACCTTCCTTATAGAGTGACAGTGAGAATTAAGTAAGACTTATGTGTAAAGCATTGAACACAGTGTCTGGCTTAGTAAGTGTTTGGCAGATGTTGCTGTGTACATCATCCAAATCACTGCCGTCCTTCCTGTCTCATTCCTGTCGAGTTAGGTGGCCAAACGCAAGCACACATCTGGGGCAAACACTTCTTGACGGACCCACTGTCCTCTGCTTAGGATGATACCAAAGGATTTCCTTATGGTGAGAGGAGATTTCAAGTGACTGTGGCCTGATTTCTACCAAATTGCTTGGTTACAGTGTAGCAGACATTATAGAACCATTTAGGACATGTACTTTCCCATCCTTTTATTCTTTGTTTGCCTTTGTATATAGCATGTTGATTGTTGATGTACATCACCCAGATGTACCAAGGGATTTTTTTTTTCTTTTTTGAGGACTTATTGAAAGAAATTTGATTTATGTAAGACTTCTTCTCCCACCTCCACTGCCAGTTGTTGTCAATTTGTAAATTTGCTTTATGCTTTTCTGATAACATTTACACTGCTTGGGGAAAAATAGCTAAACCCACGGAGAAATAACAAAAATCTACCACTGTGTATAATTTTAAGGATATCACTTGTTTTTAGTTGTGTCGTTAGCAGCCTTTTATCTTATTGAACCTGATACACTGAATGTTGTGCCTTTGGAATTACATGTGACCGGGAGCTGGTGGTCGTCCCACGCCCACCCCACTGTGGCTGTGGATCAGAAGAGCTGTTGAGCTCGTCCTCAGAGCACGCAGCCTTGCATTTCGTGACAAAAGCTAGCATCCTTCCCAAGTGGCAAGACTAAAACTTTAGCTCTAGAATTTTATGACACATCAAATCCTAATGATGATATGATATAATAATATAGCATAACATATATACTACAAGCATGCCCCATTTCATTGCACTTTGCAGATATAGCTTTTTTTTTTTTTGCAAATTGAAGGTTCGTGGTAACCTTGCCTCAAACAAATTATCGGTGCCATTTTCCAACGTTTGCCCACTTCATGTCTCTTTGTCACATTTTGGCGATTCTTGGACTATTTCAAACCCGCCACCAGCAAAAAAGATTATGACTTGCTGAAGGCTGAGATGATGGTTGGCATTTTTTATCAATAAAGTATTTTAAAATTACAGTATGTACATTTTTTAAGACGTAATGCTATTATTACACACTTATTAGACCACAGGACAGTGTAAACATAACTTTTATAGGCACTGGGGAATCAAAAAATTCACGTGACTCACTTTGTTGTGATATTTGCTTCATTGTGGAGGTCTGGAGCCAAACCCGCAACATCTCTGAGGTCTGCCTGTATAACAGAATCACGTGAGCGTTTCCTAACCTGTTTTCACAATTGGTGTATGGAACTCCTGCTTGTACGCGCCCAGCTTTGCCACGACAGACTAGGGGGATCTGCTTTTAGTCCCACAGCTACAAGGAAAGATGGAGAGTTAGAGAGGACATAGAAAAGGAAATGCAGTGAAGAATGACAGAAGATATTGGTTTTCACCCCCTTTCCCCCCCATCATCAAGAGATGAAACCGGAATGCTGACCCATGTGAAGATTCTTTTTCTGGTTTCATGCTACTAAAAATGTACATTTATGAGATGGCTCAGCAGGGTTGGGGATGTAACTAGTCATTGTGGAGTAGTGTCTCTGAATTTGCTTCTGTGTAAGTGATATCGGTTTCTTGTGCTTTTATCTTGGTTAGTACTTATGTGGCAAAATTCATGTTTGCTCTGGGATCACTTGTAGTCCATTTGCTGGCAGACAGAGCATGATCATAATTTGACATTGAGTTCTAGGCCCAACTAAGGGAGTAGTACTCTGTCCCTTTTTATATATAACTTGTACCTGCCATGGATCTGTCAGCCAGAATCTTGAAATGTTAAATCGTAATATTACTTAAGGAAAAACATAACTAAAGATACTATTACTTAAGGATACGTTACTTAGGATACTAACTTTGAATCAATTGCTCATTGTCGTACAGTTTCATGTGCAAGAATAAATATTAGGTTATTCAAATATCTTTGTGACTACAAGTAAGGAGAAATTGGAACGCTATTATTTCCTCATTTTTACCATTAGGGCTGTGCTGCATGTGGAGTTGAGTCATAGAAAGCATAGAAGGCTTCTAGTCTAGCATGGGAGAAATGCAATCCCAGCATAAACAGAGGATAGTAAGAGTTTTCATTGCAATAAGTTCGAAAGACGGTAGAAGTCAGAGGAGGATGGAATTGTGATAGGAACTGGAACTTGAGATGGACAGACAGAAGAGAGAGGGAAGAGTATTTCTAAAGGAATGCTTAAAGGAATGCCTCAAGAATATGCTGGCTCCCATGTTCAAGTATGGTTCTTCATGGCTCTAAGTCGGTTCACAGAACCACAGAAAGACTAGCCTGGTATATAGTGATAAGTAATAGGGAAGTTCTTTTTGAGAAGGACTTTTCATTGACTGAGACTAGAGTCAAGTCCCAAGGGGAGCCAGGCTTCTCAAAGAGCTGTCGCAGGTACCCGCCAAGATGAGCAGGGCCCTCCTTTGGGCTCTGACACTGATTGTGTGGCCTGGAGCACATCTCTCAACTGCCCTAAGACTCTGCTATCTTTATTATGAAATGAGGTTTGGGCCAGTTAGTCTTTCAATGCCTTCCATCTTTGAATTTCTTAAACTCTTTGTCTTTTGAGCAAACATAAAAATACAGATCTCATCCTTATTAGTGGCATTATTTTGAAAACAGGATAGAAACACAGAAATCGTGTTCTTTGTTGAAAAGTAACTTTTACAGACTTTTTAGAGTTTACTGTTTGTACATAATTTTGGAAGTATGATAAAAGGAAGAACCCATTTGTATAGATGTTCAGTTATTCTTTTCAGTTATTTTTTGTGGAACTTGCCAAAATGAGAGCTGCATTATCCCTTTTCTGGAGCATTGTTTGGATTTCTTTTTTATTGCAATGAGATGGAAATTTTAGGATAAGAGACCAATCAAAGAGTTTTAGACGCTCCTAATTTCTTATCAAACACAATACCTAAATTATATCCCTGTATGACTTGCCCTGCTTCTAGCCTTCTTACTGAAGGGGAGACTCCAATCATTTGAAAAATCCTGAACCTCAGAGTTGGTATAATTGGGTCTCAGTTCCTGGGGAGGGAACCATAGGGTTGTGATGCCCTCAGCTTACATCCCAGGCACCGTGAGGAGTCCTGGGTGAGTGCTGGCTAAACAGAGACTGTATGCTCTGACAGAAATTGTGGGTCCAGGGAGAACTGAATTACAACTTACTTTTACCTTATAACTTTCATCTTTAGGGGATCGTTTTCTCCCTAGTTTATATGTAGAAAAATACACATTCAAAACAGCAAACTGAAAAAACAAATCAAAACAAAACAGCAAACTGGATAGCAAAATTCCTAAAAAATGGAGCTTTACTAAAACAAAACTGGGATTTTGCCAGTATTACTCTTCTCGTTATCTTTCGGGAGAGGGTGCAGCCTCTTCAGCATACCTTGCAGAAGAAAGAAGTTCCAAATCTATTCCTCAGTGTTCCATTGAGAAGGAAAAATAATCACATGCCTATCCCAGAGGCTTCAGACCTACTTGGAGATTTTCCTGAAGATGTCCTATAACCCATATTTTATTTATATTTTAAACATTTCTTTGATAGTATCACAGCAAGAAATAATTTATCTTTCCTAGAAATACTACTGTAATATTTCTGATTAGGATGATTTTCTGTTTTTAAAATATTTAAAATTTCATTATGCTAGTAATACAGGCTTACTGAAAGTTTAAAAAACATAAATATGTATTATTATTTTTTTTTAATGAAAGCAGGCTGCATCTCTTCCCCCCTCTTACCCGCCCCCATCTTGATTAATTCAATCCAAAAGCTATCGGGTAGGGTTGCGTGAGGTAGGAGTCCGCATGACATAAAACCTAGAAGCCGTAAGAGAATAAGTAGGTTGATAATTTAGCTACATAAAAAAACTTCTGCATGAAGAAAAATAAGCTACGACATGAACTGGAAAAACTATTTACAACTCTTAGGTTCAAAGGACCAATTTTCCTTGTATGTAAAGAGTATATACAAATCAGCTAGACAAAGAACAGCAATCCAGCAGGAGATCTGCAAAGGAAAGAACACGCTGTTCATAGAAAAGGCTCTTAAGCACATGAAAAAATGCCTCTTCTCACTCATAAGAGGAACGCAATAGACTGAGATATTACTTTTTACCTGTTAGTTGGACGAAGATCAGTCAGAGTTGAAGCATCATTTGAAGAGCCCCTGAGGAAGCAAGCACTTTCAAAACTTGCTGGGTCAGATTATAAATTAACACAACTTCTGTGGAGCACACTCTGGGGATATCTGGCAAATTTACTAATACACATTCCCTTTGACCCAACAGTTTCACTTCTAGAAACTTAGCTTGCTGACACACTCCCACATAAACTGACAAATGTATAAAGTTATTCATTGTAGCATAGTTTGTAGCAGCAAAAGAGTGTAAACAACACAAATGTCCATCAGTAGGGCGCTGGTTGACTAAATTATGGTGTGTCTATACAATGGAATGCTATGCAGCCATTTAAAAAATTAAGAAACTTCATGTAGAATGAAGTCTGAGGTATATGCTAAGAGAAGAAAGTAAAATAGAGAAGTATGCATATAGTATGCTACCATTTGTGTCAGAAAAAGGGGAAAAGGGGTAGTTAAATGTATTTGCCCATGTGAGTTGTGTCTCTGGAAATGATGTACAAGAACCGATCACACCGCTGTCTCCGGAGTGAACAAAAGGAGGGCCGGAATACAGGAATATCAGAGAGACTTTGCAAAGAAGACCTTTTTAGATCTGTGAATTTTTAACCATGGGAATTTACCTACATAGTGAATGCGTTTTCAATTAAAAAAAGAGAACACCTTTCAGGTTACATAAAAAGATGTGTCCAAATTATCATACTTTACAGGTCGTAATTGTCAGATAATGTTTTCTTTGCTGTCTAGCTGCAGATACCCTAGCTATCTGTCTCAAATAGGGTTATTTACTAAATTTCCTAGTACTGAATTATTCCTAGAATAATCCCTATGGAAGGTTCTTTTAATGTCTTGCTATCTGTTTTATTTTTTTAAATTTCAATTAATATTCAAAACTGAGATCTGCTTGTAGTGGATATTTTGTTTATTGGTCATCTTTGACATGTTTTGATAAGGAATATTACTGAGACTATAAAAGAATTGGGAAGGTTTCTTATCCCTTTTTTCTTCTCCCTTGCTTCTCAAGGTGGACATGCTGAGTTGAACTTTTCTCGATATTTTTCCATGGAAATAATTGTAGTTTTATTCACAGGAAGAAGAAGGAAATACGTGCAAAACACAAAAAACTTCCTGGCTTCAAGATTGTGTTTTATCCTTATCTCCAACCAATGATCTTATGGTTATAACTCGGGAGCAAAAAGCTGTATTTCTAGTGCGTAAGTACTCTGTTATTTTCATTTATTTTAATGCATAGAATAGAAAATGGATTAGGCAGAAAGAAAAAGTTTTACTTCTCTCGTATGCATTATATGGTGGCATTCCATAGTTTGATACGTTATATAACACTTTTTATTCTCTTTCTTTTTATTTCTCTCTCTCTTCCCCTTTCTTTTTCCTTTCTTTTCTGTTTCTTTCCTCTCTTTTTCTTTCTTGGCTGCAGATACTGTAGCTGTCTCTCTATGGCATTTCAGAGGCAGTACTGGGCATTGCCCAGTTCTTGCAAGGGGCAGTCAGAGCTAAAAAGGGCACTGACTGCTTCTTAGTAATAATGTGAGTCAAGTGACTTTCAACTCTAATTTGAAAACTCACAGTGCTGTAGTTTCCTGTTTGGGGCATACGTTTTCAGCTTATAATTTTTGTTGAAGATTAAATTTAAAGTTTGGGTATATATAGAATGTGGAAAACCTCACTGATCAAAATAAGATCTTATATTTAATGGATATGGAATGGTCTTATAAAGCAGATGTGCCCTCCAGTAGCATAAATCTAATAGAAAAATTTTCTCTGCCAACTAAAGATAAAAAGTAGTTTTATAAATAAGAAAGGTGGGGTGGTACATAAGAATTAATAACTTTATTATATGGATTGAATTAGAGGAAAGAGACTAAAGAGAGAGTTTTATATAAATCTTATAAAAATTTTTAAACATTATCTTATATTTACCTAGAAAAAGACCCAAATCAATTAATATAGAACTATTCAATTCTGTACTCATCATTGTAAAGGGAAAGAGTGAAATTTATAAATTCTGTTTTAGTATACTATAGTTAAAGAAGTTATTTTGTGTGATAACTTAATTTTTTCTCAGCAAAATGGAAACATAGTGATAAAGGGAAGGAAGAAATGCAGTTTGCTGTTGGTTGGAGTGGCTCTTTAAGTGTCGAAGAAGGGTAGGTACCAGTTCATTTTTTTTGTCTCTCTGTGTGTTAAATGTATATGTGAAATGGTTTGACTTGTATGTGAATCTATTAAGAAGTTTCATTGTTTGGAATGTTTAGTAAATGTATATTCTTTGCAGCTTTATAAGTTGTAGAGCATGATTTGGCCAGTAAATTTTAATTTTATTAACCATGTGATTACTTAAAAAAAAAAAAAAAGACCTGTTTGGAGAGAATTTAAAGGAGAATTCAGAGAGAATCCCATAGCATCCTGCCTACATTTTGTCTTTTCCTCAGCTCTTCATTAATTTTATTCAGCTAAAAAGTCAAGGGCAGCCCTTGTCTTCTCTGCTTTGCCAGCATTGGGCTTGTACTTAAAGGGGACAGTGCTACATTAATTCTTAAAACTCATAAATACTTCAGAAATGCAAGCTGGTAAATTCAAGTTTCCTACTGATCCAGTAAGAGGTTTTTTTTTTTTTTTTAAATTTTATTTACTTTTATTTATTTATTTTTGGGTGCATTGGGTCTTCATTGCTGCCTGTGGGCTTTCTCTAGTTGTGGTGAGCGGGAGCTACTCATTGCGATGGCTTCTCTTGTTGTGGAGCATGGGCTCTGGGTGTGCGGGCTTCAGTAGTTGTGGCATGTGGGCTCAGTAGTCGTGGCTCGCGGGCTCTAGAACGTAGGCTGTTTAGTTGTGGCACACGGGCTTAGTTGCTCCGTGGCATGTGGGATCTTCCCAGACCAGGGCTCGAACCTGTGTCCCCTGCATTGGCAGGCAGATTCTTAACCACTGTGACACCAGGGAAGTCCCAGTAAGAGTTTTAAAACCAGATCTCTAGCATGGTTCCATGATGGAGCTGCTAGCCTGGAACCTGCAGCCAAAACCTGTTTTCAGTTAAATTTTTATGACTGAAAGATACCTGGTCGGAATGAATAAGATTCTTCAGACTTTGAATTCAGATAAAGACAACCAAGTAGAAATCCGTAGTACATGCCTGACACTTTGTAGGTACTCAATGAATTGTTTTCTACTTTTATCAAAATAAATAGTATTTCTCCTTAAGTCATTTATTAGTCTAAGCATTTTGAAGACATTTAATTTCTGTCCGAAATGCAAAGCAAACATAATGGTTCAATTACTTTAGAGACGACAAACAAACAAAAAGGTTAATTTTGTTTGGTGATTATCTGGTTTGATGTATGTGGAAGAGGGTTTATATTTTGTTGAATAAGCTGGTGATGGTCCTGAGGTTTTACAGGTTAAATGAAAGTCAGTAGGAGTTATTGTAATTTTGAGGCTTGTCTTTGAGTGCGAGACAAATTTTTCAAGTCTGTGTCAGAAAAAAAAAAACCTTTTAGGGACCATCCAGCCTAGCAGGTGCGTAGAAATAGGTTATCAGGAGCAATTTCTGCAAAATATAAAAGGAGAAGCCAGCCAATTGAAATACAGTAAGTCTCTAGATTAACGTACTCAGCAGAAATGCAGCTTGCCTGTAATGTGATTGCCAGTTCCTCCTACCCTCTGCCCAAGTTCTTAGCTGATGCAGAGGAGAGGGGAACAGTAGGAAATGACTGCTTGGTGATCATTTGATGTTTTCTCAGTTTTGTGCTTTTCACGACAATACAGAGTGAAAAACACTGTTTTTTATTAACTACAAGTGAATATGACATTACCTTTTATGTGAATGGATTTTATGACCCTACTTGTGGGGGGAGTTTTACTGTTTTTTTATGTAGGCATTGGATACAACTGATCCACAGAGCTCCTCTTCCGCTTATTGCCCTTTAATATCCCATTATAGAGCTTTCAAAGTAATTGATCAGTTCATTAGGTAAGCATACGCTTTTGTTTTTGTTTCTAGGGAATGTGTAACCAGTGCTCTGTGTATCCCACTAGCAAGCCAGAAGAGGTAAGGATGAATGAGTCATTTGTTTTCTTTGCTTTGATTTATGAGTGCTTAAGATCGTCACTTTTGTTCGTAACAGGAGTTCCACTGGACGACCAGACTGGACCTGCATTGTGGTGGGCTTTACTTCGGGTTACGTACGCTTCTACACAGAGGTGAGTTGAGTGCTGTGCGGTTCCGAGATAACAGCTGACTGGTAACCCATCCCCATCACACTCACTTGTGACTCATGACCACCTGCCCCTTGGGACTGTGTATTTGATACTTTATGGGGTGGAGGCTGGAACAGGGGGAGCAGTGGTGGTAGAAAGTTCTGATAGGAGCTATAGAGAAGAGAAGCCATATTCTGCAAACAGACTACCAGGCATCCACGGAAGGCCTGTTGGGGGAATGATGCTCTCTGGCCGTACCTGTTTCGGTATATTGGTAAGAAAACAAGCAGGGCTTATCTCTGTGCTTCCTCCTAGAGTGGCGTGCTCTTGCTCTCACAGCTCCTGAATGAGGACCCAGTGCTACAGCTCAAGTGCAGGACCTATGAAATCCCACGACATCCTGGCGTGACGGAGCAGGTAGCATAAGAGATTGTGTCCAGAGTAGTAGTGGCTTTACTTTGAAGTCGTTTCTTCCCTCTTTCATTGGGTGGAAACTTTAAGTATCTGCTTGTGGCACAGTTAGCTGTGCTATCATATTCTAAATAGAAATATAAGCTACTCAAGTAAAGAATACCAGTCTTGCTTTTACTTACTTAATGAAATATTGTATGCTTTGCTCTATAATGAAATAAAACACTTAAGTCAGAAGATAAAAAGTTTTCTCAGTTTTACAATTTAATAGTGACTTAAGGTACAAAATGGTATTTTGTAACTTTATATCTTTTTTATTTGAACTTAGGTGTCAAAATTATATAGAGAGTAGAAGAAAAAAGTTCTAGCTGTATTATTCATAGTGCTACCACATTGCACTAACCTATTTCTCAGAAACGGGGTTATTAAATTTTTATTTATTGTGGAAAATATTTTATATTCATTGAAGATTTTGATAGAGAAAATAATACTGTTGAGTGTCTAAGGCTGTCCACAGTTTTCGCTTCTTCCTGGTGCTGTGTGAGATTTTCATTGTCTCACAGTCAAAAAGTAATTGTAGAGCTACATAAACTGATACACTCTTAGCACATCTTGTTTGGTACCCTGTCAAAACTATATAATACGCCTTCTTTCTTTGTGCTATCCTGCTTCCAGAAGATTTGAAGTAAACAAATCTTCAAATTTGACTATGTGGACTTAAATTGTGCGATAGATGGACTGGAGCTCTAGAAGAAACTTAACTAGTAAGAGAGACTAGACTAATACCTATTAATACCTATGAATGAGTTAATCAGTAATATTAAACAATACCTTATTATTTGCTAGTTTTTATGGACAGAATAACTTCTGTGCACGTTTAGAGAAGAGGGAGATCAACTAGGACTAGGACAAAACAGGAAAATTTCATTGAGGGGGTGAAGTTTGAATTAAGCCTTGAAAATGGGTATCGAACTTAATTAGTGAGAAAAGAAGGGAAAGCATTTTAGGTAGTCAGGAGAAAAATGAAGGAAGATTCAAACACAGGACTATGTATGAGACAACAAAGAAACCTATGTTAGTAACTGATGAGACATTGTTGAATAGGCTGAGCGGCCAAATTTTTCATAAATTTGAAAGCCAAGTGAGAATTGGAGTCGATTCAGGAGATTTAGAAGCTACTAAAGATTTATGAGAAGGAAGTGATGTAATCAAAGGGATCTTGAAGGACTCTTTCTTCAGGATGAATTGGACTTGTGAGAGCCTGGAATCAGGGAGGCTAGTTATCTGGTTTTTTAAGTGATCTGTAATAGATGTACAGTGCTGGGAGCCAGGACTGCAATGGCTGTGGAAAGAGAAAGGACTAGTACAAAAATCATTTTGGAGGAACATTTGACAGGACTGGTTATCGTATTGAGATGTTGAATTTTAAAAAGAAAAATGGGTTGGCTCCAAGGTCTCCATCCTGAGGTGTGCCGTTGACAAAGTTGGAAGAGGGGACTGCTTTGGCAGTAAACAAAGGTTGTTAAATTGGGTTTTGGACGTGTTGAGTTTGAGGTGATGGTAGGAAATAAAATGAAAATACCATCATGCCTGTAGTGATACAGAACTACCATATGGACACAAAGACTAGATTGAAGACGATGGTTGAAGTCATAGGTAATGAGTGAATTCCTCCACATAAAGGTTATAGGAAAATAAAACTGAAGCCTGAAGACTTAAGTCTTATAATATTCATCGTAAGGAGACAGGAGAAAATGGAACTATTGAAGGAAACAAGGAAGAAGCTGTTGGAAATCCAAGAAGATAATTTTTTTTTTTTTTTTTTTTTTACAAATTCTCTGGAAGATGAAGGTTCTTTAAACACTTTAAACTTGGTTATGTCTATAATAACCTTTTTTTAGAGCTGGCGGGAAAATATAACTCACATTTAAGTATTTGTTTGCTCTTTGCTTTTGTGAGTCAAGAAAATCCTTTAGTTGAAAAATAACTCTTATTAAACATGCGGAGAGAAGCCTTTGTCGTTACCCTGCATTCTACACAGTATCTCTGGATCTAATACATCAGTTTATATATCAAAAATATCTATTTGCTGCTTCTTCAGTATACTCCTAGATATATTAAAGATCACAGGAGCAGATTTCCTGTAATTCAGTTCTGGGGGCAGTGAGTGTAGTAGGTGTGATGGCTGATCATTGCAGGAGAAGATTCCAAATGTTTTTCTGGAATGTCAAAGAAACTTCTTCCGCGGTTTCTGCATAAAGATCTCAGTCATTTAGCATAATTTCTGCTGCTGTTGGGCCACTGGTGTTTGTATGAGTGTCTTCTTCAGGAAGGCGGTCTCGTTTTGGAGATAACTGACGAGCTGGTGATTAGTTCCTCCGAGTCGGGGGCTCTCTCCCCGCTGCTACGCTCAGTGGACTGTGTAAGCGTAGCTTTGTGAACTTGTTATGTGAGCCCATACTCCAGCTCCCTCGTCCCCTGCTTCCCACCCCTTGTGGCCCACAAATGTCTTTTAAAAATGGAAACACCCCAACAGTCCAGTAGAAAAAGGGGCAAGGCAATTCTCAAAAGAAGAAATATAATTGGTCTAAAGCATATGATAAAAATTTGAACCTTATTAATAATCTAAGGACTATAAGCAACTACATTTGGATAATTTTTCGCCTTTCAGATTGGCGAAGATTAACAAAAGTTGGTGACAATATGGAAAAACAGACACTGTCCTGTATTGTTGATAGAAGTAAAAATTGATAGGTACTTTGTTGAGACAGTTTAATAACACAGATGAAAATCGTGAACACCCAAAAGACCCCCTTGAAGGAATTTACACCAAAGTGATGTGAAAAGATATATACAGAAGAATGTTTATTGCAGTGATGTTTATAATAATGAAAATATTTAATTCATTCACAAATATTTATTTACTGCCTATTATGTGCCCAGCCCAGTTCTAACCACTGAGAATCCATTGGTGAACCAGACATGCAAAGTTTCTGCTTTCGTGGGGCCTGCAGTTTGGGGATGGTGGAGGGAAACCAACGATGAATAACTAGGGATTCCAAGACGATTCCAGCCTCTGATAGGTGCCGTGAGGGAAGTAATCATGTGGATGAGAGCGTACTGAGATGAGGGAATGGAGATGATGTTCGAGACAGAGGCTCAGGAGTGGCCTCTCAGAGCAACTACATTTGAGCCGAGACCTGAACGAGCAGAAGAATTAGGCAGGCAAAGACCTGGGAGGTGAAGGTCCAGGCACGCGGAAAGTACTGAGGTGATAATGGCCTTCGTGTTCAAGGAGCCAGGGCAGAGATGTGAGATGAGGTTAGAGACGGGCCGCATCTTGTAGCATGGTTAGAGTTCAGGTTTATTCTAAGTGCAGAAGGGAGCCATTGGAGAGATTTAATCAGGAGAGTGGTTCCATCAGCCGAGTCTCAGGAAGATCATGCTGTCTGTGGAGCATGGGTGGTGGAGCACAAAGGCAGAAGCAGGAGGCCAAACTAAATGTCCATCAGTAAGAACTGGTTAACTGAATTTTGGTTCATACAATGAAATACAGCATCTCCACAACAAAAAATGATTTGCTCGCTTATTAAAATGGAAGAATATAATGGACGTATTATTGAGTAATGAAAAACATGTTATAGAATAGTTTTAGAATACCAAAAACATGTTATATGGTATAGTCTCATACAAAAGTGTGCGATTATATGTGACACTATATACTGATGTATGTCAGGGATTTCAGGTGAGTTTCCTTTTTCTCTTCTTTTTACTTTTATGTGTTGTTTTTAATCCATACAGTGACTCTATCTCATTTTTATGAAACATTGTACATTTTTTTGGTTACTCCCACCATCTATCCTGAAAACGTTCTTCACCATGTACGAAGGCTCATATTTGAGAAGAACGTTAAGTCCTTGGCCAAAAGGCATTCTGAAATTGTCTATTTTTACTGTTCCTCTGCCTGATATTGTTTTGTGTGTTGGGTGTTTGACAGTTGTTTAGTTATAGTATTTTAAAATTTGACATTAATAATGACATTCAGCTATAATAGAAAAATAGATATGCTTATTTGGCAATAATGAAAATTTATTATTTTCTTCTTTCTTATTCCTTTAATAGAATGAAGAGTTGAGTATCTTATATCCAGCTGCCATCGTGACTATTGACGGATTTAGCCTTTTTCAGTCTCTTCGTGCTTGTCGAAATCAGGTGGCCAAAGGTAATTTTGGCCAAGAAATAGCTAACCTCTGGTGATGTTTGTCTTATTTAACTTAATCTACTTAGAGAATTAAATATGTCTTCTAAATTAAAAAGGCCTTCTGAACTAGATTTAAAGGAAAAAAAAAAACCGGTTACTGTAGAAATGGGAGTGCATTGTTGGGTAGATTGCTTAGTAAGATAAAGGCCAGGACTAGAACATCAACTCTCTTTACATGTTGTCAGTTGAACTGCAGGCTTTATTTACTGATTCAGCAATATGTCTTGGCCAGTTAAGAGAGAGATTCAACACTGAGGTGGAGAATTTAGTTGCATCTAGCTGAGAAACCAGATTTCTCACTAGATGGGCAGCTATTTGGGCCAGCATACTAAAATCTTGTGATTCTACGTTGTTTCCATTCTCACTGAGGGTAAAGATAGCATAAAGTTTGCAGGGGGCATTTTCCTCACAGGAGGCAGGACCCAACAGGAAGTTAACAGCTGCTTTCCGCAACTTGAAACACTTCTGAACAGAGAAAAGTTAGAGACCTAAATATAATCTACATAGGCAGCTACATCATTTCCAGACTTTGGCATGAAAAGTGCACAAATAGTCAAGAATTCTTAATCTTTACTACCCCTAGTTTACACTCTGATGCTATTATGTCTTTAGAAGAGGATATTGGTTTTCATCAGATTCAAGATGCCATTGATTATAAGGTGCACTATTATTTTCTGTTTCACTAAGAAGTAAAAATGCTGCCAGTGAGAGTCACACCATTGATTTTAAGATTCCAGTTTTAGAGATGTTAAAGTCATGGGAACAAAAAGCCTTAAAAGCAATGAAAATACCAGTGTTGGTGCTGACTTTCCCCACTGGGTTTGGATAAAGGAGCCTAATGGTCCTAAAAAGAGCAAACAAAGTTTAACTCTTAAATGATTCAGACAGCTCCCTGAAAGAAGAGTTTAATTAAGATGTGTTATCTGATTCATAAAGCTTGTTCATAAATCCAGAACTAAACTATAAGACACACAAGAAACAATTTCTTCTAAGGAAAGAATGCAGCATCTTACATTGCAATAGAAACATTTTCACTGTCCTTTTAGCAGATTGTAACATTCTTGGTTATATTGCTCTTTAATAGTACATGCTTTTCTGTAAAGTCAAAATTTGTTTGAATTTTTATACCTATTTTCATAATCTTTTAAATTATTTAAATTTAGCCCTCCATAAGTTTCAATATCTTTGTTATCTTGGAGACATAATAGTTACCGTTAATGTATGTGCCCAAAGAGACTGGCCATTTTCTGTAGATAAAAATTCTGTCCATAAAATAAACGAGAAGTAGACAATTGTGTTTTAATTGGTATCGTCAGCCGTTTCATTTTTACTGTTTTTGAATTTCCATTTATTTTGTTATGTATGAGTCCATAAAGCCATTTTATCTCCTAGGAGGTAAGTAAGTAAGCCACTTCGTGCCTTCTTATTTATTTTAAGTTGCTCTAAAAATAATTCTGATTACTTAGCTGCAGACTGTTGTGACTTTTATTTCACAATATAGGAAAACTCTCTTCTTGGCCTTACTCTCAAATCTGGAGTGCTAGGAGGATTACATTTTTCTTTTATCAGAGTACTTCTACTTCCAGAATAAACAACCAGAATCCAGCCGTTTTCTAATATGTAGCATGAGAATGTACTGATGACTGGGGCCTTGGGCATGAACCTGTGACAAGAGCTGGAACTGTTGCTTTTCTTTTCATTATTCACTCCCTAGGCGGAAATGCTGAGGTCAGTGATCAGCATTGCATTCATTTTTCTGGCAGTGCTATCACTGTTAGCATATCTTTCTGGTAAGCCTGGCCTCAGTTACTTGCATTCAAGACCCTTCTATGATGTGTCCTTTGCTGGTCATACCATCAGGTTTCACTAAGGCACTGGTTGCTGTTTCCAGGATTTTATCCACTGTCTTACTCAAGGGGGAGAAATTCGTTACTTGGCTTCTACTGCAGTTTGAATTCACCTTGATTTTTAGTGGTAGTCTAGAATTTTTAATAGTCTTCTCTAATTCCTTGAGTGTTCCAAAATCTCTTATGACAGCCAACTTAGTCTTTTAATGTTTGCATTTTATGTGCCTTGTGTTGGTGTGAATAAATCTCACTGTATGCCTAGTTTACATGACTTTGCCTCATTATTTTTAGTTGAAATTTTAGAATAATACACCAAGTTATTCTTGATGATTTTTTGGTAAAACTTCATTTTCTCCATTATATTTAAGTTTGGATTGTCTAATTTTTATCTTTGACAGCTGCAGCATCAGGCAATGAGAACATACAACCACCACCGTTAGCTTATAAGAAGTGGGGTCTACAAGATATTGACACAATTATCGATCATGCTAGTATTGGTAAGCCTGACTAGTTCCAGCTCTTTTGGAATTTACTTCTTATGCTTTTTGATTGAACTATCTCATTTATTGGAAATGTAGATTTATTCTCATGTGAAAAGAATATGCATCGTCTTTAGTGAGACATCTGGAAGGTAGTTCAGACGTAGAGATTATCAGAGGTTTAATGTCTTTAAGAAATGGTAGCAGTTTTAGCAGTTATGCCCTCAGCAGCAGTACTGTACAGTTTTAAGTCACCCACTATTTGACTTGTTTTTATACAGATGTGTTTAATTCATATAATTACCAGATAGATCAGTCTTCTACACATGTAACTTGTAGACCAGCAAAATATAGAGAAAAGCAGATTTTTTCTTGCAGCTAGTATTTGAAGGCATACTGTCTTAGGTATCAGGAATGTGGAGGTGGAAAGACGTGGGTCTCTGCTGTCAGGAAGCATGAGGCTAGTTGGGAGAAACATGTGAAAACAATACGGTGCCACAGCATGATGGTTGTTATAGTAGACAAGTGGACCGGCTGTAGTGGGAGCAGAGGAGAAGCCCCCAGCACCAAGGGAATCAGGGAACAGGAGGTTGACTTCAATCTGAGATGGAAAGAATGAGTAGGACTTGACCAAGAGAACAAGCGTGGGTGAGGCACTCTAGCCAACAGGTACTAGGCCTGGGGTGGAAGTGCCTTGTGTGCAGGAAAAAACAATGAAGACTGGCCCAAGCGAGGCCAGTCTGTAACTAGGAGTCAGAGTCTGAAGGACTAGTATACTATGCAGAGGAACGTATATCTTTCTCCTCACCACGTTGAGAGTCATTGAAGAATTCTGAACAGGAGAATGGTATTATCACTTAGCCTGTTGGAAAAATCACTTCGGTGGAAGTTTAGAGGTTGCAGTGTAGGGGTCAAGACTAGAAACTAGGTGCAGTAAGGAAGCTATAATAATCTTGGTGAGAAGTAATGGGCATCTAAATTAAGAGTAGAAATGGGTGTGGAGAAGAAGGAAATGCTATTTTAAAATACATACCTATTTTTTTCTGTTTAATAGTATAGTATATGCTTGTTAAAATTTTCACATAGTACATAAAAATATAAAGAAAAAAGGAAAAAAAAATCCCTCTAAATCCTACCGTCTAGAGATACTCACCATTGGCTTTGTGGTAAACATCCTTACAGACGTGTGTAAGTGCAAGTGTAATATGTGTATGGTTATGCAGAGATATGTCTTCATAAAAGGATTCTATCATGACAACTACATTGTAGCCCTTTTCCAATCAACATATTACAAAGAGGCTTTCACCACAGTTTTGCTAAATATACATTTTCTCAGAGTCCTAGTAGAAGACAGATGGCATCCTTGAAATAGGATAATTGAAAGAGGTTTTATTTGCAGAGAAACTACTTATACAGATGTTGTATAGGAGAACCACAAAGGATAGTACAGCGTCTTGCGGGCTGATTAGCAGTGCAGCTGTTAACCACTCCTAGGCCTAAATTCTGCTCATTGGAGATAATGAGTAGAATCAGCGCCTCAAGAGCAGGATGGCTTTTGGCCAGTGGTCGCAAGGAAATAGGTATCCTGTCTTCCTTCTCCTTTCTGTCTTTGATGTCCTGGTGAGACTTCCCATTGTCTGAACCCAACTTGAAGTCTGGGCTAATAATATGCACATACTGGCTCCTGGGGCCAGCAGGGAGAGAAGGAAGGAGTGTGAATCCAGAGGGGGGAACAGAAGATCCCTGACACGCAGATTATCTTTGTGTACTGTTGCATTTCTGGTACAGAATACAGGTAGACCTTGTTTTATTTTGCTTTGCTTTATTGCGTGTCACAGGTACTGCTTTTTTACAAACCCTGTGTTGAGCAGGTCTGTTGGTGCCGTTTTTCCAAAAGGATTTGCTCACTTCGTGTCTCTGTGTCATATTTTGGTAATTCTTGAAATATTTCAACCCCTCTACCAGCAAAAAGATCATGAGTCGCTGAAGGCTCAGATGATGGTTAGCAATTTTTAGCAATAAAGTATTTTTAAATTAAGGTAAGTATGTTTTGTTTTTTTGCGGTATGCGGGCCTCTCACTGTTGTGGCCTCTCCCGTTGACGCGCAGGCTCAGCGGCCATGGCTTACAGGCCCAGCCGCTCCGCGGCATGTGGGATCCTCCCGGATCGGGGCACGAACCCGTGTCCCCTGCATCGGCAGGCGGACTCTCAACCACTGCGCCACCAGGGAAGCCCAGTATGTTGTTTTTTTAGACATCATACTGTTGCACACTTAACAGACTACAATATAGTGTAACCATAATTTTTACTTGCACTGGGAAACCAGAATATTCATTGACTCACTTTGCTGTGATATTTCCTTTATTTCAGTGGTCTGGAATTGAACCTGCAGTATTTCCGAGGTCTGCCTATAATCTGTAATAAGCACCTTGTTGGTAGACATTCGTTTGTCTTTACTTTTTGCTAACATAAAAATGTGCAAAATTCCAAAGTGTTGAGTTCAGTTCAGGGTGACTTCCTTGTTCTGTTAATTAAACTTTGGAACATTGAGACAGGCTAGGAGAAATGATTGGATAGAAAATATTATTCTATTCATTTATCTCCCAGCCTACAAAATGAAGAAAGGAAAGGTGCCATGAGCTTTATTCTGTGTACATCTTTATGTAGAGGTCTGACTAATTCATTCAACAAAGAAATGAATGAATACCTGTTACATCCCCAGGCACTAATATTGGTGCTAGAAATACAAGGCAGACAGTACCCCTGCCCTGATGAAGCTTACGTCCTGGTGATGGGGAGACAAAAAATAAACAATTAAACCGAATGAATAAATAGGGTAATAATGAAATGTTAGTAAGCATCATGAAGAAAATAAGCAGAGGGTTATGACAGAAGTAAAGGAAGAGGGGACTCTGGGTAGACTGGTAAGCACAGGCCTCTCCTGAGACATGCAGGATGGGAAGAAGCCAAGATAGAGGCCCGGGGTGGGAAGAGATGGAAGACTGGAGGCTTAAAGAAACAGAAGGGAGGTTGATGTGACTTGATTGTACAGTGAGCGGGAAATGGGACCAGGTAAGGTTGGAGATGTAGACTGGGGTCAGATCTCATAGGGGTGAGAAGTTCGGGTTTTATTCTAAATGCAGTGGACGTCATTGATGGAGTCTAAGTAGGAGATATTTAAAAATACCCCTCTGACTGCTCTTTAGAGAGAGGCTTACAGAATAAAGAGAAGACCAGCAAGGAGTTTGTTGCAATAAGAGAGAATGAGGACTTTGTCTAGGGAGGAAGCAGTGGTGCTAGAGAGAAGTAGACAGGTTGGAGATGTATTTGCACTTGCTAAGGAATGGGTATTAGAAACGAGAGAAGGAAAAGGGTCAAAGACTTCTTAGCTTTTAGGTTTGAGCAGCTGAGTGGATGGTCAGGGTATGGCTGAAATGTGCGTAGAAGGCAGAGGTTTGAGTGGACAAGTGGAGAGTTGTGTTTTTTACAGGTTAACTTCTGGCACAATCAGACATTGAAGTGGCGATGCCAAGTAGACAGTTGGATATACGAGTCATAAGGTCAGGAGAGAGCTCCCGATTCATATAAATTTGGGAGGGAATGGTTAACTGTGGAATGCGTCATAGAATTCAAGAAAGGAGAAGGTCCATTGGATTTGACGACATAGAGCTAGGTCTTCATTGACTCTGATCTGAGAAGTTTAAGTGGAATGGCGAGGATGAAAGCCACATTGAGGTACATTTAAGAATAAATATTTCCACCCCCTACTTTCAAAACTCAGCAACATAAGAACAGGAAATCAACTCACAGCATCTCCATTTTGACTCCTGTCCTGACCTCTTCACTAAACTCCTTACTCATTTTCCAACTACTGAACATTTCCCCCTGGGTATCCAAACTTAACAGATCCCAAACAGAATTCTTAATTTCCTCTCCTCACACTTGGTCCTCCTTTGCTCTTCTCTCTCGTCTTCGTCTGCTTTCGCCACCACCAAAAGCTTTTGAGTCGTCCTTGACTGTTCTCCTTTTGTCACACTCCTCATCCAGTCCACCTTTGTCTCTCTTACCCCCACAGTAGATCCTGAATCTGACCGAGTCTCATCTCCGTCGTTGGCAGCACAGCAGTCCATGCCACCCTTGTCTTTTGCCTGAACTATCGAGGAGAAAGAAATCCTAACTGGTCTTCCTGCTTCCTTTCTCTGATCTCTAAAATCCGTTCACCAATTAGCAGCTAATTTTGAAATATAAGTCATATTTTTGTCACTTCTCTGCTCACAACCTTATAGTGGCTTCCCATCTTATTCCTGATAAAACCCAACGGCCTTACGGTGGCATCCAAGGCCCGACATTGTCTGGTTTATGGTACCTTTTGACTTCACCTCCTGTAGAACTCTCCCCTCCTCACTGCCCTGTTCCACCACGCTGATCTCCTTACTGACCCTCAAATACAACAAGCATTCTCTCACTTTGCAGTCTTTGTAATTGTTGCCCTTTCTGCTTGGAAGGTTTTACCCAGCTAGTCACATGGCTCTCTCCCTCACTTTGTTCAGGTGTCTGTTCAAATATCATTTTGTCAAAGAGGCCTTCTTTAGCCAGTATAATAGACGTAGAAAAATTATCCAGTGAGTTTGACTTTATGGAAATTTATATTAAGAAGAACTGTAAGATGTTTGAAAGTGTGGAAAGGCCTCAGTTGTTCAGGGAAAACCCTAAATAACAAGGTAGTAATAAATCCAGAAAAGAAAAATTCACATCTAAGGCAGTGTAATTACAGTAGGCAGCTTGTCTCAGCAGTGAGTTCTTTATAATGAGAACAGAGAGTGTGAATTTAATTTAAAAATTGAGATATGGTTATATTGGAAGAATATGGGGGGAAAAAGAGGGGCTGTATATATGCTATGTCTTCATTTACCTTAAATCAATGAAAAATGGTGCTATAATTGGTGAATCAAAAGACAACAGTCCTCTAGAGCCCACCAATGCAGAGAGCAGGATAGAATGTTAAATAATACCACGGGGATGCAGTCAGCAAAATCTAGACTGTAGGAAATTAGTGTCCAACAGCCTGGCTTCTTCAATGAATAGATTTCAAGAGACTTGGGCATGGGAGGGTAGAGGGGCAGAGAAAGACAGTAGGATTTTGGGCTGGTGTTGTATGCCCATTTGTTTGTGGTCCTTATGCTAAAACTCAGGTGTATTGTTTTTCTCTGACAATGATCAGCTCTTTCGGTGCAGACAGCAGAGAATGCAGAAAGTTTAGGTCAACCAAGGGTGAGATTGAGCCAGGTGAGTATGTGGAGGAAGAGGGGGACAGGGGAGTCGTGCAAGAGAGTGACTGTGATGGAACACAAATCAGAACCAGGTAAGAAGCGAAGTGATCACATGAGTTACTGGATAAATAGTGTGAAAATGGTAGGAGTAATGTACTGAAACTCTTAATGAAATGCAGAATTATTACAGGGGATTACTAGAGTAGTTAAGATGGAAAGCTAAGAGGTGGTGGTCAAAAGGTGGTACGCTTAAAATCAAAGTTTCAAAAAATATATAGTTGATAATGACAGGATGCAAGGGATGGCATTGAAAGTGGATGACCCTACTGGGTGAAGTAAGTCAGACAAAGACAAATATATGATATCGCTTATATGTAGAATCTAAAAAAATGGTACAAATGAACTTATTTACAAAAAAAAAGTCACAGTTGTGAAAAACAAACTTGTGGTTACCGGAGCGTGGTGGGGAGGTGGGGGAGGGATAAATGGGGAGATTGGGACTGACATATACACACAACCATATATAAAATCGATAACTAATCAGGACCTACTGTATAGCACAGGGAACTCTATTCCATACTCTGTAATGACCTATATGGGAAAAGAATCTGAAAAAGAGTGGATATATGTATATGTATAACTGATTCACCTTGCTGTACAGCAGAAACTGACACAACATTATAAATCAACTGTAGTCTAATAAAAATTTTTAAAAATTGCATTTGACATTATTAATAAAGATTGTCAATTGTACTTATTATGTTTCAAAATGATATTGCGGTATACCTGGCTGATAACTTGAAAGTTCTGTAGTTATAAGAAATGACAAAGTGTTATTGAATTTCCTATATAATGAAAACAAAAAGTGGGTGACTTAAATTGTGGGAAGGAAGAGATCATTCGTGGCAAGGATGGAAAGAACTGGTCAACCATCTCTTTAGAATGGGTGAGAATAAATCCACTTAAAATTTTGGATCCATTTTGCTGGATAGCTTGTAGCCGTTTATACTCACACCTATAGTGTGCGGGAATATGAAGAGAGAGTATTGAAACTTAAATTTCAGTTTCTATGTGACACCATTCAGCCTTTGATGTTGTGCTGGTAGAATAAGGCAGAACTTATGCCAATTTTAATCATGTAGTAAAGACATTCTGTATGTTGAATCATGAATTCATTCATAAACATGAGACAGGCATTGTAATCTTTCAGAACAGTTCAGCTTTTGTAAGGATTATTTGATGACTTGAATCCCTAAATCCAGTAAGTTGTTTGCTTATGAACTCCCTAAAAGCATTTCCTTTACCAGGATTCTTCTTCAGGAGCAATGCATTTTTTGGACCATTTGCATTCAAAGTCGAGGCAGTACACACATATGAAAATTAGAATAACTCATGTTCCATTTTGCAGTGTGTTTGTGTTCGGAAGCTGTCAACCGGGTATCTTCATGTACCAAGAGTACCCGAGTTGGAAGACGCTGCCCAAGGCCACATGTGTTGGAATCTAGCAGGATCTTTACTTTCTAGATCTCTAAGGTCACTGCCCCCCTACTTCTCTCCCTGCCACCTGGTGCATTTAAATGACGCTGGCTTCTCTGCTGCCCCACACAGCATGTGGGCGTCAATATTCAGTCTGTCTACTTCTGTTCTTAGAGCCTTGGGGAAATGACCAGTACCTCTGCATTGTAAAAGCCTGGGGATTTCTGGACTACAGGGTATCAGTAGATGTTTGAAAGGGTTTATTTTCACTGTGTTGGGAAGGATATGGGCGTACAGATGCTCTCCTACCTTTTTGGTCGGGGTGTACACCGGCAGCACTCTACAGCATGCAACGTCCCAGTACTTAATAAAATTTTTTTTAAAAGGTAGATCCCCTTTGAGCCTGCACTTCTGTTTATGAGGATTTGCCATACAAATGAACTTATATATAGATATGCACAGATCTATCAAGGATATATGTTGCAGCATTATTTGTAGTGGCAAAAAGTGGGAAACAACATAAATGTCCATCAGAAGGTCAGATCAGTTATGGCATGGCCACACAGTGGAATACTCTGAGTGATTGCCAAGAATGAGGCATGTCTCCTTGATATTTTATTAAATTAAAAAAAACAAGGCACACATCAGTTTATTTGGTGTGCTGTCATTTATGTGCGTACAACATTTCTGGAAAGCAGCATAAGAAACTGTTTCAGTTGTTACCTTGAAGAAGTGAACTAATACCTAGAGATATTGGTGGACTCTATATATCTGTACCATTTGAATTTGTATGTTTAAAAATTAATATTTAAATTTTGTAGTATTTTATAGCTTAGAGTAATTATAGGTGGCAACTTTAATATCTTTATGTTTTATGATATTGATCTTGTAGCTTTTGAAAATGACTTTTGTCTGTTAAATGAAACTCAGCAGTTAGCATCTTAGAATGGAGTGGAAATAAAAATCTGATAACCTGAAATGACAGTGTCATTTCAGTTCATTAAAATCATGTGTTGTTATTGCTGTTTTATCATTAGGTATTATGACTCTGTCCCCTTTTGATCAAATGAAGACTGCCTCCAATATAGGTGGATATAATGCAGCAATTAAAAACAGCCCACCCGCTATGTCTCAGTATATCACTGTAGGGTCCAATCCATTTACGGGCTTCTTCTATGCTTTAGAGGTAAGTGTTTCATCACGGATCTTGATTTTTCAACATATCTACAAATTGGGATGGTAACATAGCCTTAGAAAGATTAAGCAGTACATTTCTAAGTTTCAGTGTAAGCTAAAATTAGTCTCAACTCACTTTCTTCTAAATTCTTTAGATTAACTGAGAAGGTACTAAAGTCAGTGTAATACAAACAGCCTTCTTTGTTTCTGATGCCCCGAATTCTCAGTTGAGTTGTCTTTAAATATTGGTGCAGTAGTCAGAGGCTTAGTGTTGTTAGTGATGTCAGCCCACCAGGGATTTGAGTAAATGAGGAATTGTAAAGACAGAGCAAGCCGCCAACTATAGTTGATAAAGTGGTGAAAATTGCTTCCTAAAATTGGGAAAAATTAGGTGTTAGATTTGGTATCTACTGTTGTTCGCTTAAACAGCACCCTTCTCAAAATGGTTCAAACCACCTTTTTGCTTTAATAAATACATTTTTAAAAAAAAGAGGGGGAGGGATAAATTAGGAGTTTGGGATAAATATATACACACTCCTATATATAAAATAGATAAATAACAAGGTCCTCCTGTATAGCACAGGGCACTATATTCAATATCTTATAATAATGTATAATGGAAAAGAATCTGCAAAAGAAAAACATATATATATATATATAGCTGAATCACTTTGCTATACACCTGAAACTAACACAACATTGTAAATCAACTATACTTAAAAATTTTTTTGTATAATATGAAACATTTCTAAATAAAAACTGGTTAAAAAATGGAAAAAAAAAATAAGAGGGAAAAGGGCCGCTTGTATGTGGATAAGAAATCAATAGCCCTGGTAGAAAAATGCCATTTTACTGTTCTAGTTTAATTTTTTTTCATTAATTACAATTTAAAGAGGGAAATCCTAAAGATAACTAAACTACTAGTGATTTTACTTTTCTTTTTCTTGTTTTAATTGGCCATGCCACATGGCTTGCGATATCTTAGTTCCCCGAACAGGGATCAAACCCGAGCCCCCTGCAGTGGAAGCACGGAGTTCTAACCACTGGACCACCAGGGGATTCCCTTTTAAACTGTAGAGTTAAAACTTTTGATTATATTGCTACCTCCTACCTTTTTAAGGTACATCTCGTTTAGAAAATATATTTTGTTTATCTGTCAGCTGTTGTTTTCTCTTTCAAATGTTCTGTTTTTCAGGGAAGCACGCAACCATTATTATCTCACGTTGCACTAGCAGTGGCAAGTAAACTCACTTCTGCTTTATTTAATGCTGCCAGGTAATTACATCACAATTTAAATGATCTAATTTGCATCTCACTAGGTTTTAACTTATATTTTGATAGTCTGCAGTTTAAAACTCTGGAAGCCCTGGTTTTAGTCTGAATTTGCTTTCTTTCCAGTGGTTGGCTTGGTTGGAAAAGCAAGCATGAAGAAGAAGCTGTGCAGAAGCAAAAACCCAAGGTTGAACCAGCTACCCCATTAGCTGTAAGGCAAGTCTGTCGTGCTCTTCTCACATTTTAGTATTCTTAGGAATGCGCTCTTGAATTAATGGTCTTTCTGTGTGCTTAGCTGATTTGTTGATTTCCTGAGTCTTTGGAGCTTCTAAAAGTCATTAATGTGGGACTAATTTATATATATATATATATATATTTATATATATATATATATATATATTATTTATTTATTTTTGGCTGCATTGGGTCTTTGTTGCTGTGCGCAGGCTTTCTCTAGTTGCGGTGAGCCGGGGCTACTCTTTGTCCTGGTGCACGGGCTTCTCGTTGCAGTGGCTTCTCTTGTTGCGGAGCACGGGCTCTGGGTGCACAGGCTTCAGTAGTGGTGGCACGTGGGCTCAGTAGTTGTGGCTCACAGGCTCTAGAGCACAGGCTCAGTAGTTGTGGTGCACAGGCCTAGTTGCTCTGCGGCATGTGGGATCTTCCTGGACCGGGGCTTGAACCCGTGTCCCCTGCATTGGCAGGCGGATTCTTAACCACTGCGCCACGTGGGAAGCCCAATGTGGGACTAGTTTTTTCCACCAGAATGTAAAGTCCACGAGGACTAAGATATCTTACCTGTTTTATCACAGCTGTCTCCCTGTCATGTAGTGGGGGCTCAGTATGTATGTGTTGAGTGTGCTCTTCTACAAACACCTGTACACTTAGCTTAAGTTGCAGGAAAATTGGTTTTTTGATAGCTGTTGGATTTCTTTCTGTAAAAAGTTTAGTTTGTCATTAAGCTGTAGAAACTCAAAAAGGACTTAGTGATTTCTTTAAAAAATAAATAAATAAAAAGGGGGGGTCCCGTGCATCCAAGCATCTTCAACATGCCGGCTTTGCTTCCTTGCTTGCTTCAGCAGTGCTGTAGGACATTGAGTGGATTCGTCAGGTTTTGCGGGGAGTCAGTATGATTTTTGCCTGATTCTGTTTTTAAATCATTTTTTATTACCCAATAGAAAGGGAACTAGAAACCTCCTCTCCTTTTTTTAGATGTTCTTCAACTAAAGAGATATAACTAATTATCTGTTATTAAAATTGATTAAAGATAATCTTCCAGGGTTTTTTCCATCTTAAAGTATGTTATAACACATCACATTTTCTAAGATCACCCAAGAATCAAGAAATAAGCCCAATGGCCCTTATGCATCCAAAGAGATGTAACAAAGTTTGAGTACTTTGTCGCAGGGACTTTTTTCAAAATGAGCTCTTCTGGTCCTTTCTCAGTACCTCTTTACTTTTATTTTACTCACAGTTCTAATAAGATTAATAATAGATCAAGAGCAGTTTACAGGTAACTATTTAGAAGAAGGAACGTTCTTGTACCTGCATTGGTATCAGCAAGATATGATATCTAGGAAAAAAAAAAGAGAATAGATCAGAAATCAGAACTACACAGATGCCTGTGTAGGAGCAGAGTATTCTAAAATTTAGTTGGTTGTGAGGGTATTGTTTCCTATGATGTATCACTTAATCAAGGAAATCTAGTTGTACTTGAGACTCTCTGAAAATAGGTTGTGGATATCTATATAGAAAATCTCTGAAATAAAACCTAGGTGTTTTTATTTTGTAACAGAAGAAATTTCCTTATGCATTTTGTATTGCAAAATGTGGTGTAATCAGTTAATAAATTAGGTATTAATCCATAGAAAGTTCATACTTCTTTATATAAAAACAGATTCAGCCTATTTTGTTAATGCATTTCATTATTCTTTTATGTATTTCTAGATTGCACTTTGATTTGAGCTTTCTGTTTTCTTTCAAATATCAGGTTTGGACTTCCAGATTCTAGACGCCATGGTGAAAGTATATGTCTGTCTCCATGTAACACGCTGGCAGCAGTAACAGATGATTTT
This sequence comes from Aethalodelphis obliquidens, assembly GCF_003676395.1. NCBI lineage: Eukaryota > Metazoa > Chordata > Mammalia > Artiodactyla > Delphinidae > Aethalodelphis > Aethalodelphis obliquidens. The sequence goes on along the minus strand of NW_020837968.1, from coordinate 14,058,124 downwards.
GGCAGAATTATTTTGTTGGACGTAGCTAGAGGAATTGCAATACGCATGTGGAAAGGTACTTCCTTACAAAAATCCAGAAAAAAAAGTTAACTTGCTTTCTACCCCAGCAGTTGGACAGTGTTATCCTTCTTCAGCTTCTGGTTGATAACAGTGTTTAATTCTTTACGTTTATGCTTTTTGTTTGTTTGTTTGTTTAAACCATAAACTCAGATCAGCAACACTTGATCCAGTAGTCTAACTGATACATCCTTTAAGTTTGACCAACTCAGGCACTTTTAACCTCTTCCTTACATCCCTCTTTTCAGTTTTCACTGTCATTGTCAATTCCTGAATTCAGTTTCTTGCCCCCTCGAATGCCAAGTCAAGTGTTTCAGATTTAAGATGGCAAAACCTAGCAAAATTCATTTTTTTCTCATTTGACTTCCATATCTACGTGCTTGGGTCAGTTCACTTAAGTGTCTCAGTAACTTTGTCAGGTAGAAGTTGCATTTAGTGGCAAACAATAGAGCCAAGTACAGGGTTGATATGGTGTCACTGTGATGTCCTCAGGAACTCAGTCTCCTTCCATGTAGCTTCCCCATGCAAAGTTACCTCATGGTTCAAATGGCTGCTGAAGGTGTAGCCTTTTAATCTGCATCCCAGGAAGGAAGAAGGGGAAAGGAAGACTGCCAATTTAGTCCACTTTGAAGATACTTTCTGAAGTCTTGCCGAGCTTTTTCCACAATACATTAGCCAGGACTTAGTCACGTGGACAAACTTAACTATAAGGGAGACTTGAAAATATCTAGGCACATTGTCAACCTGAGTAAAATAAAATCTCCTTGACCAGGGAGGAGGGAAGAATGCATTGTTTGAAGTTACCTGGAATAGCAACATGTCAGCTCAGACTACTGGTTAGAAATCACAATTTTGGTGCAATCTGGTCTGTTTTTAGCATTGTGAGGAATAATGGATTTGAGGGCATTAAATTACTGTGGACCAGGAGGCCACTATTAACCTTCTTGCCAGAGAATTCCTGCAGTGTTTACCTGCCACATGGTTAAGTGTCTTTAGAAATAGGTTTTAATGCTGCAGATACATCATTTCTCCCTGAAATGGTGTTTGTCTTCTGAAACAACATCAAGGGTATGTTCTCAGCAAGACTTTTCCAGAATATATACCAGCTGGTCCAAATCCCCTATGGCGATCTTATCGCTGCCATTGTTGCCTGTCCTTCTGCAGCTGGTGCAGTCTGTCGTTTTCCTCCCTGTACTGGAAAGAGAGGGATCAGTTGCCTGTGAGAGGGGCCGCCCTCAAGTGGAAGACGTGTCAGCTGCATCTTTCTTCTCACAAGCTGGAGCTGTTTCCCATCTCTCTGCAGTCCGTGTTTTCCCTCTGTCTGCACATCACCCAGGGACTTGAATAGCAGGGAACCAATTTGATCTTTTTCTTATATTTTAATTGTATTTTTAAGTCTGAACCTGATAACCTCCCCAGAATTTTTTAAAAAGTGGGAGGGAGGGGAATGAGATGAGGGAAGGGTGCTCACGAAGCCTCCGGGATAACTGTTTTTTTCTTAAAGAAATAAAAGTGATCAGAAGCAAATATAGCAAAATCTGAAGTTTTAATACTTGGTGATTTAGTATTATCATAATTATTATCTTCTTTTCTGTTTAATGTATTTCATAATAAAAAGATAATGTACTTTTTTTTTAACATCTTTATTGGAGTATAATTGCTTCACAATAGTGTGTTAGTTTCTGCTTTACAACAAAGTGAATAAGTTATACATATACATATGTCCCCATATCTCTTCCCTCTTGTCTCCCTCCGTCCCACCCGATAATGTACTTTTTTTTTTTTTTTTTTTTTTTTTTGCGGTACGCGGGCCTCTCACTGTTGTGGCGTCTCCCGTTGCGGAGCACAGGCTCCGGACGCGCAGGCTCAGCGGCCATGGCTCACGGGCCCAGCCGCTCCGTGGCATGTGGGATCTTCCGGGACCGGGGCACAAACCCGTGTCCCCTGCATCGGCAGGCGGACTCTCAACCACTGCGCCACCAGGGAAGCCCCCGATAATGTACTTTTACAGCTTTTCTTAAGGCTCCCCGCCTCGCCGCCAGAAACATCCCAGAGTGCTTCAGGAGGCTACTGCTAAACCTAGATGACATAACTAACTAAGTAGCTTTCCTTTCCTCTGTCTCCAAGGGTATCGAGATGCACAGACTGGTTGGATCCAAATTGTAGAGGACCTCCACGAAAGAGTGCCAGAAAAGGTGGACTTTTCCCCCTTTGGAAGTCCTCAGGGTCCAAGTCGAGTAGCTCAGTTCCTTGTGATCTATGCACCGCGGAGGGGCATTTTAGAAGTGTGGAGCACACAGCAGGGCCCTAGAGTAGGCGCTTTCAACGTGGGAAAGCACTGCAGGTAAGCTGCAAACGCCGGGCCTTTTCCTGGTTACAGAAAGGAATGCTTTTGTTAGAGTAAAGCTTTTATTAAAGCTACTTATTAGATTACAAGTTGTTTGAGAATTGAAATGTCCTTTATTACGTTTTTTTCCTGCGAGTGCCTGGTATATAATTAAGGATTAAGTATTTAAGAGCAAAGGAATCTGATTGAAGAGGCCGTGATATGCTACTGAATTAAAGTCAGCTTTGGTGCTGTCATTTGTCCCCAGCCCTTACTTACACTGTGGAGGCTCGAAAGGAAAGATTCTTTCCGGTTCCCCTGGTGATGATGTTGAGTGAGGTGAATGCTTTGTTTACCACTGCAGCTTAGGCCTGATTGTGTTCATTTAATTTTCTAGCACATTTTAACAAGGTATAAGAACCCTGCTAGTTGGGTCCTGCTTTACTTATGTTTTTGGTCTCAGTATTTATTTGCCTTACGAATGCTTCTGAGTTGATAATAATGTAGGGGTCCCAAGCTGTAATAATAGCACCTTGTAACATTTTTCCTTTCTCTAAGATTTTTACCCTGTTGGTATGTGATTTCCTCAGGCTTCTGTATCCTGGCTATAAAATAATGGGCTTAAATAACGTTACCAGTCAGAATTGGCAGCCGCAGACTTACCAGATCTGTCTGGTTGATCCAGTGTCTGGAAGTGTGAAAACAGTAAATGTCCCTTTCCATTTAGCATTGAGGTAAGTTGTATCACGTGCCAGCTTACTCGTGTCCCTCTGCTAACTTTTCCTGGTCCTTTATTTGCTACTAGTTTTACTTTGTTTCATAGTTATCATTTTGTTCTCTTTTCGGATTAGACTGATAACCTTTAAAGTTAAATAGGAAGAATAGCAAGGAAAAAGAAATCTGGAGCGTGTCAAAATTAGCAGGAAAACAGTTTCACATTCTGTAAGAATTTGTTGTATTTATTGTTTTAGTGATAAGAAGAGTGAACGAGCCAAGGACATGCACTTAGTGAAGAAACTGGGAGCGTTACTGAAAGCAAAATCTCCCAATCTTGGTAGGTGTCCTTCAGTAAAAATGAAGCAAACTGTTATGTCATTTTTTTTTAATTAATAGAATATTCTAAATGGAACAATCAAAACACTTCAGTGCATTTATGAGCTATTTCAGCTCCTTTTTTGGAATGAGGTGAGGTACAAGTAATCATGTGTAGTTTTTACTGGAATTACTCTGGAGGATGAAATGTGCCATCGAGGGAGTATTAAAATTGGTAACAATAAAACAATGATTTCCGCGAGAACCCAGAAATCCTTTAGAATGACTGATATTGCAAATACATGATTTTTTCTTTCAGAATAAAGTTTAACTGTCATAAAAGTGAAAATCTTACTTTGGTTAATTTTCTTTCTAGATTTGATTGAAACAGAAATAAAGGAATTAATTCTCGATATTAAGTACCCTGCAACCAAAAAACAAGTAAGTGTATATAATAAATGAACTTTCTTGCTGAGTAGCTAGTACATATCCTTCTTAACAAAATCTTTTTCTTCCTATTTCCCTCCAAACATGACAGGCTAAAATCTTCCTTTGTGTTTTCATTCCTGTTCATCCTTTTTTATATTCCCATGTGGAAGCTTCTATTGTTTCTTTTTTTCCTCTCTTCTTTCTTTAATTAAGTAATATTACCATATGCGGAAGCACATGTGTTTTATACACATAAACAAACCCATACATAACGTATATTCAAATTAAATAATAATAAGACAACGACGTGTGTGACCACCCACCTTAGGAAACAGAATGTTACCAGGAAGTCTGAAGAGCCCTGCACGTCCCTCCTCCATCCCGTCCCCTTCTCCCATCCCTAAGGTAACCAGTCTTCAGAATTTTGTGTTCCTTTCTCTTTTGCTTTTCTTTACAGATACAGCATTTCTGTATGGCTCCTTTAAAACATATTGATGCATTTTCTGCTTTTTGGGAACTTTATATGAATGGGGTCACGCTCTGTCTTCCTCTGTGACTTACTTCATTCCTTCAGCATTGTGTTTCTGGGACTCATCCACGTTGCTGCCTGCAGCTGCAGTTGACTCATGTACTGTGCTATCTGAATTCCACTCTGTGACTGCCATTTATTTGTTCACTCTCCTGTCAGTGGACATTTAGCTTGTTTCTAGTTTTTTGCTATTAACAACAATGATAGTGTGCTTATACTTGTACATTTTTGCTGGTGCACATGTGTAAGAGTGGAATTGCTAGGTATGAGCTTTGGCTGTACTAGTTGATGATAAATTGCTTCTCAAAGTACTAATTGACATTCGCATTTATACTGTGGAAGAGGCCTTGTAGCTCCACAGCCTCCGCCTCTCATGATATAGTCAGACTGGTTACCTTTTCCAGGCTCCTGCTTATAATATGGTAACTCATTATATTACTCCTACTCTCCTCCTATCCCAGTCCCTCATAATGCTGCTCAGGTTCTAACTATAAATTCTTACCTGACAAATCAATCCTCATGGATGCCTCTGAGCTCTACTTTTAATCAGAACCAGAGAGCTAATGACTATAATCGTCCCTCAGTATCCTCGGGAGCATTGATTTCAGGACCCCCTGTGATACCTAAATCTCAGGATGCTTAAGTCCCTTATATAAAATGGTGTAATATTTGCATATAACCTAGGCACGTTCTCTTGTATACTTTAAATCCTCTCTAGATTACTTGTAATACCTAACACAATGTAAGTGCTATGTAAACAGTTGTAAATACAATGTAAGTGCAATGTAAATAGTTGCAAGTGTGTGGCAAATTCAAGTTTTGCTTTTTGGAACTTTGTGGAATTTTTTCTTTCCAAATATTTTCAATCCATGGTTGGTTGAATCTGCAGATGCGGAACCCATGGATACAGAGGGCCGACTATGCTTGTTTTCTAATTATTTCGTGTATATTAGTCAAGCTCCCCAACTTTTTCCTCTTTACCTCTTTTAAGCTCCTTCAAACAGGGACCTTACCAAATACATCATTTTCATAATGCACAGCATCTAAAGTAGTGGGATGAGTTAGTGAATACTAATTTCTTTCTATCCCTCTTATTCTACTGTGACAGTCCTTTTTTTTTTTAACATCTTTATTGGAGTATAATTGCTTTACAATGGTGTGTTAGTTTCTGCTTTATAACAAAGGAATCAGTTATACATATACATATGTTCCCATATCTCTTCCCTCTTGCGTCTCCCTCCCTCCCACCCTCCCTATCCCACCCCTCTAGGTGGTCACAAAGCACCGAGCTGATCTCCCTGTGCTATGCGGCTGCTTCCCACTAGCTATCTATTTTACATTTGGTAGTGTATATATGTCCATGCCACTCTCTCACTTCGGCAGTCATTTTTTAAAAACGCTGTTTATCGTCTTATTGTACTACAGGCAAGTCTCTGACTTTTAATTGAGTTTTCCATTCCACTGACAGCACTCATGGGCTCTCATCTTCCTCAGGGCAGCCTCCGTTATTAAAGGGACTCTTGTGAGAAGGTGGGCATGTGGAGAGGCAGTTTAGGGCATCGGTCGTGGAAAGGAAGCTCATAACCCACACAGTTCTCATTTTGATACCATCTTTCTTATCTTACATCATGGAACAACGAAATTGGGAAACTTCAGCATAGTGCACACTGTCTTCTTGATTTTTTTTGTTTTACTCTACTACTGAATTTTGTATGAAGCTATGAATTTTATTAAAAATACTAGACAACCTAACAGTGAAAGTTGTGTATTGTTTTACAACAGTTAAGGGGGAAAAGAAACCAGTTTAGACTTTGGAAGACTGAATAATAGGACAGTGAGCCATCTGCTAGCTTGTGTGATAGTATACAGAACAGAGGCAGATTACATTTTCCAGGGTATTTGCCTCTTTGGTCACTTTCTTTATATCCTTCACCCAGTTGCCTCATCATAGGCCGGACCAACCTCTTGAGCCGCCCTCTACGCCCATTTCTCCTCCACAGACACACAGAGTTGTTGTGTTACAGTCTGATATTTGTCTCATGCCACATTCTTAGCCTACCTTTTAGACTACTTAATCTCATCAGTCAAAATCCAATTTAATGTGCTGATATGAACAGATAAGTAGGAACTTCAGGTGCTGTGTCTGACCCATTTGTGATTCTGATTGTTGCTTCTTTAGGCATGAAGAGGGATTTTGGAACTGATGATAACCACTCTTAAATATCTACTAGTGGGTAGGAAGCGGGTAGGTGGGGAGTGTGTGTGTGTATATATATATATATATACACACATATCTAGCATGGCCTGTGGATTCAGCCAGCCATGCTCAAGTGCAGTAATATAGCAGTAATTAAGTTATTGTCTGCTTTTATTATTGACATGACAATGACAGTGTCTGCTTTTCATTTATACCTATAGAGTATAAACTTATTCAGACTCATTGGTGAATACCTTTATCTCTGTTTCTGTTTTGTCTTGGCCATTCTGTTGAACATCAATAGCCTTCTAAGTTGTTTCGTTCTCAGTCTGGACTTTCTGTCATTGTACCATGTTTGGCATGACATGAAATTGATTACATAGTACTTATGATGCAACTTTAACTCTCAGGTAAGTATAATAAAACATCTTAAAAATGGAGCTTCCCTTTGAAACTTGGGGTAGTGAAAGTATAGGCATAAATGTAAACTTTAAAGAACAAAATCACTGCCTTCTAATTATGAGAATTGCTCCATATCTTTCTTCTAGGCATTGGAAAGCATTTTGGCAAGCATACGTTTACCATTTTCCTGCCTTAGAAACATCACTCAGACGTTAATGGACACTTTACAAAATCAAGGTAATAGGATTTGTACTGACTGGAGGTTATGGTCCCATCTCAAATTTTATAACTCTGATGATAGAAAGTATTAACTGCTTATGATGCCATCATGTTACTGTATTTTTTAATTAATTAATTTTTAAATTTTCGGCCAGGCCGAACGGCTTGTGGGATCTTAGTTCCCTGACCAGCCCTCAGCAGTGAAAATGCAGAGTCCTAACCACTGGACTGCCAGGGAATTCCCCATCATGTTACTTTAATGTGGAAATAATATATAAGAAAGAAGGAAACTTATTTCATACCTTTAGTATTGGGAACTTTTTAATTCCCTGTTGCTGTTTTAATTCCCTGTATGCTGTTGATCTTCCTCTGAGCTTTCTCTGAATATGTTGCCTCTGTTTCTTACTGTAAATAGTTTTCGTTTGACTCCATCTACTGGGAGGAAAGATATCAGTATAGAATGATGGGAAGTGATTATTGTGGTAATAGCTGTAGAGCGTTGTGAAAGCCATTGGCAGGAGGGGACGAGATGACTGGTGGTAAGCAAAAAACAGCCAGGTTCTCTTGCTGCCATTATGTCTTATTTAACTTTAAGTAATGTTGTTTTGACTATGATAATGATTAAAAAAAAATTCTAGGCTTTGATTTATGTTTTGTTAATGTATGGAATCCACAGTTTTTCATCCATGTCCCTCATGAACGGAACTAGGGCTTCCAAAATCACAGACTATGATTACATGACCAGTTCTGAGTTTTCTGGTTGTTTGTTACTGTTCAGAATGTATTTGTCTGGAAAAGAATTACATCTGTAACTGTGGGTTTGTAACTCCACATTCTGTCCAGCCGAGCTAGAAAAATTTAATTTATTCTGAATTCCTAACATCATTTAAAAATGTAGTGTGTGATGCAGTGATTTCATCTAGTCATGACTTTTTGCTTGTCGTGTAAATATGAAACCAGCTGTGTATTTAATTACATTTAAGCCAACTTAGAGTAACTTAATAGATAAGTCATAATATGCTGTTTCAGGACTTTCAAGCATCCTAATTTTGAGAATTTTTTTTTCCAACACATGTGTAAAGCTGACTCTTGGTAAATAGTAAACTCCTGTAATGCATACAGCTTGTTAGAAATACCTCTTTCAAAAAGTATAGTGCACTGATAAAGTCCCCCTATCCCATCCTAAGGCCTTAAAAAATATCAAAATTTATTAAGTTAAAAATTATCTTGCACTAGGCTGGGAGTAAACCAGACACCATTGTCAGAGTTCTGTAACATCACTAGTTCCAAGTTCTACCCATGAATGAGACTCCTAAAAATGTCAAGTATTCAGTATGCTAAGTTTTATCATGGCTGTAAGAACTTGGACAGTCTTCCATGTTACTATATCCCATATCAGAGTTCTTGGGAGTTTTCAGTGTCTGCCTTTTTAGAGAAGAAGTATTCATTTGTATTAGAAATAAATATTTAAATTATCATATGTATTATACAGAGAGTATTTTTCCAGCACTAACCTTGAAAAAAAAACCTGATTGATGGAGGATATTAAGTGGAATTCTACTTTTTGCCAGCCTTTCTTGAGGATACCTCTGTCACAATCCACATTTTCTGGTCGAATTATAATATCTTTGACCATGATAATAAGAAGAGGCAGGCAACTTTCTATTTGTCCTTCCTCAGGGTGTGAGCATAATAGACAACATATGACTGACGGGTGAGGGAGAACATTTTCAAACCTGTTTCCAAATCATTTATTTAAATTTGAGTACTAGACTAAAATATTTCTTCTGCCTTTCTTTTTTTCTTTTTAACGTCCCCTTCTGTTAGAGCACTTTGTTTCCTTAAAAGATTTAGACATTTTGCCATGACGGGAAAAATTATTTTTGCCTTCTTAATCCATTATAGCTTAAGCATCCCAATATTTAATAAAATAGAACATCAAAGAATTATGTAATATTAAGAGATTTAATGAAAGAAAGGCTTTTTTTATCAGTCTGTTAAACATATCTATTTTTTCCTTCTACCTTGTAGAGCTTGAGTGTGTTGATGAAGGATTGCTACAGTTTTGTGCCAATAAATTGAAATTACTCCATCTTTATGAGTCTGTCAGTCAATTAAATTCCATTGATTTTCATTCAGACACGCCATTCTCTGATAATGTGAGTAATCCCATTATTCATTATACAAAATAATCTCTTTGAATATTTTTTATTTTTTTAATTGGTAGTAAAGAAGTAGAATATTAAGGTTTTTTTTTTTTTAGGTGTAAAAAAACAGTATTTTCTTTACAAGACCTTCTGCTGGCTTTCCGTGCCTTGCTGCTAAATTTATATTATTTAGGCTAGAATATTGAACTTATTGTTAATCCATTTTTAATACCTAGAAGCATTTGGTTTTCCTTATTTTTTAAGGTTACTTCTTACAATACAACTTCTTCTGGACAGGGTTTGCCATTTAAAATATATGCAGTTTACTGAAGTAGCAAAATTTTAATTTCTTTTAAAGAAAAAAAAAGATTCTGCCAAACAGAAGAGTCCAGCTTTTCTGTGTTGTTAGCAAGCTCATACTACTCTGTTGTTTCCTATGTAATGAAATACATTAAAAAAAATATTTTATCGTACATCAGAGTGTTTAAAGTCATTGTAGAAAATGTTCTGCGTTTTTATTCTATAAAACGTAAAAAACTGATAGCACCTTGTAATCTCTATTACAGTGCAGTGTTGCTCATTTCTGAGGAGAGTATACAAAATTCTTACTTTCCAGCTAGAGAAATTGCATTTCTCCTGATAGAGAATAGAGAGAAATACTGTCCTCTCTTCCCTCGACTACTATGTGACCTTGGGCAGGTTGCCTGGCATCAGGGCCTCATGTCTTTTATTTGTCTAAAGGAAAATTATTAAGGTGATTTTAGTGATTTTTCAAGTCACTGGTAATGCTTTTATAAAACTCATCTGGTGTATCTGAAAGTTAATTGAGTTTTAAAGTGGATGCCTTTTATTGTAAATACACATACACGAATACAAATTTTTAGACAGAAAAATGAGAGAAGGTTTTCCCTTTGTATTGGAAATAACCTACAAGTCCTAACATCTTTTTTTATCTTTGGGGTTCTAGATGGATTTTCTAAAGCGTTTTAACAATCTTCACAATAATATTCTGTGAGTGCCATTATAAATGACAAAGCCATTTTTCAGGAGCTTTTGTTTTTGCTATCTATTTCACCAATAGAGAAAAATCATTTCAAGCAACAGAAAAGTTCAGGTTGATTAAGTTATGTCTATAGGATTGCCTGGACATTTCATAGATTCTTCAATGCCTAAATTTTTTTTAATAAAATCAAAACTATCTCTCTTGAACCCTGCAAAAGAAACTTAAATATATGGCATTAATAATCCCTTGTAGAATTCATTTCCACTTGATAGCCCCAATATAGTGTGCAAAAGAATTATAAACGTTTAAAAATCAGTTGACAGATTGTTCTTTTTTATTATTTTATTTTGCTGTAGACTTATTTGGATCCTTAAAAAAACATGCAGTCAACTTCTAGGCTGAATGGCTAATTTTGTACATACAAAACTAAAATTCAAATCTAAACTAATTCATTTTTGCTGTCTGTAGGACATAGTTCATATAAGTTTGGTATAGCATTGAACCACCTGTGTGTATTCCGTAGCATTTTGCAGTTTACTACTTGTTCTTAAAACAACATCCGTAAGTAAATAAATAACAAAACTGCTCTTGTTTAAGAATGCAGCTTTAATCATGTAGCATGAGGGGAAGAAAGTTGTGCTTGCTATGGCGAATGTGTGCGTGTGTGTGTGTATGTGTATGTGTACACTTGTCCCTAATTTAGAAGAAGAATAGTAGATCAGGAGATGTTTCTGCACATAAGGTGTGTAAAAACAGTTTGAAAGGCTGGCAGGTTGTATCTCTGCAGCCCCAAGAGCCACATAGAGGATTTATATGTAGATACAGTGAAGACTGTTTTCCACTGCTTTTATTTTATAATGTTTATGCTGCTTAATAAACAAGCATTAAATTTCAAATAGTTCCTTAGTTTCCTCAGAATCACAAGAGTTGGCAGTTGACACCCTTTTAATATTTTTTTTTTCAGCAGAGAAAGGTTCATTGCGGGGCCAAGCCAGGAGAACAGGGGGCTCATGCTCAAAACCCCCGAACTCCCTGATGGTTTGGGGGGAAAAGCTTAAATTTTTTTTCTGATTAAGCAATAATACATGTTTATTAAAATTTAGACATTTTAGAAGACTGTAATCTCAAGAAACTTTCTAAAAGTGGTACTTTCAGTAATATGTAGTATTTCAAGATTAGTTTATTTAAATAACCTCCTACTCATGAATTGAGAGTAAAGTTTTAAGCAGAGCACATCATAGCTATGACATTAATTCAAAAGTCATCATCTTTTGCTTAGTCTTGCATTTCATTTCAGATGATAGTGTTGACACTTACGGAAGAGTCATAGAAAGAGACATGGTCTATTCAGAAATTTTTTTTTTCCCCCTGTATTTAAGGACTTGGCTGTGTTACTAAGGCTTGATGAAAAAGAACTTCTTAAGCTCCAGGCGTTATTAGAGAAGTATAAACAAGAGAACAGCAGGACTGCTGTCCGATTTTCTGATGATAAGGATGGTGTCTTGCCTGTCAAAACATTTCTGGAATATTTAGAATATGAGAAAGATGTGATCAACATAAAGAAGATAAGTGAAGAGGACCGTGTGGCTTTAGGTAGGTAGAATGAGAAATTGCTCTTGGAATCCTCCCTATTCTAGATGAAAGCCTGGGAGGAGCTTATAGCATCTCAGAGATTGAGTTTGTTTTGAAATTAATTAACCGAAGAATTTAATGTGTGTTTTACAGTCGACAGAAGATCCTCTGGACAGGTAGGCACTATGTCATAAAAGTTGTACTGAATTAGTAAGTACGCTCAGGAGACAGTGTCAGACATGTAATGATTTGCCTTCTGCTTTAATCACGTAAGCCGGTTACACCACTGATTTCTCTTCTCTCCTGTTGTTTTGCTCCTGTTGTTTTGCTCCTCTGGGGATCTAGGTTGCAATTCAGGAAGATTGTGAGTCCAGATGGTAAGTGGTCATTGACTGACGTGTCTTGACTTTGTTTTACCAGGCAGTTTCTTTTTTTGGAAGTGCTTATGTGGAGAAAGTTCCACTGAGGATATGTGCCACGCTCTGGAGTCAGCTGGACTTAGCCCCCAGCTGTTGTTGGTAAGGTTTCTTCTTTCTGGATGCTCTTCCTTGCTACTGTCACCCAGACGTGTCAGTCTCTCTTTTTTTTTTTTTTTACCATTGTCTAAAGCATATCATAGAACATACATGAAAACTTTCTAAAAATGATCAAGGCTATTTATAATCACCGTATTTAATTGAATAATATTACCTTACTTTTCTCGTTCTCTGTAAGTTATAACCAGCATATTCCGGGTGGGCCTAGAATAAATGTAGAATCTGTCACGTATGCACGCATTTACAATGGACTGTGATCTTCAGTAAAAACGTTCATATTAGAACTAAAAAGATCTTCTCTGGAGAACAAAATGAAGTTCCCTTAAAGCATTATAGAATTATCAAACACTCCCAGACTCTGAATATATATTAGGAATTAATGTCTGTGCTATAACAAATGCAAATAAAAGAATCGTCCAATGGAAAAACTACAACGCTAAATTTTCACCCTTTCTGAAAAGGGCAGGGGAGTTAGCCCACCATCACCGTCCTGCCCTCTACCACCTCTCACATGTACACATACACATACTCTGTCACAGCCCCACACACATCTTAAATTTTGGCCAGGATTTGGGCATTCCACCTCTATGAACTTGTTGACTGTGTTAACGTATTGTTTTAATTGAACATGTAAGCTCTTTAAAAATGGATTCTGTTCTACCTCACTCTGCAGTGTATATGTCAGGAAGGAAAGCAGTTAAAGATACACATGGTTGCGTGTGGATGTCCATAAGATGCTTTATTCATACTAGCCAAACACTGAAAACTACTCAGTGCCCTTCAGTCGGTGAATGGATATACAAACGGTGACACATCCTTACCGTGGAACACTCCTCAGCAACAAAAAGGAATAAACTCTTGCTACAAGCAATAGCTTGAATAAACAAGGAACATATGCAGATAGAAAAAAGCCAATCTTAAAAAGATACATACTACGTGATTTTATTTTCTTTATAAAATAACACAGTTGTAGAGAGAGAGGACAGATTAGTGGTTGCCAAGGGTTAGGGATGAGTGTAGGGGAGGAGACGGGTGTGGCTATAAAGAGTTAATAGGAGGGAGTCTTGTGCCGATGGTAGAGTCGAGTGTCTTGATTGTGGTGATGGTCATGTATGCAGTGCTACACGTGATAAAACTGCATGATGCAAAACGAGTGCCTGTATTACCAGTGAAACGTGTGTCAGCTTTATGGATTTTACAAATGGCAGTTTCTTGGCTTTGTGTAGGATGTGAACATTAGGGGAGACTGTGGGAAGGGCGCACAGGACCTCCATGTGCATTCCTTTGTGCCACCAGTGAATCTATAATTACTTCAAAATAAAAAGTTAAAAAGAAAGGAGACAAGTATTACTTGTGATACTTAAATAGATGAACACAGAATACGACTTATTTTCCATTGTGTTTAATCAATTTCATTTAAATTTGTTGTCTACATTAAATCGGGGTTAGAGAAACACCTGGAAAAAACAAACCTCACACCTTTACCTCAAGCCATATATAAAATTTAAGTCAAAGTGGAACATAAATATGAGGTAACACTAACAAAACCTATAGAAGAAAACACCAGAGAAAGCTTGGTTTAGGCAAAGGTTTCTTAGGGTACAAAAAGTATGAACTGTAAAAGAAAAATATTGATAAACTGTGCTTCATGAAAATTCAGAACTTCTGTTTTTTAAAAGACTGTTAAGAAACTGAAATGGCAAGATTTTTTCAAAACAGATCTGATAAATGAATTGTGTCCACATTGTACAAAGAATTTGTACAACTCAGTAATAAGACAACAGTACCATTTAAAACTGAGCAAAGGATTTGAACAGACACATGACCAAAACATATACATACAAATGGCAAATAATCAATCACCTGAAAGATGTTGAACACCATTAGCCATTAGGGAAATGCAAAACTAAAACCAGTATGGCCTCTGTCCCAGGAGGCCTAAAGAAGTGGTGGAAGTGGGATGTAGATCCCCAACAAATGATAATCTCTTAAGTTAGACAAGCTGCCTGTTCCACCCCTCACGCTACATCATGTAACAAGCAAGCACTTCCCTGTCAACCAGAGAGACCGGATCGCTCACGCGTACATGTGTGCTCTCTAGAAAAGTAGAGAGACCGGATCGCTCACGCGTACATGTGTGCTCTCTAGAAAAGTAGAGAGACCGGATCGCTCACGTGTACACGTGTGCTCTCTAGAAAAGTAGAGAGACCGGATCGCTCACGTGTACATGTGTGCTCTCTAGAAAAGTACAAGATTTTGTTTATGGTAAATATTTTTTTAGACTGAAAAAGATTTAAAATCTGATTTCAGTCTCTGCTCCTGAGTGTTTGGCTTTCTAAGGAAAAAGATATTTTGGACAAACCGCAGTCTGTCTGCTGTCTCCATACGACGCTGTGCCTCCTGAGCAAGATGAAAGGTGAGCGTTGTGGGCGCCGAGGTTCAGCTCTTCGGGAGCGTGGGCCGCACTCCCGGAAACCGCGTGCAGTGTTGAAATTCTGCAGAAATGGGAGGGAGGATACTTTCTCTTAACAGGAGGAGGCCAGAGGGTACCAAACATTTCACTAGAGAGACTCTTCTGTGTAGTCATAGAAGGCTCTTAATGCGTTCAAAGTGTGCTTTATGAAAATTATATTTTGCATCATCATCAAAAATGATGGGAACAGTGCGTTTTCTCAACTCAGTGAGGTGAATCGAATGGTCTTCTGTGGAGGTAATATTTCTCTTATTGTTTTGGCATGATGAGAACAATAGTCTGTTACATTAAACATTCAAGAGTAGTTTTCAGCAATGATGAAGATATTCCAAACGGAGCTTTACAGTTGATTCAGAAGCAAGATGTCTAGCAGCGTAAATAAATAGACTATAAGTGTTCTGAATAAATTGTAGATTTATGTTCCAATTCATTAAGGAATATATAGATGCATCAGTGGGGAATTTAGTTTTAACATTATGTTTAATGTCAAAGTTTGGACCAATTAAAAAAACAAAAATCTCCCAGCTAAGCGTTTCTTTTTTTTAACTTTCCCCCTTTGCCTGCAGTGGCCATCGAAGAGACCTGGGACTCTCAGTCAGTGTCCCCTTGGTGGCAGCAGATGCGCACGGCCTGTATTCAGTCTGAGCACAACGGGGCTGCTCTGCTTTCCGCGCACGTCGGGCATGCTGTCGCAGCCCAGATATCCAACAGCTTGACCGAGAAGAAAGTGAGTGGGCAGAGGGCTGCTCTGTAGGTGGGGGGCACCTCTCCAGCTGGCTCCCGGGCCGCTTTCCCCTTCTGGGCTGCATCGTCTTCAGTGTTGTGCGACATCTAGGATTTGACATGTGTGTCCAGCAGGATCTTTTCTGTCTCTCTGGGGGGTGAAGGGTGCTGTCCTTAGTTTGTTTATTCCGATGACACGCATACTTGAACTTAGTCTCCACGTGGCGTAAGGGGAAAAGCACTGGATTCGGAGGGCAGAGATCTGGCCTCCGCCGTCAGCTGGTGATCTGTGGTGAGTGCCTTTAAAAGGCGGGTCCTGGTTCAGTTTCCTCGTCCAAAAGGATCAGGGTTAGACGGCATCACTTCTCAGATTTCTTGCGGCTCTGAAGTCCTACAATTGTATTTATACTCCCCTTTTATAAACAAAGGTGGTTTTGGCATAGAGTGTTGAATGACTCCAATGGAAGTTTCCTGTTGACCTTCTGCTTTGTGGCTTTTCCCCATCTCTTGAAAACTGAAATTTATTTAAGAAAAGAAAAAGACTTAATTAACATCCCTTATATCTCATGTTAAATCAAATCATTTTTTTCTAGGGGGATGTTGCATTAAATTAGATGAGATACTTCAATAGGTCCGTAGAGGTTCACTCAACATTGTCAGTCTCAGTAGTTTATGGGCTAACTTTAATATGACTGGCTTACGATGTTTATACTAATGGAGAGAGAGAAATTTAAGACACATTTTTTATGTTGGCAAGTACATTCTGAGGAACCGTCAGTGTCCTGGTGCTGACAGAAAAAGCTGTGGCTCTCGTAGGGATGGCCCTGAAACCTTTGCAGAGCGTGCTAGCTGAATTGGGGGCCTCACTGCTGTTCTCTTCGTAAATGCCCCGACTCTATCATCGTTGCCCCTAAATCTCCAGGCTACTCCTGACCCTCATGTTCCATCCAGCCAAGTAGTAATATTTGTGAAACAGCATCTGTGTATCGCTTTGTGATGTATCCTGACTACGCATCAGCTTTCAAGTTAAAAGCTCATTCAAGTGAATGTAGATCCAGAATCTTGGCCAGAGTATCACCTGTGCATTTTCTGTTAGTTTTCCCAAACAGTTTCGGGTACTGATTCGGAGGCCCTCACTGATTCCTGGGAGGCCCTCTCCCTTGACACCGAGTACTGGAAACTTCTGCTGAAACAGCTGGAGGACTGTCTCCTTCTTCAGACTCTGCTTCATAGCAAAGTGAATGCCTCAACCTCCAAAGCATCATCGCTGCAGGCTGAGCCGCTCCCGAAGCTTTCTGTTAAAAAGCTGTTAGAAGGAGGAAAAGGTAACCTGAAGCTTATTTGAGCATCTGTATCCATATACGTTTTTTTTTTATGGTTATGGGCTATTTGGGGGTTTGCTTTTTATAGAAATGACTGAAAGAATAAGGAAAGAGAAATACACTCAGATTTTAAAAATAAATAACCCACCACATACTTCTTCTCAGTTAATCTCCTCCAAGTCTGATCCTGTCAGCTCCTTGCTCAGGAACCACCAGCTACTTCCCCTCGCCTTAGAAAATAAGCCGCGGTTCTCAAAGAGTGGTCGCACTCCTCTTTTCTTACAACTTCATATCTATGTGAGGCCAGATCTTCCTCATACACCTCAACCAAAACATCAGATCACAGTGGATAGCATGTCGAAGCTGATTTGGGCAGTCCAGATCCAAGCTAGACATCAAAGAGATTTGCAAAAGTGTAGTGCTCACTAAATATCTTGTTTTGCTTTGGCAGATACAATTATTTTCATAAAATACTAGCATGTAATGGGTTTATTATTTTTATTTTAAAATGAATTAATAAATTTTTTTAAACATTTTCTCAGTTTTAATTTCTGATACCGTAATTATCAATAAATATAACCCATAAGCTAAAGTCCTTTGGGCTTGTCAAAAATTTTTACTGGGGGGCTTCCCTGGTGGCGCAGTGGTTCAGAGTCCGCCTGCCGACGCAGGGGACACGGGTTCGTGCCCGGTCTGGGAAGATCCCACATGCCGCGGAGCGCCTGGGCCCGTGAGCCATGGCCGCTGAGCCTGCGCGTCCGGAGCCTGTGCTCCGCAACGGGAGAGGCCACAACAGTGAGAGGCCCGCATACCGCAAAAAAAAAAAAAAAAAAATTTTTTTACTGGTTTAAGGGACTAAGATTGGGACTAGGAAGTTCAGAAATTGCTGTGGGACAAAGTGTAAACTCTTAGGCCTGCTCCCCACGGACCTTCACCTTGGAATGCAGCTCATTTCCACCTCCTGCTTGCTTGTTGCTAGATTCTAATTCACACGGAACATCTGTGATTCCCCATCTCTGGATCTGAGAGGCCGAGCTGCTCCCGCTCGTGGGCCCTAAATCTTACTCAACTGCCAAGGCCCGCCTCGAATGCTGCCTCCCTCCACGAAACCTTGATCCACTGACTGCAGGTTCTCTCTTCTTCCTCCTAACTTCCCCAGAACTTCATACTGCTTTTCCGATGCACCACTCTCTTCTGTCCCGGAGTCGCTGGCTTCCTTTGCTTCTATCTTGCAGGATCACGGGCGTCTTAAATTTTGAGTTTCTTGTGGCGTGTACCCTCTCCTTACCAGCTGCTCTGTCAGGCTTTTGATACCAGAGTGACTACCTGTCTGGGTTTAGAAATACTGGTATTTATAGTTTTTATTTAGGTAACTCGTTTTTTCATTCATTAGAAGGCTTGTGAACATTTTTAATTGTAAACTCACTGCACTCCGTGCTGCCACCTGGTGAAAATGTAGGAACGCCATTTTAATATTAACCCGAGCAACAGGATCAGGGCCTTGATCCTGGAATGGGAATTATCAGATGATTTAGAAGCCAAGCATTCATTGATATTTCCACTGATAATTATGATTTCACATTCTTTTTGTCAAAAGGTTTATATTTGAATCAAAATAGAAAGAAAGACTGAGAGGAAAAGTTTTGGTTTATTATAGAAGTTTCTATTTCTTTTAGGTAATGGGACTCTTCATCTTGAATGTTTTTTATAATTTATAACTTCCTAAACTATATTGATGATGGAAATATGGTATCGCATCATGTTGTTAATTAACTATGGCTAAATTTTGCCCCCAAATATTCCATATAGGCAAGTTAGTTGACTATTAACAGTAGTGTTTTGCCCTAAGAAACCTAGACACAAGTATCATGCTAATCAGTCTGTTTTCACTTGCATTTAAATGAAAGCATTTGAAACATGTATTCATGTCTCCATCTATGTCCGATAAAGTGCATTTTGAATTTGTGGACTTTGAAGGTATGTGGTATACAGACTTATATATGCATCTGCATTAATATTTAGCCAATCTTTTACAAGAGTATAAAGATGCCCTTAGAGATCCAATATCCCACTTGCCCTCATACAGTGAGCGGTAGGCGGCGACGCCTATAAATCTCATAGCTTTGGGGTCACTTTCAGGCTTAAAACAACGTGGCACTTAGATCTTCCTGGAGACATTCAGATCCTGTGCTGTACGGGCTCCTTTTGGCAAATGCTGCCAATTTTCATTTCCTTTCATGTCTCCAAACTATAGGTGGCATTGCAGACAGTGTAGCCAAGTGGATATTTAAACAGGATGTCAGCCCTGAAGTATTAAAACTGGCTAATAAAGAAAGAGATGCAGAAAACTCAGATGAACCCAAAGAAGGTATTAACAGAGGTTTATCTGAGGTGTCAGAGGTGGAGATGGACTTGGGAGCCATCCCAGGTAAGACGTAAACACGGGGAAACATGAAATCTGGCATAGAGAAGGCGGGCGGAGCTTTCCTTCAGGCAGGAGCAATACATCGCTCTCCTCTGACTTTCAGACCTGCTGCATTTGGCCTACAAGCAGTTTCCGTGTAGCCTCGAGCTGGACGTGCTGCACGCCCATTGCTGCTGGGAGTACGTTGTTCAGTGGAATAAAGATCCGGAGGTACGACTCTCGTCACCACTTTAGTGTTGGTTCTGTTTTGTGCTCATGCTGTACGTACGTGGGACTGTTTCCATCAGTCACTTACAAACACTGGCTTCTTCCCCTTTGGAATGTCTCCATACCAGGAGCTGTGCCAGGCCCTTTTCATACACCCTCTCTCAAAATCCTCACCGTAAACCTGTGAAGTGTGGGTGTCATCATTATCCCCACTCTAGAGAAGAGAAAACTGGCTCGGAGGAGTCAGGTTCCTTGCCTGAGTCGGGCCAGGATTCAAGCCTAAGCTTCTCTACCGCCAGCGTGTTTTGCCCTACTCCTGGTTAAACTGTGATGAGTGTATTTTTTATTTCCTTTGGACTGTCTGTGTGGGATAGCATCTACCTATAGACAGTTCTTCGTATTGTACTGTAGTCATCATGATAAAAACCAGAGTGAAGACTGATGCCACACTAACTCTCCGCTTGGGCATCGCTCTCTGCCCCTTCCAGCAGCCGCCCTCGCTCGCAGGCATTCTCAGTCTGGAAGCAGTGCAGGGAGAGGCCCGAGGCCTGGAGGCTGGAGGCCTGGACTTGATGACTCCAGACAGGTGTCTGGGTTTGGCCCAGTCACTGAACCTGGTTTTTTGCTCGCACCCTTTTTTAATGATGGTGCCAGTCCTTCAGGGTTGACACCAGGATAAGATAAGATGTAAAAACACATGACATGTATTTCTCTTTGCTGCACAGTCGTTCACATAGGCTTCCTTAGTCAGTACTCTGGTAAATTAACCTTCTCAAATCAAAATTCTTTCCTTTATTGTCCTTATATCAGGTTGTACTTTTGAAGAAGAATCTCATTGATGAACTAATTCACACTAATACATTAATGATAACAATAGTTTTCCTTCCTCTGAGAAAAATGTTGTCTTGAACATGTAATCACTTTCATATTAAAGGAAGACATTTTAAAAGTAAGTGCTTGAAACAAAGTAATCGTCTTTGATCAGTTAAACTTTGACCAAAAGATGATTTTAGGGTAGGGGGCCTCTTGATACGCCTCCCGTCGCCGTCTTCGGTCGACTGCCCTGCGGCCTGAATGGTGGACGTATTCAGGCTCCTCCTATACAGGATACTTTTCCCGCATGAGAAAAGAACGTTAGGACCAGAACAGAGACACAGTAGTTTCTAAAATCTGAATGAATTAATTCCAGATTCAGGTCTAACATTTAAAATAAGTGGTCAGTTTAAAATGTTTGTTTAGTGGTCATTTTTCTTGTTTGTTCTTTTCCTGTTAAATATTTATCTCCTTGTCCCATTCAACAGCCCCTATCCCGATTCCACCATTTTACACACACAGCTTTATTAGGCTCAAAACAGTCAAAATTACTTGTGGGGAACTTCTGACACGTATTAGCAAAGGTGATGTGTTTAATATTGTACAGGCCACACATTTTTTAAAAATTAATTTATTTATGGCTGTGTCAGGTCTTCGTTGCTGTGCACGGGTTTCTCATTGTCGTGGCTTCTCTTGTTGCGGAGCACGGGCTCCAGGTGCACGGGCTTCAGTAGTTGTGGCACGAGGGCTCAGCAGTTGTGGCTTGCGGGCTCTAGAGCGCAGGCTCAGTAGTTGTGGCGCACGGGCCTAGTTGCTCCGCGGCATGTGGGATCTTCCCGGACCAGGGCCCGAACCCGTGACCCCTGCATTGGCAGGCGGACTCCCAACCACTGCGCCACCAGGGAAGTCCCCCAGGCCACAAATTTATTTAGCAAACATTCAGATAATTTCATCAGTTTTACATACCATATTTGCGTTTTCATACGTAAACTACCTTGATTAAAAATAGTTGAATTTCCAACATCCCCTCTGCTATTTCCTATTTCCCTTTACTGCTTTAATGTTTTCTCTTTGGCACTTATTACTAACAACCTATGTAATTTACTTATCATATTTATTATCTAGCGCCCTCACTAGAGCATAACCTCAGGGAGGGCAAGGATTTGGTTCTGTTCTGTTCATGACAATATCTCTGGTGCCTCCAGCAGACGGGTGCATAGTAGTTGCTCAATAAACATTTGTTGAAGAATGAATGATATTTGCAAAGAAAGTAAACCTATTGTTTTCATATCTGTGTGAAATTCAAGTATTTATTGGAGAGAATACTGCTATGATGTACAAACCACAGTAAATTTTGAATCAGATGTCCTAGGAATCAATCATTATATAGATGATGTAAATTTAAGAGCGACCATTAACATTATCTTATGCAAAATTACTTCTTCCCTAATAATTCTGTGTTCTTAGTATAACATTCTTGGGTAACTTTATGTGGAAATTTATGTAAGAAGTCTCCGTTTGTATTTGAAACACCTATTAAATAATATCTTTTTTCTCTCTTTTTGCTCCCTCTATGTAAGGAAGCACTTTTTTTTGTTAGGTCAATAGAACACTTGGAGCACATTCTTAATGCACATGTTCAGAATGGTAAGTAAACAGGTGTTAAAAACGTAACTGTTCCATTCCAAAGAGCCAAGTCTCTTAAATTCACATCCTGTTAAAATTTTCCTTGACAGTCCTGCCACCTAACACATTACTGTGTATTGCTGTATGCAAAGTACTGGCTGTTTTAACTGCTTGAAAAAAGGCTGTCCCCAAAGGGGGAGGGGGCTGGCACTAATTATCACCTTCTCTCCCCACCAATCAGTTTCCCACACTGATGACTCTTCCTAGGTGTAAGTAAGGAGAATATTATACATGAATTATTGATTCCCTCTGTAGTTCACAGGTAGATAAGAAGAATGGTCTGCTCAGGACTGTAATTCCTGATGAAAAAGTTAGATAGCCAAAGCCTAATAATACTGTACCCTACAAACTACTTTGTGCTTCTTCTTCTTCTCCATTTTTTTTTGTATTTATCAATAACCTAAGTTTATTTCATTTGTTTACAAAATGAATTGTCTGTGTCAGTATCTGCCTCAATTAAAAAAACGTTTTTATTGAAATATAGTTGATTTACAATGTTGTATTAGTTTCTGGTATACAGCAAAGTGATTCAGTTATACACATATATGTTCTTTTTCATATTCTTTTCCATTATGGTTTATTATAGGATATTGAATATAGTTCCCTGTGCTATACAGTAGGACCATGTTGTTTATCTATTTTATATATAGTATAGTTTGTATCTGCTAATCCCAAATTCCTAATTTATCCCTTCCACCTTGTGCTTCTTTTGATAAACGTGAATATTCTCCATTGGCTGCTGTACCACGGGGACTGCTGATGTCTCCTTGAAAAAAATGTTACAAATTATTGTAGAAAAATTGTCACCAGATTGCTGGTTCCATTTAATAGATAGATTAGATTCCCTATGAATTCATCGAGGAGCTCAGTACTAGGCTAGTCAGATACTAAGAGAGGAAGTTAATAAAATACTAAGTGGTGAGACTAGGTTTGGGTCCAGGTAAGGGGAGGTATCTATCACCTTTATGTCTCTGTGTTACATTCTAGAGAAGCTACTTATTTCCTCTCCTGTAACACCTTGTTGCAGGTGGTATGAGGTCAAATTGCAGAAATTCTAAAATGTCTCATTTTACATGATAAGAACTTAAAATTTATTTTATATATTCATATCTTAGCTCTTACTTTCTTCCAAAGAAGAAAACAAACAATTTAAAGTGGCTCATTTGGAAAATATTGTCTCTAGAATATTCTATCCTTACTGAAAAAATGGTGTTTCTTCAAGTTAGAACTTTACCCAGTTTGTTAGGGGAGGGATAAATTAGGCGTTGGGGATTAACATATACACACTACTACATATAAAATAGATAACCAACAAGGACCTACTATATAGCACAGGGAACTATACTCAATATTTTGTATTAACCTATAAGGAAAAAGAATCTGAAAAGGAATATATACATCTGAATCACTTTGCTGTACACCTGAAACTAACACAACATTGTAAATCAACTATACTTCCATTAAAAAAAAAAACTTTACCCAATTTGCGCATTGAGTAAGCTTCCTGGCTTCCTCTGCAGGACCTCACTCCTAGATACAGAACCAGCTGTGTGGGTAATAATACAGCATGTGAAATGTCATGTTTACACTGCCTGTCAGCTGTTACAGAAATTTAATATCAGTGCCACAGTTTATTGTATATGGACATGTAAAGCCCAGATTTTTTGTTTGGTTGAGTTTTTTAAAAATAGTTTTTTTGTATTTTGTTTTGCTTTTTAATACTTTTTTTGTATATCACTTTATTTAGTGGTCACATATTAGAAAACTCCATTGAGGTTGTTTCCAGTGTTTGGCTGTTACGCATAAAGCTGTCCTTGCCTCTCTTCTACACATTTTTGTGACTGTTTCTGCAGTGGAATTGCTGGGTCACACGGTAGACATACTTAGCTTAGGTAGATACTGCCAAGTAGTTTTCCAAGTGGTTTTACCAATTTATTATCCCCCCAGCAGTGTATGAGCATTCTCATTGTTTCCACATCCTCGTCAACACTTGGTGTTGTCATATAAAAAACGTTAGCCTTTCTGCTGGTTGTGTAAAGCTGTCTCTGTGTCGTTTTAATCTCTGTTTCTCTCATGACTAACGACATAGTCTTTTCTTATGCTTATTGGCCATTCGGATATCCTCTCACACGGCCCAGTTCTGATTTTTATTAAACATAAAGGTTTTTATTAATTTTATTACATAAGATATAAGAAATAATATCTAAATAAATAGCCCAGATAGTTTTATAAGCTTAAGGAAGACAGCAATTTGTTATATAGGATGAAAGAGAAAATGTAGAAGCATTCTGGTCACTGCTTTACTTTACTTGTTGTCCAGGCATCGCACTGATGATGTGGAACACATTTTTAGTTAAAAGGTTTTCTGCTGCCACGTACTTGACGGATAAGGTAAGGTAATTGTAAATGTCCTGTACCGACTTCTCGCTTATTTGGCTCCCTTAATAATTGACTGATATAAGAAAGATTATTTACATTAAGCCTTGTTAGACTGTTTTTCATTTGACATTACATTTTATTTGTGCTCAGCTGTGCTGGCCTTTTGATGATGAGGACTTGAAGAGCCCAAATCCTTGAAAGAGAGTCATGTCCTGTAAAAGCCTCTTAACCCAAGTGATCAGGACCAGAGGTCGATTCAAGCAAGGATTTGCACTTTATTTTAAATTAAAACATACAAATGCACAATTCCTCGCCAATCTTTGGATGTAGGGCCAAGATATTTTCTCTGAATAGGGTCGATTGCAATTTTACTCAGGTTTTCCTACATTAACCTCACCCATAAAGCATTGCCTGTGATTTCTAGATCCTGTTTCTTTAAAGCTATGATGCAATCTGAGTGCAAAATCTTTAGATTTTTATAATTTACCCCCTAGTTTTGTAGTTGTTTCCTCTGTATCTAATCCAGTAGACCTAGGAGTTAGCTACTCTCCTCCATAAATCTTTTTAAAGGAGCCAACACAGTATTCACATAAAGAACTCCCTTTTTTCCTCGTTCATATTTCATCAGTTACTTAATTACAGTATGTACAACCAGCATAAGTAGATTTGGGAACAAACCTAACAGGTAAGCCTATAACTCAACCGGTGGGAGAAGCTGCTGGCGTACTGGAGGGGAGCCTTTGGGCCTCAAGCAGTGTGGCCAGGCCCTTGTCAGTGTGCTTTGCAGGCCAGGTGAGAATGTCGGTTACTCTGGCAGCAGTTAAGTGGATGTCAGGAGAACTACCGCTATAATGACAATATGTTCTTTGAAATGTACAATGACAGACATTCCTAAACGGAAAACAGCACTCCAGCTCAGACCCCCTATAGGCCATGGCTCCTCTAGAAAGTGCTTTGAAATCATTGGTAACCTTTTTGTGTAGTTAAATCTGTTTCCTGTGCGCTCATCTTTCTTGCCCACTTACCTGCTTCTTTCTTGAAACACACTCCTTTTGGCCTTTATGGTATTGTTCTATTTCACCTCTGACCGCCGTCTTGAGAGACTAATAATACAAAGCCTTTTCTATGTTTGTGTTACCGTGTACAGATGTTCAGCATTCTATACCCACTGTCCCATCTGACCCTCAAAACTCGGGGTTTAAGCAGTCCTGAACAAGGAAGCAGAGAGTTTAGGATCATTCATTCAACAAATATTTATTATAAGTGTCTCTTATGTGCCAAGGACTGTGCTAGGTTCTGTGGTTGCAGAGATAAAAGTCACAGCCCCTGCCCTCAAAGAACCCACAGTCAGAAAGATGGTAAACAGACAACAGGGTGCTCTTTGAACTCGGAAGAGGAAGTAAATGACAAGGGAAGGCTTCTGGGCTGAATTTTGGAAGATGAGTATATATGAATCCGTAAAAAAGTGGGTGAGGAGCAAATGTTTCCAGCAAAAAGTCCTGGAGATGGGAGACAGCATGTTGGATTCAGAGAGCTGCAAGTAGCTTTGATTGGTTGAAGTACAGGCTATAGAAAGGAGCAGGAAGCCAACCGTGGAGAACTTCTGTGTGGGCTCTGGATCTGGGGTTTTCTGACATGTGTAAACTACTTAGCATCGCGCCTGGCACAGCTGGTGAGGGCGCAGTAAATGGTAGCTGTCATTTTTGTCTTGAAGACATTGGGGCAGTTTTAAGCAGAGGAATGATATGTTCAGATTTGCATCTTTAGAAAACGATTCTGGCAACAGAGTGAAGTATGTTGAAATTGGGGTTGAAGGCCATTGCAGTAATCGCAGTGAGAGGTAATGAGGCGAAGAGTCTGTTGTCCTTTTCATTTTCACTGTTTCCTGTGAATTGTCTTATCAAGTAATGTTCCTGAAGGGCAGAACCTTTATCTCCCACTTATTACCCTGTATAAAGTATACAGTTGAATCTCACTAATTACTTACTGAATAAGGACACCAGCTGATTTTCTGAGCCAGGAATATAACTTCTGTCTGCTTTAGACGTTTCTTCCTTCTTTCTGACCATTTAAAGTTTCGTATTGTGGGTGTCTTCATCAACTAGCAGAATTCTTAGCTGCTGCTTATTCGTAGCCTTGAGTTTGGTTCTAGGTTTTAAGGTAGTGCAGTAATCTGATTATGCAAAGTGGGAACCAGATTTTTGGAGTTTTTCTTATTTAATAGTTCA
Organism: Aethalodelphis obliquidens; assembly: GCF_003676395.1. Taxonomy (NCBI): domain Eukaryota; kingdom Metazoa; phylum Chordata; class Mammalia; order Artiodactyla; family Delphinidae; genus Aethalodelphis; species Aethalodelphis obliquidens. The sequence continues at coordinate 14,031,419 of NW_020837968.1, read as the reverse complement.
AAAATAAGTATTTTTGAAAGGGGTTATTTGTGAGCCCAGTGTATTTTTCGTAATATATTTTTAAGTTCCACCACAAAATTAGTTGCGTTGTGTTATAAATGAGTAGAACCAATGTTTAATTGATGAAATTAGTACTGCCTTTATTCATAGCTGCGTTTACATTTTTTAAATTTGGTTACTTTCTACTTCCTGTACCATGGTAATGCCTTTTGATTTAAATTATTAATTAAATGCAGCATCTTATGTCCTCTTGTCTCAGGTTGGAAAAGCACCAAAGGATAGGTTATGCCGAAGGGTAAGTGAATCTCCCTTAACTAGATGTGTAGTTGTTAATTTTGCACTTTATGTAGTACCTTATTAACTGTGGCGATGAACTCTGCCTTTAACCATTTTGATGACGCATCAGGAGATAAGAAAAATGCAAAGAGAATAGTATATCAATAAGGAAACTGGTCATGAACTATGGCCAATTTTAATTTACCTTTCCAGATTATCAGATAGTATGTTGAAACTAAGTTTGCCAAGATGTCTTCAACTTTGGACTGTGGACAGGAGGATAACATGCGGCCACTGCTGCGTATTTTTGCTGTCCTTCCAATTAGAAATGTATAATGGAAGTGGATTCATATGAGTAGTGAGTTTGATCTACCTTTATCTAATAGCTATTGTACAAATAGTCTTCAGTAATGTTCCAGTCCATGGATACTGGGGCTTATTTTTGAGGTCAGTGATTCACAGTGCTAGCGTTTGCTCAAAACTTTGAAATATTCTTATTACAAGTATCTTAATAAATACTTGGACACAAGAACCCAGCCATTATAGGCCCTTAGGTCCTGAAACATCTCCATTGTTGAAGAAATCATCTGTATGCTCTTGAGAGTGGCTGTATGACTACCGTTCATATATGTGTGTACATACACACACACACACATGTGCTGTATTCCTTAAGGACGAATTACTTAGGGATGTAAGGGATTTGTTGGCTCTTGGTTTAAAAAAAGACTGCATGTGAGCACAGTGGCCCCTTGGACAGGCCCCTTCAGGAAGGATCCGTTGCCCACAGCATCAGTCTGGTGTTTAGTTCACTGGCTTGGGGATCCTAGTTTTGTTCAGAGGGTTCAGTTCAGTCCCTCAAAGATGCTCTGGAACCACACCAAGCTGTTTTCTTGGAACTTTTAAGATTCACACACGAGAGGAATCTTACCGCACACCGTGATGGTTTGACTAGCAAATGCCTCAGTGAGCCAGATGGGAGCGGGATTGCCACCCCGCTATCTGTGGTTCACCGATGACACTGCGTCTTTCCAATACAGAGAGACATTTTTTAAAAGTTGAGGGTAAAACCATCTTTTTAAAAGCCTAATTTTAAAATTAGTTGAATCTAAAGAAAGGAATTAAAGTCAAGTGCCTTGACTTTCAATTCTTACCTGTCTATTCAGTGCAGAAAGTCAGTCGAATAGGTGCGTTTTTTGTGTGTGTTCTGTTTATTTTTCTGATTAAAAACTAGCAGTTTTGCTGCCGGAGCTAATTATGTCCCTTCTTAAAAACAGGATGTGGGGATGAGCGACACAGCAATGACATCTTTCCTTGGGTGTTGCTGGGATCTTCTTCAGACTTTAATGGAGGTAAAAGAGCTGTATTTTCATTCTGAACTGTCTCTGAAGTGTCAAATATTTTGAAAGTCATTGGACTTAAGAACTATTAAAGGAGATTATTGATTCACATCTAAGTTTTGACTTAAGCCTAAAAAATAGTGATGTTTCTTATTAGAATTAGATTTTATGGGTTTTGTTTTTTTTTTAACTATTATAACTTGAGGGGTGGGGAGAAATACGGGTTTGTACTTTGCTGCTGGTAGTAAGCTCATTAAGATGTTTGCAAACTATTATTTCTCCAATTCTGAACACAGTTCTCCCTTCTCAAAACACCCAGGCAGACGTCAGCCGGGATGAAATGCAAGTGCCCGTCTTGGACACGGAGGATGCCTGGCTGGCCGTGGAAGGACCGGTCTCCATAGTGGAGCTGGCGCTGGAGCAGAGGCACATCCACTACCCGCTGGTGGAGCACCATTCCGTCCTGTGCTCCCTCCTGTACGCTGTCATGAGGTTCTCTCTGAAGGCCGTGAAGCCACTCTCTCTCTTTGATAGTAAGGTAATCCTCGGAGGACTTGAGAGCCTCTCGGAGCTGAGGGTCTAGCAGGACTGTCTTATCGAAGTCATTCAGCCCTTTGTGTGTGTCTTGTATAGGATTATTCATCACGGGGGTCTCTGTCCCCTATTCCTTGCCAGGCTTCCTTGTTCTGGTCTACCTTAAATATTGGTGTCCCAGGGTTCTGCCCTCTCAGCCATCTGCCCTTCTCATTCTGCACATGCTTCTTGGATACACTCCTTTTCTCCCTCTTGTGTGTCTTGTGTGTCTCCAGGCCTGACCTGTCCCCAGAGTTTGGGGCATGTATTTCTACTGAACGCCTCTCTTGGCATGTGCTGTGGACTGCAGATACCTCCTTCCTAAAATCTCTCTCGACCCTCACCTGCACCTACCCTTACCTACACTTGCTGTTCCCCCCGAGTTCGCTGGCTTGGGCAGTTGATGAGTGATGTCGCTGTCTGTGCCCTGGCGTAAACTAGCAACCTTGGAGACAGCTAGCTCAGTTCCCTTCTTCACGTCCCACAGTCACTGTAAGTTCATTCTTATCAGTTCTTCCTTAAATCCTTTCTGTCCGTCCCTCTCCATCACTGTAGCCTGAGCTCAGGCCTCACCGTCTCCCCTAGGGTGGTACAGCAGCCTCCAGTTTCCCTCCACCCAGTCCCATGCTGCCAGAGCTTTCTTCCCAAAACACAGATTCAGTTGTATTAGTTTCATGCCAGTACGTAAAACACAGCCTCAACTGGCTTCTCCACCCCAGCTTGTGTCAGTCAACGATGATCCCGCTCTTGCGCAGCCACGGCACCCCCGGACACCTGCAGGCTTCCCGTCAGGCTCCTGGTGCCGGGAGCTCCCCCAGGAAGACTGCGTCCTGGAAGAAGGGGGAACAGGGCGCTGCTGAGAGCTCAGTTCCTTCTCCCAAAGGCACCGTCCATTTGGGCAGCAGCGAGTGAGAGCGGGAGACCTGGCATAGTATTAATATTTCCTGCCACGGGGAAACATGGAGCCCGAGGAAGGCTTCCCCACCCCATAATTTACCTTTTCTGCCGTCCATTCCTCTCTTACCTTGTGCTCTGGCCACTGTTCACTACCCCCCACCCCTCAGAGAAGGCAGACATTCTTATCATCTCTTGTCGTGTTTGTATCGTTCCGTTTTCACAGGCAACTATTCTGTATGGTCAGCTCCTATTCGTTATTCATTTATTACTTAACTGTCACCTTCGCTTCAAAGTCTTTGTCTACATTTCCTGAACTGACCACCTCTTTGCCATATCCCCATGTCTATGTGCCATGCTGGCCACATAACAGGAGCCCAATAAATGTTTAATGCGTTCATAAGTAAGGAGGTGATAAAGAGAAGGTACATGACAGAGGTCTGCAGAAGGGACGGGAGGGCGTGGTGAGTAGAGTCTGGGAAACCACTGGGAATCAGGAGTTGGTGAGGATGTGGACTGGGGAGAATAATACAGATCATGAAGGGGTTTCCAGGAGTCAGTAACCTGAGGACACACTAGGTTCAGTGCTGAAGCAGAGGGGATTAAAATTAAATGCAGTTTCAAGTTTGGGAGACTGGGCATGCCATTTACAAGGAAGCCCATTTACAGTGGTTTGGAAGTGTTGAATCTGAGAGTATATATAAGCAGAAATAGTATGTTTTAAGAAATTTATTTCAATAAGTACTTAAAAGTTTTTTTTTTGTTTTGTTTTGTTTTAAAGCAACCAAAATAAAGTACCTAGCTCAGTACTCCCCTCAAAAAGGTACTTTTAGAAACCAGAACATGTCCAGAATTGGACAAGCACAGTGGTGATGTTAGTCTCAACCCGGATCATGCTGGGATGGCCTGAGACAGCTGTGTGACTCTCACATGCAAATACCAAAGCAGTGTGTTTTGGCAGGTGAAACGGAATCCCACCTCTGCCATTTACCGGCTAGAGTTATTTCAGTTCTCCTAGCCTGAGCGTGATTATTCTAGTGCCTACCTCATGGTTGTCATGAGGGTTAAATGACATACTCAACATGAAGTACTTTGTGTCTGGAACGTAGTAAATAATAAACGTGCACACATATTCCCAATCCAAAGGCTCTGGTGTAGAGTAGACCCTGATATCTGAGACCTCCGGGTAGAAATATAGAGTAACAGACTGTGGGTGAGTGTGTGGGAAAACTTCCAAACGGTGATGTCCACATGTGGTGGGTTGCCGTTGGAAGTCTGGTGTCTCTCACCACTAAAGGATGAGTGGCTTCACCCTACTTGGCGGTCACACCAGCTGACCTGCAATCATAGATTAGGTCTAGAAAGTACCTTAGGTGATACCTGGCATGACCTGAAAAAACTGCAGCCCAGGATGGTGGGGTCATTTGTCCAAGGTGACCTGTTTGGAAGGGGTGGGCCTGGGACTAGAGCCTGGGTCTTCCAGCTCTTTGCTCTGTATTACATTTCCTTCCTGGGGACTTCTGAAATCCTATTTCCTGATATTCCTTTTTGGCTCTTCGGAAACAGATCTGTTCTCTGAAACAAATGTTTTTAAACAGTTCAGCAAGTGTTTTTAAGAGGATGCAGAGTATATACTATGTGTTAGTTATCAATTATTGCACAACAAATGATCCCCAAACTTAGTGGCTGAAAACAGCAAATGAGTAGCATGTGTGTGAGTCTTGTTTAGGTGGCCCTGGCCCCAGGTCTCTCGTAGGTCTGCAGCTGGGGTGTCAGCCAGGGTTGCGGTCTCACCTCTGGGCTCCACCAGGGGCGGGATTGGGGATCCACTTCCAGGCTTACACGACTACCAGCGGGATTCAGCTCCTTGCCACACGCGTGACTCTGTAGGGCAGCTCACGGCACAGCAGCCCTCTGAGTAAGTGAGAGTGATTATGAGCTCCTAGGGCAGAAGGCACAGTGCTTTTGTTACCTGATCCTGCAAGTAACCTGCCTCATCTCTGCCTAATTCTGCTCACTAGCAGTGAGTCACCAGCACCCCCTTGGGGGAATGGGATTACACAAGGCACGGGTACCAGGAGGAGGGGACCACCGCGGCCCACCCTAAAGGCTGCCTACCGCACGCTAGATAATAGTTATAAAAATTAAATGAATAGAATTGTTATTGTTCAAAGACAAAAAAAATCAAAGTTATTCTTGATTAAATGACTTCGTTTTTAAATCTTTTTTTCACCTTAGTAACAGTTCATACTCATCAGTTTTCTTGGTCTCTTCTTTCTCTTTAGGGGAAAAACGCATTTTTCAAAGACCTAACTTCAATTCAGTTATTACCTAGTGGAGAAATGGATGCAAATTTTATTTCTGTACGACAGCAGGTAATTACAGTTATTGGGATGACCACCTCTAAGGTGTTCTTGAGAGTTAACTTCCCTTTAAATTATGTGTCTTTTTTTGATAACTATTTTAATGGAAAAGCCACAGTAATTGACAGGAAAGTCAACGATTACTTGGATTTGCATATTTTTTAATGAAACATACTAACAAGATGTTGCTCTCCTTCTTTGCCCATCTTCAAGTTCTTATTGAAAGTCATCAGTGCAGCTGTCCAGGCCCGACATGCAGTCACGAAGGACAAAGGCTCCTCAGAAGAGGCAATGACCACTCTTTTGGGGAAAGACCAAGATTGGCCAGTGCTGGCCCTGGATCTGGCCCATCACCTTCAAGTTAGTGAAGATGTTGTTAGGAGGCATTATGTGGCGGAACTCTACAGCTATGGAGCTGACCACTTAGGAGAAGAGGTAATAATCACCCGGTGAATGTCATTTGGGCTCAAGTTTTAAAATTGATAGCTCGAGTAAAGAATCAGTAAAGTTGCCAATAAAGCTTTTTGCTTTTCCTTCTTTTGTGAGAACTTCTAGGCACAAAACGTGAAGAGAATTAAAATAAAAAACTAATCAGATTCCTGTTTCTGGTCAATGTTTAGTGTAACTCCTGCCGTATGCCGGGCCTGTTTTATGCAGAGGGACAGAGCCATAAACAAAACAGACAGGGTGCCTTCCTCAGAATCCACAGTCTACTCGTAGGAGCAGAGAAGCATGCTCAATTCTGTACTGAGTGGTAAATGCTGCGAAGAAAATTCACAAGACCATGTGAATAAACAGAAGTATAACAGGGTGGTCAGAGGTGACATGAGAGCCGAGCCCCCAAGGATAAGCAGCAGCCCAGCCACTCAGAAAACCAGGGGGAGGTTTTCTGCCTCTACTGCTAGAGGCAGAAAGAACACGAGGTCTGAGGTCAGGGACCAGGTCACAGGAGGTCTCATAGCCCACGGTTAGTCACGACATGATTTAATATAATATAATTCCTTCTTTTGCCTAAAGCTTGAAAATGACTCCTGTAGTCATGCTGAACTGAAAAATTAGGAGATAAGAGGCGGCCAAAGTCAGGTGATGAGAAGAAATTTGGGGTTTAAATGCTGTTTGAATTGGGCTTTCTTTTGGTTGTATAAATGGCCATACCTCAGAAATGAAGTAGCCTCTCCTAGGCACCGAACTAGGCATGGGGGGTGCCTTTCCTAAAGGAAGCCCAGCTGTTAGCTTTTGCATCTGTTTGTTCACGTTCATCTCCACAGGCCATCCTCCAGGTTCAGGACAAAGAGGTCCTGGCCTCGCAGCTGCTGGTGCTGATAGGGCAGCGGCTGGCGCACGCGGTGCTGCGCACGCAGACGAGGGAGGGGCTGGAGCTACTTGCCAGGCTGCCCCCGACGCTGTGCACCTGGCTGAAGGCCATGGTAAGTGCCGGCAGTGAGAGGAGTCAGCAGGTCACTGGATGTTTTTTCATGTGCATTTTCAGTAGAGGAAAAATTTAAGTTTAATCTACTTAGTTCTGAAGAAAAGCATTTTTATTGGGAAATTACTCTCTGGCTAATGCTTAAGTTCAAGTAAGATGATTCAGTTGTATGTAACTGACGGGTTATTTTTGTGTCCCATTTGCAGAGCCCCCAGGATCTTCAAAACACAGAAGTGCCAATTGCAACAACAGCTAAACTAGTAAATAAAGTAATTGAGCTTTTACCAGAAAACCACGGGCAGTATAGTTTAGCCTTGCACCTCACTGAAGCTGTGGAAGCCATAGCTATTCCTCCTTTATGACACTTTATCTACTGTAAACAGTCTAAAATTGTGTGACTATAATATGAATTAGTGCATGGTTATTTTACACAGTAAGATCTGGAATTTTATGGAGGGAATATGGTTTTTTTCCTTTTGTAAAATAAATAAAAATACATTATTACTTTTAAAAAGTGCAGTCTTGGCTAAATTCCCCTCCTTTGGTTAATACTGATGATAAAATATGAACAAGTATCAACTATACTATTAACTCCTCTTGCAGATGTTTGACTGTTTATTTTTAATTCAAGCACTTAAGTAGCTTTATTGTTAAACTTTGCTATTTAAAACTGGTTATAATTTACAGATAATGTTCTTATTATAACATTCTATATTTCGTACTCAAAACGTTATTGTAATTAAATTTAAACGTGTTCATGTATAGTCCCCACCAGTTACATGAGAGAAGTACACCACTCCCTTTTTAGTAAATGTTGGGAAAACGCTTTTGTTATCATGCTTGGTCCCGTACTGGGGCACTGCCCCCTGGAGCTCTGGATGCTGACAGGTTTCTTTCCCAGAGGTTATGCTGTTGCCATCAGAGGAGGATGACCCTGCCTGTGGTGGAATAATGGGTTCAAGATCATATATTCATCAGAATGGACACTAAATGGAACCCTTAACCTGCTGTACTTGCCAAAACAGAATCTAAGATGCAAGCAACACAGCAAAATTAATTAAAATGCAAGTTAAGATTTGCTTTTTGCCAAGATTCAAAGCTGTATCCACATCAGGTAATTGTAAAAATGTATTATCTTGTAAAACTTACGTTTAAAAAAAAGGGGCAAAGATGCTAAAAATCTAAGGTCCAACTTTATTTTTCCTACGAGTGTTTTGAGGTGTCTGCTTCTGGGATTTGGTAATGTTACCTGTTCTTAAGAACAATACAGAAAATGCTTAGTGATGATACTACAGCTTTAGTGAACCTACCTCACAGCTGGCTTGAGAGGATAAATACAACTAATTTTGTACCCTACAGTGCCTAGAGCAGTCCAAGTGCTGAATAATCATTTGTTGATTAAAACCAAATTAACCAAAAAACTGTAAACCAAAACTCTATAAAGAGCTGTACAAATAACACCAAGTATTTATTATGGTAAATCTTTGGAATGTAGCCATACAGTGCGAGTACTGACATGTCCTGGATCACAGTTGTTATTCGTAGCAACTCGTTGTGATACAGAAGTTTGTTCTTCACTTCCTTAGGAAGAAGCCAACTCTCGCAATTGTACAAATTTGAGGCGTTAATCAGGAACATAAAGGAAAAGTCTGATGTTTGAGGATATCCCAGTGCAAATTCTTTTTAACTAAGAGATCACATCCAAATAAGAACTGTCTAAAACTTAATAATTACTGTTTCATTTGTCGATAAAATCTTGAAAGATTAATTTTTCAGATGTCTTGAGGACGTGGGGTGAGGGCCTTGTATGTCTGATTGAGGCACACGCTGCAACAGAAACACTGAAAACGACCTCGGGCTGGTCTAGCCTCTCGGCCTCTGCTGGGATCTCTGCTGCCCCATCCAGACACATTTATATGATTTCTCGTAAACATGTCTAGCTCTATATAGTCACTTGCGTGCATTCTGAAAGATTAGTTCTTTCTGTGACTTTTCTAAATACTCTGAAAGTAGTTATGAACCTTGGAGGCTGGTCAAAGAAACTTGGAATTACAGGCGTTTTTAAAGATTAATAAATCAGTCACTTTGATTCCATTATCACTTTTGGGGGAGAGGGTATCTAGTAAGCATTTTAGATAATAAAACTGGCTGAACTTATTCTAGTAGGACATGTAATCAAATTTGGGGATTGTTGAGAATATTAATCAGCTGAAATATGGCTCCTAGAACCATAACAAAGCATTGAGTCTCTAGTTAAGATTTATAATCCTAAACTTTGCCATTCAAAGAATTTTAAAATTGAATTCTCAGTTGTATGATTAAAACAAGCAGTTAAATATTTTACTACTTCATTAAGGGCTTTTAAAATAAATCTGATAGAGGAAAGGAAAATAAATACCTGTGTATGCATTGTGTAACCATGAAGAGCCACAAATAACCATACAGAATGGACAGTTTCTGAAACAGGTATGTTGCACATACTGCAGTTATTGGTGGGAAACCAATAACCAGCGAGTAGTGTTTTCTCAGATCTACTCCCACGGCCAACCCCCCGATACACCTTTCCTCATGAACATTAAATAGGCATTTTATACCTTGTTAAATTCTGTTGTATAATGCAAAGGAAAACAAAAGCGTTCAAATAATCATAAATTCTACATTACAGGTTGTATTTAGATGTAGAACTAGAAGAGACAGGATAAATGCAAATGAAGAGGAATATAGCACACCAAGCTTCTAAATGGTTCATGCTTTTGCAAAAAGAAAAATGAGGTATGGAGAAAAGTGTTTCACCTTTGTTATAAAAATTAAACTAAGGTTGAAGTAAACACTGTTCAATTTAAATTGCTTTCTTTAAAAAAGAAATTGATTACAGTTTAAAATCACAGAAAACTCAGATTTAATAACACTAAGCATACATGGAATAATAAGTTCTCTTAGCAGTTGCTGTGGTTCATTTCACTTACAAGAGACAAATATTTTTAAAGTACTCAACAGCAACAGTGAAAGCCCTCTCTCACCCTGACAGGAATGGATTTGCTGTATTTCTGCTAAACAGAATTAACCATCCTTGGAAAGATTTTAATCCAGTACTGAATTGTTTATAAAATGCCCTATTATCTACTGTAATGTATTGTAAGTAGTCAAATTCTGTATATACTGCTATTTTCTGTGTCTGTTCATTGTAGTGAACTTTTATGTGTATTAGTGAAATAAATTTTCAGCTTTCATGTTGTTTCCTTAACATTCATAAATATAAGTATTAAGATACTTTCCGCTCTTACAGGAGAATAACAAACTTGGTGATGTCTTCGCTTCCGAGGCAACCCAAAAACTAGCTGTTCTGAAAAGGTCGGTGCGTGCTGTTAAGGCGGAATGAAATTACTCTTGTCATCTCTTAAGCGAGACACCCCTCTGCCATTCCCCTTCAAAACCACAGGTTTTTTACTGGATATTCACAACTTTTGCACCACCATCAGTCAGTAATTTCCCAGGTGCCTTTATTTTTAGACATTATAGAACTTAAATACTGAGTCAAGAAGACTGATAAAATATAAAACATTTTCTGCTGAGCCACGTTTGTAGGCAAGCATTTTCAGTGTCTGTGTTCTGAGGAAGTCCATTATGGATCCATCTGCATAGGTATATTTTTCCATGTGTATATATACACGTCATTTTTTATTTAGTTGCAGAAAAAGCTTGTAGCTCTAACTCTGACTCTCATCCTCTACCACTTACTCTTCCACTCATTACCTAAATCTTGGATTTCTTTGCAGTGCTGTGAACAATCCACCTAAACCCCCAGGCAGTCCCGTCAGGAAGTTCTTGCTCAGAAAGCCCTCAACACAGCGAGGTATTACTTCCCTCTCACAACTCCTGTGCATCGCGGACAGAGTGTGTCTGATGACTCAGCAGTGTACTTCCAACAGCGAGGGCATTTTTCCTTGGTAGTTGGCATGACAATTACTTTATATGAAGACTCTTCACGAATATCACCACCTATGAAAGAAAAACACGTGAAGAGTATTTCTGATAGGCCACTGAACTTGTACAACTCTTTACTTTTTAATTGGTTGGCAGGTGCTCCTTTTTCAAAGCTTCCTCCTTCCTGCCTTGGAAAATACCGCTTCATTTGCACATTTGTACATAAACAGCCAAGACAGTGGACTCACTCACTCATACAACCTGACTGACTGGGGAGAGATGAGGAATCTGAGACCCTGAGAGACTGACTGATTTTTCCACAGGTCACTGAGTTCTGTATCTACTCAGGCAGAGCAGGCCTTCTAGCTCTTCATCTGGGTACAGTTCTGATAAATTACACTGCCTCTCCAGCTACATACTGGTTTAAGAATTTTAAAAAGAGCCAAATTAGACTGACAATGGCAGTGTCCCCACATTAAACTTCTTGGTTTGGACAAAAGGAAACAAAAACTTCTCCACAATGAATAGACCTCAGACTGGTAATGTACAGTAAAGGAAGTAAATTATTTTCTAGTCATTGCACAGAGAATGTAGATTAACATTTTGAAAAGCAAATTAAGCCAAAATCTACTACATGGTCAATGCGGCCAGGCCTCAGATTTCAACCGATGCCTCCCACCTCCTGCTGGTACCTAAAAGCTATTATGAAAAGCACAGACAGCCATCACTTTTCCCAAAATATCTGCATGTTTTTCTCTCTTAACATTACTCGGCCTCCTTTCCATCAACGAGAATGAATTAAGCTGACAAAATCCCCTATCAAACAAATAACTACAAAATGCTTATATCAATGTGGGAATGAGTTCAATAAAACTTCCTTGATTCTTCATTAACAGTGGCTACATGACACTGTTTAATTTGGGGTGAGCATAATAAGAAATTTTAGATTCAACAGTGGGGAAGGGTAGCAGGGCTGGGCAGGACTAAGTATCAAAGGACAGGGGGCACAAAAGCCAACCAAAGTAAGGTAGACTGACTTCACATGCAGTGACAATGACTTATTCCCTCTCCTCCCCCTACCCCTGTGTTCCTAAGATCGGCAGGTACGGCACTTTGAGAGCTAGTTTTGAAACCTGGCCATTGTTGACACTGCTTCCATAGAAAACCGTATTCCAAGTGTATATGTGCCTTTAGAATACAAGTAGTCCACTGCAAAGCTGGAGATGACCTATAATTATCATTCAGTTCCCCAGATACCGCTGTTACCCTCACCTCCTTCTTACCTTCTAGGTTGATTAGAAATGTCCCTTTAAGCTCAGTGACATCTGCAGTTACTGCTCGTGGTTCCTGAGAGAGCAAAGTTGTCTGGGACGCCATCATTAATTCATTCAGCTGAGAGGTGCTGGAAGTCTCCTCAGCCTGTAGCATCTGGGCATGAGCATTTGCAAGTTACTATCTATCTAAATTAAGCTGTTACCATAAACAGGTTATAAAAAGAGATGCTGCAAGTTCTTGCGTTTGGTGAGGAACCCTTTGGGACCATTACCTCCTGAGCTAATACTATTAAATCAATCAATTCTTACTAGTATAAAAGGTAATGACTAAGAACTTCCAATCAATTATATTGGCTGAGAATACACTGTAAGCCAGGCACTTCACTTTGCTAGATGGCTAAATGTCCAACTAGTGTTTGTAATGATCACAAAACAGCTACAGTGCTTTTATCCCCATCTTACAAGCGAGGAAGCTTGCTCAGAGAGGTTAACTCGCCAGGCGTCCCGACCAGAAAATAGTACAGCTGCAGTTCCAGCCCAGGTCTGTCCACCTCAGAGCCCATACTTCTTCCCTGTATCATGCTTCCTACAGTAGGAGAGGGGTTAAGATACCATCTAAACAAGGGTCTGCTTTTAGCAGTGTAGACCAATGGTGACAATCTTGAGTAAGGCACAGAGCTCTTCTGAAGCACACAATCTGGATATCTGATAAGCACTCTTACATTTTTGTTGTAATTTCCCTCTTCAAAACGAGTGTGTGAGCTAAGTAATACAAAATTCCTTAAGGAAAAAAAAATCAGCTCATGACAAAACAGGAGATTCAGAGATTAATTTGGTTTTAACAAATTCATAGTAACTGACAGATCCAGGACTCCATTAGCTAGTTAGTGTAATTCCTAAGAAAAATACATTCACATTTTTGAAAATCCCAAAGTATTTTTTTTCCAATATAAATGATCCAAACAAGCTGTATTGTTTTCAGCTTATTACTCAGACCTAATGAAGTCAAAGGAAACATGACATGTAGGGGAAAAGCCCAGTACTAGGCTGTGTGGCCCCAGCCAGGTCACAGCTTCAATGGGGCTCAGTTTCCTGGCTCATAAAATGGAGTCATCAGCTTCCCAACTTGTAAATTTTAAAATGTGAACATCTTACCAAAATTCTGTTATCTGATCAACAATCGTATACCTACTGGCTATTTCAAGCCTCAAATCTTAATCAATTTAATTATATTATTAAAAGTTTAAATTGAAGTTCCAACCAAATGAGACGGTCATTTTTTAGTAAACTATGATACCAGTAAAACTTTTTTAAAAAACATATTCACTACCAATTTTCTTCTCAAACGTTAAAACTAGAGAAAGATCTTAAGTCTATGTTAAGCTACAAGTCAGTCTGCCCAATCAACCCCTAAGAATCCCAAGAAGAAACTTCTGATGGCCCTTTTGAAAATTAAAAAATAGGATGAATGCTTTGAGATCCCATGATAATTTGCTGGAGCAAATGAATTTTCTTCAGATCTCATGAGAAAAAGATAAAAATATTTTTTGGGATTTGTTTTGAATCTGGTCCAGATGGACAAAATTCTCAAAAGCTCCCAATTTTTGTGTATTCTGATACGACTGCCATATTGTCTAATTAGCCCTGAGGGCTTACATTTCAAACAGAACTTTATTACACCTTCCCATCCCAACCTAAAAAATAAGTAGCAACAGTACATGTTTCATAAGAGAAGAAAAAGGAAGCACAGAGAAGTCGGAAACAAAGAATCAGTGATTAGTATTAGGATTAGAAAACAGAAATCCTAATTTATAATTTTTTTAAAATATATTATTTACACTGAGATTTTTTAAAACTAAATTTCACATGAAGCTGTATGATATGAACACCATTTCAAAGGGAACAAATTGCTACTTACTTCTATTATCTCAAAAAGCAGTCCAGGCTCAATCACAATGATAACCTCATACTCAGCTGCATTTCTGCCAGGGATGCTTCCAAGAAATGAATCTCTCATCGCACATGCACTCTCTATTGCTTCTTCCAGTCCAGGCTTCTTCCAGATAGAACTGGTTCTAATCCATCCAGTACGAAAAACACTCTTGGGTTCTTATAAAAAAAAAAGTTAACCAATTTACATATATTTTAAACTGTATATAAAGCTCAAACCATCAAATATTTACTATGCATGGAAAATAAGAATTGTTATTTATGACAATTAGCACGGAGCCATCCTAAATGCTTACCAAACATTTATATCAACATTTGGAAATGTAAACAAAGGATAAAGATATACAGTGAGATCTCAAAGGATGCCTAGAAGAAAATAAAATAGAAATATCCCAATATTACAGTAGTTGTCTCTGGGTTATAAGTAAGATCATGAGTGACTTTTGTCCTCTTTCTAGAATTCTACAGTTTCTAATTTTCTGTAAGCTTATTAATACAACCAGACAGAAAAAACTATTATAAAAATATTCAGACACTATACGTTTGTTTTAGTAAAAGCCTAAAATATATTTCTGACATTTATAAAGGTATTTAAGAAAAAGTGATTTCTCAATATAGTCAAGCTGCTAATACATTTCAGAAAGCACTTTAAGGTGGCATGAAGACCACGCTGAAATTCATCCTACTCCACACACAGGTGCAGAAACTACTAAATGATCGAGATGCAAAAGGCCACAAAACAGTCACTGTAGATGAATAAGTGCCTCTTTTGTGAAGTAGATAAAATGAGAAGCTGCACCCTCAGCCAGGGTCTTTTTCATTCAGAGAACAAATCAAGTATTTCTTACCTTTAATGTAAGGTACGTACTGGAATACCTCTTCAGCCAAGTGAGGAAGAATGGGAGCAAAAGAACGAACCATTACATCCAAAATTTCGGCTAATGCAGTCTGACAAGAGCGTCGTTTGGGATCATCTGCATTTTCACAATAAAGCCTGTTGAAGAACAACTTATTGAGCGGTTGACAACACTTTGTACACGATGACTGCCAAGATGGGATCTGCCTCAGGCTGAGTTCATTCTGACAGTGCCTAAGCCTATGGCTCCAACGTCTTCTAATTAAAGGATAAAATATTCCATCATACAACTTTTTTTCTTTAATTTATTTTTGTGTGTGCTGGGTCTTTGTTTCTGTGCGAGGGGTTTCTCCAGTTGCTGCGAGCGGGGGCCACTCACTGTCACGGCCTCTCCCGTTGCGGAGCACAGGCTCCAGACGCGCAGGCTCAGTAGTTGTGGCTCACGGGCCCAGCCGCTCCGCGGCCATGTGGGACCTTCCCGAACCGGGGCACGAACCCGTGTCCCCTGCACTGGCAGGCGGATTCTTAACCACTGCGACACCAGGGAAGCCCCATACAACCTTTTTGATAACATCCTCTATGCCTTCCAAGTGTGCCCACCTCCTCAAAAACTCTCATACCTACGCTATGTCCAATTCTGTTTTTCCGATCAGTAACAGCTAGAATCTAGACAACTGTGTTAAAGGAAAATTAATGTTAGTTGAAGGTATTTAAAAATGTGACTCCCCACCCCTGTGACCCTCTCAGTGTGTCAAGGGAAGGACTGGGAGTTACAGTCCCAGTGGAAGGTCCCTGAGGTACTGATAGACTGCGGCTGACACCTCACACTGGCTCAGTTACTGTCACACATAAGAGTCACACCGTGTCGCCTGCATTCTGGAGCAAAACATGAAGACAGCACCAAGCCTGCCTCTAAAAGGGTATCGCTGATGTTATACAATGTCATTATATTAATAACTGGCTGAATACTTCTCTCTGAGAAATATCCCCCTCAAAGTCAGCAAACTCCTGAGGACAAGCAGTACGTTCGCTACCTCATATTCACAGCTAGTACTTACTGAGCACTTACTCTGTCAAACACAGCATTCAGCACATGACTTACATTGTATCTTTTCATTTCCACATTCTGAGACAGGTATTATCGTCACCATTTTACAGATTAAAAAACTGAGATTATAGGATAAGTTGCCTCAGCTCATAAAGCTAGTGACAGGATGAAACTTCCTAATCAGACTTGACTCAAGAACCCAACTTCTTAATAACGGTACAGGGCAGCCCCTCTTGCTCGCCTCTGCTTTCCAACATCTGCCAGGCAGCGCAGACGTTCAAGCAGTGTTTGCTGAGTATTTCAATATTCAGTCATACATACCTATCTTTGATTATGCTGAAATAAAAGTTGGAGAGTTCTCTGGTATAAAATGCTCGTAATAGCCGAACAACTTTTCCAAAGTCATACTGCTTATATGCATCGGTAATCTAGGGAACAAAGCCAAAATAAATTCGGAAGCTGGGATAAGCAAATAAAAATGCAAGTCATCATGAGCAAAATATGTTCCTTTTCAAAATATGTTTCAAAGGCAGACAAATACAAAACCAGCAAAACGCGAGAGCACTTAAGGATCTTTAAAACGTCATTTCTGGATATGAAAGTCACCATCCTCAGAAAACACTGAATAGTCTACCCTGAAAACTACAAAAGAACACACGCCAAATGAAAAGATCAGGTTTTAAATGATGAAGCCACACTATTTTAAAACCGCAAAGAGTTTAAGTTACCAATGTTCCTTCATTTATGCCTGAAAAGTCAAATTGGGCGAAAATCTGCATGTACGACTCTTAAGGGTATGTGGAAGCAATTTTAATTTTTGAGAAAACACAAAATATTTGTGTTTATATATGACAGGATATCTTATAAGACAACATAGGAATCATCATTTCAGTTATTTCTATACTTTTGAGATGTATATTTCTATACTTCTGCAGTTAAATAAAGTACAACTCTATTTTATTCCTTCCTATTAAAGAAATACATGGAACTGATTTCAAGAGAAAAATGTGGTCTGAGGGGAGGCCTGGGCCTACTGCTGCCACCAGGTACTCCTGTAGTCTTTTGAGAGACCAGGAAAGAAATCATAAGACTTCATACCTAATCAACCTAGGACCATGTGGAATTTATCAAATTTTTTTTTTTTTTTTTTAATTTGCGGTACGCAGGCCCCTCACTGTTGTGGCCTCTGCCGTTGCAGAGCACAGGCTCCGGACGCGCAGGCTCAGTGGCCATGGCTCATGGGCCCAGCCGCTCCACGGCATGTGGGATCTTCCTGGACCGGGGCACGAACCCGTGTCCGCTGCATCGGCAGGCAGACTCTCAACCACTGCGCCACCAGGGAAGCCCAAGTATAACTTTTTTTAGTGTTTTTAGATACTATTTCTAATAAGGAATGCTCCACTCGTGTACAACCCAAATTTCAACATACAACTGTGCTATTTCCAAAAGCTTATTAATGCACACTTACCTTGTTTGCTAAATCCTGCAGTAAGTGTAGCATATACTGGTCTATGAAATACATATTGTTAACAGGGATAGAATCTGTTTCTGGGTTGAAACCAGCCACGTTTCCCAAAAGAAAGCGGAGTGTATTCCTAAGCTATAAATATTGAGGAAAAAAATATACAGTCAAACAATATATGAGTCCTTCAATTATTACTGAAAAATTATTTTCTTTATAATTTTTATCCAACTCATGTTACTTTCTTAATGGGATACTTTGTTATATCATTCCTATAATAAGACTACAAATGCAGAAAAACTCATTTCAAAAGCTCAGTTGCAGAAACAACCACTGTACTTTATACATAAAAACTGAATTTTCATTATATTTCTTTAAAATCTAAGGGCAAATCGCCTTTCAGTGGCCCGTTTGTTCATCTGTGTCGCTAAGAATGTTGTGTAGGTAAAAATAAATGGAATAAATGTGCACAGTCATTGAGCACATAAAAAGTATACAAAATTAGTATAATTTCATATTATATTAAAATATAAAAAAACAGTATATAAAATTATCAGCATTACTACTAATACTTTTAAACAAATAAATTAGCACAGGGTATTTTTAAAAGCTCATAACGTGGAGAACTCATTTTCATTCAGTTGTGAAGTGCCAACAAAAATGTGCCTCATTTTTTTTTAACGACTCAGTAAACTTTTCATTCGGGAATAGTACATAATAGAAAGAGTAGTGACTCTGACCTTGCTAATATCATCTCTGGCAGCATTCAGTACAGATGGACTAATTATCACTTCAGTGAAGACATTGGACTCAGCGACCCACCAGCGAAGGACATCAGCACCATAGGGAGGCTCTTTGCTTTGATCCTTTTCATTGAGGGAAAAAAACATATAAACATATAAATGGCTTTCGATTACAATTTGGTGAACAGAGGCTTTAGGTAAGACTCCTATTTAGAAATGTTTGAGCAAAATGTAAGCATAAAATATAACCGTACTGTAACAAAATAAGGGCTAATGATCTCAGAGATCAGGCTGAATCTAAAACAACAACAAAACTGGAAAAAGGGAGAGTTCGGCCTGCAATCTTGTTCAGTGGCTTCCTGTCATGTCTGTAAACAGCCACTACAGCAGGTGGACAGAGTACTGCCCCAGATGCGTCTGTGATGGGGGAGCGGGCCGGGGGAGGGAAAGGATTGCTTTTCCCTCACAATATTCCCAAGCTACTCCGACAAAGAGAGTTGATTACTGGACACTAGGAGGGCAGTAAAAAGCCAAGGGAGTAAAATAACAGAGAAGGGATTTCTTTTCTGAAAGCAACTCCAAAATAAACCAAAGTATCAGCAACCCCAGACTGATGTTCATTAATGACTTGCTTTAAAGTGTATCATTTCCAAGAATATAATAATAAAACATTCATTCATTCATTCATTCATTTATTCATGGCTGCATGGCTTGCGGGATCTCAGTTCCTTGACCAGGGATCGAACCTGGGCCCCCATAGGGAAAGCGCCAAGTCCTAACCACGGGGCCTCCAGGGGATTCCCTGAAACATGCATTTAGAAGATGTGATCTAATTTTTTTCCTATACTGTTTCTGTTTAACTGTAAAACTACAGTTTATAAAGTTTTAAAGTTCAGACAATTAAAAGAGGGATAGCATGGCTCAGGACCTAACTGGAGATTCAGACCTGAAATGAGTCAAAAGGGCCACAATCCCAACCCTGCCCTTTTTCAAAACAAAAGAAAAAAATCACATATCATTTGAGAGTCTAGATTTAAAACATGGTAAAGCATTTGCTATTAGTATAAAAGATAGTTTTGTGAGGTTTTTTTTTACATTGAAGTAACTATATTAAGGGTCCTGGCTGCCAACTTAGCCTTAAAAATAAAATGAATTTTTAGGGAACCACCTACTTGTCCTCCATTAATGACAACATCAGGATCAATGACATTCCCGAGAGACTTGGACATCTTTTCTCCCTTTTCTCCAAGGGTAAATCCATGAACAACCACTGTCCTAAGAAGACAAATTAGCTATTATAATAATGAACACAATGATGATGGTCTTTTTGAAGATGACTCACAGCTTAAAAAGAGTAACTTAGTTTGACATAAAAATCTTTTTTCTTGACAAATTATGTATGAAAACTTTTCTTCAAAGTCTGATTCTCAGCTACTTGTTTATCCTGATAAATAGTAAGCTCTCTTATACACAAAATTTTTATGTTTACATTCACTAAACAATTATCTCCTGAGCATCTATTATGTACTGATTTTGATCATTAAAACTAACCAGGAAAATGTCTTAAAAAAAAATTATCTTCAAAAGGACAATTTGAGAGAAATATATATCTGCTGTTCTATCGACTTTTAAAAGCATGTTATACAAGAGACATAAAACATGCAAATTGTGCGATGGGTTTTCACTTTAAGATAGCAAAAATCTTAAGCTATTAAAGAATCTTTCTGATTAGAACCTCCATTCACATATTTGAATAAGGAAAAGCTATTCTCTGTAACTAAATAAGAATCCCTAATTTAATAAAATTCACTAAAGAAATATTTCCATCCATTAGCCACTTGTGGAAATTACAAATGTAAGGATATCTGACTGAGGCTGTCCTCAGTCAAGCTAGAATATCCTTCTCCACATCCATCGTGTGGGTTTCTCCACTACTCCAGTCAATGCCGGTTTTACCTCTTCTAGGAATTATGACCTGTATTGAAGTGACAAGGCTTCTTTGTACTGCTGTCTCCATTTTTGTCTCCTTTTTTTTTTTTTTTTTTACTTCAAACCTATTTCTCTCCTGAGACTGCAGACTATAAGCTAATTAATTAAGGGCAGTGTTTTATCACATACATATTATTCAGTACAGTGCTTCACACACTGGCGAGTATTCAGTAGAAACACTCAACCGTGTGCTGACTTGTTCAGCTCAGGTGTAAGACTTACTTAAAAGGTGATTTATTCCTTGCTGCCACACTTGTTAATAAGGAAGACTGAAACCAACCCCCAAGCTGGTCTTTTCCTTCCATGTACAAATCTGCTCTTTGGTCAGTACCTCAAAAACAAATATGAAAAAACAAATTTAAGTTAATTAAATAGGAAAATGGAAATGAATATTTATCAAGGTATTAAAATATTAAAAGTAATCATGTTACTTATTGCTTGTGTCATGCTATACCCAATGGCTAGGTTGCATTCACTTGGGCTGTTACCCTCACTGCCAATTTATTAATCAAGATGAAGAAAATAAACCTTGGAGTATGATCTCCTAAACCACAGATAACTAAAATATTATCTAAATTAGGGACTGATTCATATTAACTACCAATATCAATATTTCCAGTTAAATCTTTTATGAAAATAAACTATTTTTATTAATTCAACAATTATTTGCTAAGTATCCAATAACTTTATATGTTGTCATTTAATTCTCATAGTAACTCTAGAAAGTAGATATTATTATTATCCCCATTTTACTGATGAGGAAAGTGAGACACTAAGAGATTTTATAACTTGCCCAAGGTTATGCAGACAGTAAGCAGTAGACATGGAGTCTAAATGTAGACCATCTGGCCACGGAGCATATGCACTTAACCAAGATATTAAACAAATTAGGAAAAAATGTCTTATAAAGGGCAAGTTATTAACTTCTAATTTGACAACGACCCAGTCAAAAGATGGGCAAAGCATAAAAAAGCCCTATGAGCCAGGGGTTGAGGCACGAGGTTGGTGGCAGGGCAGGTGAGGAATGAGCAGGCAGAGTGCAGAGGATTTTTAGGGCAGTGAAAATACTCCAAATGATACTATCATGATGGATACATGTCATTATACATTTGTCCAAACAGTAAACCCTAATGTAGACTATCTACTTTGGATGATGATGATGTGTCAAGGTAGGTCCATCCGTTGTAACAAATGTACCACTCTGGTGGGGGACCTTGATAACAGGGAAGACTGCCTGTGTGAGGGCAGAGGGTACAGGGAAATCTCCGCACCTTCCTCTTCATTTTGCTGTGAACCTGAAACTGCTCTTAAAAAATTAAGTCTTGTGAACCTGAAACTGCTCTTAAAAAATTAAGTCTTTAAGAAAAAACATGGCAAAAGAAAAAATAATGCCGTACAAATAATTTAGCCTCAAATTCGTTAGAACATATATGTACCCAAGCTTGAGAGCTACTTCAGCATTCAACAAATAACAGTTGATTCAAGAGTTAAAAATCCGAAATACGGGACCATTTGGCAAACATCATAAGTAATGATCATTTCAGTCAAAAATCATCAAGGACGCTTAAATACTAGGTGAAAATCTGGTGAGAAAACAGGATATTTCCACAGTCTTAAAGTATCTCTCTACAAGATACAGTTGACCCTTGAACAACGCTGGTTTGAAATGTGAGTGCCCACTTACAGCCGGAATTTTTTAACTAAATACGTGCTATAGTGCTACATGATCTGCCGCTGGCTGAATCCATGGATGTGGAACCACGAATATGAAGGGCCAACTATGAAGTTAGACTTGGACTGCATGGAGGGTTGGTGCCCCTACCAACGTTGTTCAAGGGTCAACTGTACGTATAATAACAATTACGATGGGGAGATGGGGGTGGGGGAGGAGTAACCCTGCAAGAGAAAATGGGCAGGCACCACCTTAACCAAGTGATCAAAGTTAAACATCACCAGCAAAAGACATCATGTGACTTCTGACATGATGCACTGAAAAGGACACAGTATCACTTCTGTGATATTTCTGCCGAAAATGCACAATCTAAATCCAATCATGAGAACACGTCAAAGAAACCCAAACTGAGGTACTATCTTCTACAAAATAAACCACCTGTACCTTCATGAATGTCAAGTTTATGAAAGACAAGGACAAAATGAGGAGACTAAAGAGATAACTAAATGTCACATGAGATCCTAGATTGGGTCTAGACCGCTTTTTATTTATTTTTTTCTTTTCCCATATAGGACATTACTGGGTGAAATTGGAGTAAGATCTATAGATAGGTAACAGTATGGAATCAGTGCTAATTTCCTGATTTTGATGTTCATATTGGTTATACAAGAGACTGTCCATGTTTTTAGGAAATACACACTGAAATATTTTGGGATAAAAGAGCATCAAGTCTGCAACTTATCTTTAAATTGTACAGAATAAAGTTTGTTTATATATCCATATAGAAAAAATATATATAAAGCAAATGTGGCCAGATGTTGACTATGGAAAATCTAGGTGAAGGTATGTACTTCTTTATACTATTCTGTGACTTTTCAGAATAAAAATGGTTTTCAAAAAAAGGAGCATGAGGTCTTTGGGGAAGATTACTTCCATATTTTAAACCTAAACTCAGAACTCTAAGAAACCCCCACAATCCCTTTTTATTTGTAAAATGATGGTGATTTGCTCTTATGTCCTAACATTGAAGATTCAGTGTTGTAATCCTTATGTGACAAAGAGTATCTGGGTGAAGGTGGGAGACAAAACTGAAATAATGTAATCAAACATTAAATTAGTTAAATTCAACTAACATTATCAAGCACCTAGCAGGCACTGTGCTATCTGCCCTCTTGGAGATGATAGCCAATAGGGTAGATTTTCTGTTAAACAAGAAATAACTATGTTGTCATCAGGATGAAAACACAGGTTAGCCTAGTCTATGTAGTTAGGAAAGCCTAGGATAATATAAAATGATAAATGCCTATGCAATGAGAACAAAAATTTTATCCTCAACATCTAGAATGTTACATCTATATCCTACTTTCCTTCTTCCTCTACCGATCTGTAACCATTTAAACTTTTACAATACCAGTACTTAAACCCCATCCCACACAAAATGTTAACTTCCTACTGGAGACCACATTTTGGATGTAGCAATAATTAATGAGAAGATTAATAACAGAATACTAGGGGAAATCCTTCTCTGAAATAAGTGGAAAATGAAATAGCAGGAAGTATTCCCAAGAAATTTTCATTTCTTCAGAAAATACCTACTTCTGGCCTAATGAAATGACAGTCCATAATCATGAAATCCAACTAACGTTCTGTCATCTTGGAGAAATCATTGCTTCCAAGCCTTGATTAACACACCTAAAAAAACAAAGGGTTTAAATAATCTCTAAAATCTTTGCCAGCTCTAAAATTTTTAGTTTTAAGAAAGCTGGCTGTTGCCTAAGGACTTACACTATGCCGAATAAAAGCAATTTGAAGACTGCACAGTGGCTAGATTCAGACTGCCTGGGTCCAAATCCTGGTTGTGGCGCTTACTACCCATGGGGCCTTAGCATAACCTTTCCATGCTTCCATTTCTTCCTCACTGAACTGAGGATAACACCAAAATCTACTTACAAGGTTGTTCTAGAGATTAAACACGTAATATAACATGCTTAGGACATAGTAAATACTCAGTAAATGTTAATTATTATTAAGATACATCATAAAGAGCACTTGATAGTTGCTGATGGTATATTTTTTCAAACAGTTTTATATGAAGGAATACTTGCAAAAATGTGATTAGGTATACTAAATTACTTTTAAAATACATGGTCTCTGATTCTGTCCTAGAAACACATGCTGTACCTAATAAAATCAGGCCATTAATAATAGCACAACAAAACAACTAATTCATATTAAGGGTAAAGTCTTGGTGTCTTTCTCATTTCTCATATATGCTGAATTACTGGAATTGGGTAAGGAGCAAAATATCATTCTGGAAAAGGAAGTGTAACCCTAGAAAATTTCTGCAAACAAGAGCCTGCCAAGATGGTGTATGAAACCAGAAGAAAAAGATGGAGGTGGGGAAGTTTTGGAGTAGCAAAGCACTGAGTAAGAAATGGAAAGATAAAGTTTATAGGAACTTTCAAAATGAAGATGAGAAGTTTAGTCTTGGATGGTAAGTAATACGAACCACAGTCAAACTCAAGTGCTGGTATACTGTAGAATCATTTAACAACCTCATATAATTAATTACTGGGACTATTTTCTGTTCTAGTAAGTTTATTTTTAGTAATGCTTAATTTTTTTTCTAACAACAAAAAGCATATTCTCACTTTAAGAAACTTGTAAAACAGTAAAGTTCAAGAAAATAAAATCACATATATTCCCAATACCCGGAGATAATCACTTTATTTCAGCATATTTCCTTCCACTATTTTGTCTATGCATACCAATATTTACATGAGTAAATATCCTACATCGTTGTATTCTGCACTTTTAAAATTTAACACGCCCTTAAATAATACTTTCCCATGACCATTTAATGTTCAAAAAATGTTCAAAAACATGACTTAATGGAGGCATATCATTCTATCATATGAATGTATGCCATATCACTTTAGCCATTTTTCTACAGATGGACATTGGGTTGTTGGTCAATGTCATTTACTATTTGAAATAATACTGTAATGAATATCTTCACACATAATTTTTCATCCAGATCTGATTACTTCTATACTACAGAACAGATTCCTAAGTGGAATCACTCAGTCAAAAGACAGAAAACTACTTCAAAGCTTTTGACGCATAATGTGAAAACCCCTTCTGGTCTGTGCCAATTTACACTTCCACTAGCAGTGTACAAGAGGGAGAAACGGTACCGTTTTTTTTCTGCCTATTTTTTATCCTTTTTCCTTCCTGCATAGATTTTTTTGTAATTTTATTATTATTATCATTATTTTTTAATATTTTCTTGGCAGCATGTGGATCTTAGTTCCCCAACCAGGGATCAAATCTGTGCCCCTTGCATTGGAAGTGTGGAGTCTTAACCACTGGACCGCCGGGGAAGCCCCTGCATAGATCTTTCAGTGAAAGAAAAATTTAGAACCTTCTTATGGAGGCGTAGTATGTTTGGTGTCTTAAAATTCCAGGAAAAGTAGCGATTAACCATGTGGTAAAAAGTTAGTATTTCTTTACAATAACTTTTGCTCTTATGAAAATTGTAGGAATTCCCTGGTGGCCTAGTAGTTAGGATTCTAGGCTTTCACTCCTGTGACCCGGGTTCAGTCCCTAGTCAGGAAACTGAGATCCCACAAGTTGCCTGCGCAGCCAAAAAAAAAGTAAAGATTCACGTTTAGAGGAAACAACTGTTCAATACCTCTAGGATTGTGATTTAGGTATGGTAAAAATTTAGAGAATAAACCAACTGCTAAAAAATTACTATCAAAGAGGAATTCGCAAAAAACTGAGTAATCTACAATTTCATTACTAAATTTGTATAATTTTGCTGAATTGATGAATTTTGAGCAAGATTATTATATTGAACTAAGAAGGCAGGTTGTAGAACCAGCACAAACATCTGGCAAAACTACTGTTTAATGTACATACATTTAAAAATAATTTAAACAAAAAATAATTGCTAAAAATAATCATTAATTTTTGAAATTAAGCTATTAGTACTGTATATGTCCTTAAAAGGGTAACTTTAAAAAAAACTTATTTGTAAATCTAAGTTTCTGTTTCAAAAAATGATCTCTTTTCTCTACTTCAAGTTATTTATCTGTTAAAAAGAATCAGAAATGATGTAGAATAAATATTTTAAAACACTACTTACTTCACCAGGTGAATGGATAAACTGTGGTATATCCAGACAATGAAGTATTGTTCAGCACTAAAAAGTAATGAGCTATCAAGCCAAGAAAAGACATGGAGGAACCTTGAATACATATTATTAAGTAAAAGAAGCCAAAGTGAAAAGGCTACATCCTGTATGACTCCAACTATACCACATTCTGGAAAGGGCGAAATTATGGAGACAGTAAAAAGATCAGTGGCTGCCAGGGGTTAGTAGGGAACAAGGGATGAAAAGGTGGAGCAGAAGATTTGGGGGGCCATAAACCTATTCTGTGTGATACATGCCATTATACATTTGTCAAAACCCACAGAATGTACATCACCAACAGTGAACTCTAATGTAAACTATGGACCCTGGATGATAATGATTTGTCAACGTGGGGTCATCGAACGTAACAAATAGACCACCCTGGCGTGGGATGCTGATAATGGGAAGGCTGTGGGGAAGGGGTTCAAGGGGTATGGATTCTCTCTACTTTTCTATTTTTTAAAAATTTTAAACATTAATTCGTTTTATTTTTTAGAATTTTTATTGGCGTATAGTTGCTTTACAATATTGTGTTAGTTTATACTGTACAGCAAAGTGAATCAGCTGTACATATATCCCCTCTTTGGATTTCCTTCTCATTTAGGTCATCACAGAGCAATGAGTAGAGTTCCCTGTGCTATACAGTAGGTTCTCATTAGTTACCTATTTTATACATAGTATCAACAGTGTATATATGTCAATCCCAATCTCCCAATTGATCCCACCACCCCCTTTCTTTCCCCTTTGGTATCCATAAGTTGTCGTCTGTGTCTCTATTTCTGCTTTGTAAATAAGATCGTCTATACAAATTTTTTCAAAAAAATAAAGCTATTTTTTAAAAAGTTTAAATATTAATTAGTTTTAAATCAATGCAATAATTAATATCTTTGGTTAACATTTAAGGAATGTTTTAGAAATATGGATATGACTTATTACTTATATTTAATTCACTTTAAATGCCATTCCCTTTCAGAAAGTGTTCAAGTTTCAATTTCTTAAGTTTTACTGACTTTGAACTCACTCACAGTGAAACTCACAAAGAACTCACCAGGTACTTGACCTGGTGTGAAAACAGAAGCGAAATCTCTTTCACTGCCATAAAATCTGTCACCAAAAAGTAAAACTAGATATGTATGCTATGTAATCACCAAATTCAACTCGTTAAACATTAGTAGATACTGATGAAGACTGGTATCTAAAATTAAGCTCAAAATCAAGCTGATTTTACTTTGCAATAATACACTCTCAAGGAAACATGCAGACATTGAATCATTTCATATTAGACTTGATACAAGCCATCTGAGAATGAAAAGTACAATAAGCCTTCCCAGGAAAGTAGATGACTGCTCATTTTGTTTTGTTTTTTAAAGGAAAATCACCTTTGCTTTATGGTTTTTTGAACTATGAATTCACCTAGTATCTGGACTCCTTCCCACCTCATTCTTTCTGCCTATCTTTTGAAATTTTTTATCATGAAAGAAGAAAAGGGAGGAAAACAGAATGAAATATAAACCAATTAATCTGTTACTGATCAATCTCATAAGATTTTTATTTTACTTATTCTTTACTTTTTTTTGAGGAAGAGGAATATAAGATCTCAGTGAAAAAGTAGAAACTATAGTCTAAAATTGGGTTTGTGGGAATTCCCTGGTGGGCCAGTGGTTAGGACTCAGCACTTCCACTGCCGGGGGCCCGGGTTCAATCCCTCGTCGGGGAACTAAGAACCCACGAGCCGCACAGTACGGCCAAAATGAAATAAAATAAAATAAAATAGGGTTTGTGTATTACCTGTGAAGATAGTTTACTTATGTTCTGGCATCCTCCTATGCATGCAACACACATGTTTAAATGGCAAAATGATTTTCCTTCTTTGAATTAATTAGCTATATATGACATGGAAGGAAAAAATGATTTACTGATTAGGTGCATTTTTACCACTAATTTCATTTGATAAACTATCTCTGTCACTGTCAAATATTTGGTTAAGAACAAACTTGAAATAGTACAACTAAACTCTATCTGTACCACCAACAGCAGCACAGATAGGTTTTAATGACAATTTTCACACAGTTTAACAGTCAATGGCTCCAGGTATAATTTGCATGTGCTGCACTTGGTAACATAAAACCACTTTAGAAATTAAAAAGCAACAATGCCAGTAGCCGCAATTCTCACCAAGGCTGAAGCAGCTAATGAGCTTTGAAATATACTTTGTAAGCACTATTTCACATACGGCATATTTATTCTATTTTGAAATTCAGGATGCTGCCCCAAATGTGGTAGGAGGTACTTTTTCCTGTTTATAACATAACACTATTTAACCCACCTACCTACTTTCTGTAGTGTTATCTGCCGACATTTTCAATATAATTTAGGAAAACAAAGTACCTAAACTGGCAATATTTTCTCTTGAGTATGGTGGGAGAAACGTATGAAATAATAATTCTGAAAATTACTGCATACAATATTATAAAAATTATATTAGATTATGAATTTTTATGTACAATTTAGCTATAATACAGAGTAAGCATGAATTTCTGTGTATTTTGCTTTTCAAATTTCCTATGCTGAAAGAAAGGCCCAATTAGAGCATTCCTAGCATTTACCTGCTAGGAATCACATTGCTGTTCTCTCAGTAATGAGGCCTACTACCAGAAATATACCCCAGGTAAAACTTGACCACGATCCCTCTTCATCCCTTTAACAATGGTCAGCTGAACAGGCAAGCTGTTTTCCCACATTCCTTTGCTCCAGAAAGCAAACAGGATCTCCTGGGTAAAAGCCAGCACTCAGCAGCAATGTGAGGACCTGTCTGATGCAGCGTTGCTTCCCTGGCACCTCATTCCGGTCTTTAACCTCACAGTGGGGACAAGCTCTATTTCATTTCACTTCTAGCTTCTCACTTAGTATCCTTGAAGGTATCTTCTCACATCTAAACACGTCCTCTGTGTGCCTGCTACTACTCCCTTCTAATTCCTGCCCAATCTCGCCTCCCTTTTTATCCACGGAGTCAAAAGCTTCCCCTAACTGTGAGGAAGTAGAAATTAGTCAGCTGTCTGCATAGACAGGGGTAAAGCTGTGAGAAGGTAACAGAGTACAGACGAATGAGAACCGGAAAGCAGGGTACCCGACTTCTAGCCTGACACTAAGCTATGTAACCATCACCTAATTGGACCCTAATCCAATCTCACCTCCTCTTCTGAAAAATGATTGGGTCAGGCTATTTCAGTGATTTCCAAACTTTGTTTTACAGAACTGAGGGCCTTGGGGTCAAGGAGAATGAGCTGACCGAGAGGAGGAAGAAAATTCCCATTTTTATTAATCTTATATATTGTGGTTCTATATAAAAATTTCAAATGGAAAAAAAAAAGTTCAGAAAGCATTGGATTAAATGATTTTTAATCATTTTTTTAAAATGATTAAAAGATCCAATAGCTCTTCCAGATCTAAAATTATATTATATTATAGCCGATGTACTTCCAAATAAAGCATAAAAAAAAAAGAGTTCTTGATTATAGATTTCTTCTGATAGCATTTATTTTCAAAACTGCTTGATTGGTATTTAATCTACTATTTTAAATTACCTGGAAGAACATAAGACCATGAAGTTCCACTGTCAAACCAGATGTCCAAAATATCCTGACCTGGCACATACTCCAAAGCATCAGGACCACCAACCTAGTAAGATAATGTAAAAACATTTTAATTACACAGCCATCACAACATTTACAATTAATACCCAAAAAGGTCTTAAGAAAATGAAATACTTACAACCATTAAATTCACATTTTAAAATGAAATTTCAGACATTTTAAAGTATTTTGCAATTACGTACAACTGCTTCATTTGCATGTAAAAGTGATTGTGGCCACTTAACTATACATTTACTAATGGAAATATAAACTTTTTATTTCTTGATAATCTTCCAATTTGGATTCTTCAACATGTGATGCCATCAGTTAACTCGAATTCATGTCCTACGAAGTCCTGATATAGCAATGTTAGGCACTGTTCCCTCAAAGTCACAAGTGCCTCTCTCTGCTCAGCCAACAAAGCAGTTAAAATCAATCTTGGCCCTCAGTGAGACAGCAAATATCCCTCACACTCTACTGCTACACTATATACCCAGCTTCTCTAGCTAAATAAAAATGTCTACTCTCAAACTGCACCGGCTCCTCATTTATGATGAATAAACTCATGAACTTGACATGATAACATAACTACTTTTTAACTCCCAGGGAATCTCGTGTTGTCATTAAATCATGCAATACATAACAAAGGCTGTTAAATACGAACAGAAATTTACCTGAGATAAGACTTCTTTTGGAAGAAGTTGCTCCGGGGGAAGAGTCCACCAGATATCACTGCCATGTTCCTCCACTAGTTTAATAATATGCTCAATAGTTTGGCTATTTTAGGGGGAACAAAGTAGAATTGTTCACTTAATTATTGTGATTAATACCTAATATTTTAAATTTAAGAAACAGTAGTATTTTTTCCCTATCTGCAGGATATTTATCCCAATATGCAGGGTATTTTTTCCTATCTTTTCCCCCAAATTTAGTGGTATTATCTTCAGTTACTTGCTTACTTAGTTCCTGCTGCCATCTTAAATTCAATAAAATAAAATAAAATTGATCATATGGAGCCCTTAAAAGAAAAAGAAAAACAAAAACGACTTCTCCTGATATCCCTATTTCAGTTACTGATTTCCCTGTTTCTATCAATCTATTTTCTATCCAAGTACCTATATTCAAAACCTGCTAATTATCTACCTCCTCCAATTTCTGCTCAAACTAAGCCACCACATTCTGTCAGTTTCTACCTTGAAATATTACTCAAATTTATTCTTTGAGTAAATAAAAGAATATTAGTCCAACCTCACTGCGTCAATACTAGATTGATGCAATGGTCTGACTTTTCCCCTATGCTCATTCCTCTACATGACACATGAAATTTAATTTATATGACACATCTTTGAAAGAGTTGCACTCCTAAAACTGCTTTTATCACACCAATCCCCTCTCAAAGATTTGCAGTGCCCCCTCACTGCTTATAGGACTGAGTCCAAATACATCTGTATAAGAGGCAATACTGTACCAGAGCACAGATTTTGAGATCTGATATTTGATAACAGATATCCAGGTTTATATCTTGACTCGGCTACTTTTTATATATATGACCACACACAAGTACTAAAACTTCTCTAAGTCTTGGTTGTCCCTTCTGTTAAGAAGAATAGTACGATTTTTGTTCAAAAATAATTTGAGTATCTCCAATGTTTTGGACGCTGTTCTAGGCACTGGAGATACAGCAGTTAACAAGGCAGATAAGATTCCCACTGTAGTGGAACTTGCACTTTAATGATCCTAGATACTCTCGTCAGAATGACTGCAAACTAAATGAGATGATCCAGTAAAATTTAACACATGCCTAACACACAACAGAAAGCCAATAAATGCATATCAAATGAGTACTGAAATTGATCATTATCTTTGGGAAGATAAAATACACAGTTATAAATTGTCTGAAAATTAAACTCAGGGAAAATCTTATACTAAATTTTCTCACAGGAATAATATACTTTTAAGTTATTATCACAGCTTTATGGACATTACAACTTCCTCTAGTTGCTTTCCACTGAGACACAGAATATATTGGTCAAGAACATGGACCCTGTGTGGAGAGAAGGGAACCCTCCTACATTGCTGATGGGAATGTAAACTGCTGCAGCTACTATGGAAAACAGTTTGAAGGTTCCTCAAAAAACTAAATGTAGAGTTGCTATATGATCCTGTAATCTACTACTGGGCATATATCCAGAGAAAACTATAATTCGAAAAGTGACAGATGAATGGATAAAGAAGATGTGGTACACATACACAATGGAATATTACTCAGCCATAAAAAAGAACAAAATAATGCCATTTGCAGCAACATGGATGGACCTAGAGATTATCATACTAAGTGAAGTAAGTCAGACAGAGAAAGGCTAATACCACGTGATACCACTTATATGTGGAACCTCAAATATGACACAAATGAATTTACCTATGAAACAGAAACACACTCACAGAGAACAGACTTGTGGTTGCCAAAGGGGAGAGGGGGGATGGATTAGGAGTCTGGGATTAGCAGATGCAAACTATTACATACAGAATGGATAACCAACAAGGTCCTACTGTATAGCACAGGGAACTATATTCAATACCCTGTGATAAACCATAATGGAAAAGAATATGAAAAAGAATTTAGTGTGATACACTGAATCACTCTGCTGTTCAGTAGAAATTAACACAACATTGTAAATCAACTATACTTCAATAAAATAAATTAAAAAAAAAAAAAAAGAACATGGACTCCAGAGCCAGACAGCTTTCATTTAATTCCTGGCTCTATAACTTACTAGCTATGTGACCCTAGGCAAAGCACTCAACGTTTCCGTACCTTGGTTTGCAAAATGCATATAATAACAGTATCATTAATAGAGCTATTATGGATATGAATTGAGCTTATATGTAAAATGCCTAGAACAGTGTCTGGCACATATTAATAGGTATTATATAAGCATTAGCTATTATTTAAACTGATTCTTTTGGGGTTTTTTTGGCCTTGCCACGCAGCATGTAGGATCTTAGTTCCCCGACCAGAGATCAAACCTTGTGCCCTGCATTGGGAGCATAGAGTCTTAACCACTGGACTGCCAGCGAAGTCCCATAAACTGATTCTTTGAAGTCAGGAAACTTAAGACAGTTAATTTTGTTAACCAGTTACCAAAACACATATCCATATTAATATTTAGAGATTAAAGTATATACACTAAAGCGAACTTTCCAATTATCCTCTTTTCTACCACACTCCATTAATGTAAGTAACTAAAAATGTAGGTCTATGAGAGTCGATGGAAATGGAAGGAGGAGTGGATAGGAAAAGTTCTAAGTTCTTAATCTGGATCTGCTTCTTATTAATCATGACTATGGCAAATCACTGAACCTCTCTGGGTCTGATAATTTAGATAAAATGAAGTGTTTATGAAAAATTGTTGTGGGAAGCAAAAATCAAATGGGCATTTAAATTAAATATGCTCTACAAATTGATATCCAAAATACCTAAGTTGATTACACTATGAAGGACAGAATGAAAAAGTATAATGCTACCACATCTATTCTGAAGAAGTTATGAACAATAAGAATGTTTAAATGGGCACAAGTCCATATTTCTAATACAGTCACACATTTCAGATGGACTTTAACAATAAAGATAAACTTTTGTGACAAGAGACCATAAAAACTTTGCGCAATAACAACCTAGTTATATGACAATATTTAGTTACATATTACTATTTTAATAGTTTGCACAGAACATTTTATCAGTTAAGAAAATATGAATATACTGTAATAGAAAATCTGAATAAACCTAATGCTATTACTCTTAGAACTAAAAAAAAGACAGATACTAGCAAAGTACATTTATACACATATATCATACCAATTATGAAATTTTCACTAAAAAAAGATTCTAAATATGAGTGTCATTTTTATTTTGCCCTTCTTTTTTTTTTTTTTGGCCGCTTCATGCGGCATGTGGGATCTTAGTTCCCTGACCAGGGACTAAACCCATGCCCCCTGCATTGGAAGCTCAGAGTCTTAACCACTGGACTGCCAGGGAAGTCCCCTCATTCTTCCTTTCTATCTTTACAATGTTATCATTAGATTGTAATTTTCGGTAAATAGTAAAATAAAAACAGTGAAGCACCTTTAAATGTGTTGGAAAGAAACAGATAAAAAAATACAAACATAAAGGAAAATCATTCAAATTTCATATTAATTTAGAAAATAAGGTAGAGACGTTAAGAATAATATTATTATTAATCAAAATAAAAGCATTGGGCTTCCCTGGTGGCGCAGTGGTTGAGAGTCCGCCTGCCGATGCAGGGGACACGGGTTCGTGCCCCGGTCCGGGAAGATCCCACATGCCGCGGAGCGGCTGGGCCCGTGAGCCACGGCCACTGAGGCTGCACGTTCGGAGCCTGTGCTCCGCAACGGGAGAGGCCACAACAGTGAGATGCCCGCATACCACAAAAAATAAATAAATAAATAAAAGCATTTATGTGTATACCACAAATTATATACACACATTTATGTGTATAATTTTAAAAGGACTTTATAAGCACTCTCTAATTGGATTCATAAAAAAAATATTTATAGCTAAATTGACAGATAAACTGTTCTGTGCCTTGGGGTTCCTTAAATCATGAGCCTAATAAGCAAGTAACACAACTAAAAGCCAGGCCTCGAAACTGTCTCTCCTAAATCACGGCTTGATTCTGCTTTTACTTCTCCATTCAGCCTTTCTAACTCATTTATGAAGACAAACACTGTATCTGTGAACTCACACTCCCCTTCTCTGGGGTTTGCTAAGCAAAGGCAAAAAGACTCTTATTATCCATGTGTAATGAAAGCGTGAACCAGAGACCAAGTCAGGGCAGCAGGGAGTCTCGGGAGATTAGTGTGCTGACAGAGCAGGCACCAAGTCCAAAGAGCAGAGGCTATCTGCAACTTATTAGATACTGACAGGAATACATCATTTTTTTTTTCTGAGCTTCGGTTTCTATGAACATTCGGAAAAGCTGGGAGAAGAAAGGCTATGTGAAAAATTTTATTCTTAAAAAAGTCCTAACATTGTAGTCAGTAACCTTAACAACTGTAGATGATACTTACATATCTGTTTCACAACGCCTGATTCAACTCTAATGAAACTAAGTTCTTTTTTATATTGCTAAATAGCAGATAAATTCAATGAAGTTTCAGAATTATATTTTAAGTATTACTTAACTATATTCAAGTATCTTAGAGAGTCTGTAACTAAAAATACCCAACAGCAAAGAAAGATTCCAATTTTGCAGCTGGCATGTTATTAAGGCAACTATAAAATCCTACCAAGTTTAGTCAACCAGCTCTAGTCTAACTAAAGTTGAAGTTTTAATTGCTACATTTTCTTATAAAGATATAGGTTGTTCACTTAGATATACAATATAATATTTCAATATGAGAAGAAATTTAATCTTGTATTATATACACCTTATTTGCAAATATACTTTTTAACTCATAAAGGTCTCTTATTTCAGTGAGGAGGAAAGTTTGGTTTTGTTTTTTTTAGTTTACCTAAATAATACTTACTAAAAATGGCATAACCATACAATGTTAACTGCACCAATGAAAATAATCCTGTAGTAGCTTTTAAAAATCTAGTTTCAAAAAGGCTGTCATAAATAAAACTACATACTACTAAAAATATGACTCATTATATTTGTGTCCCTTCTGACATATACAGATGAATTTGGACCCCCAAAAAATGTTTTTTCCAGCGTATCGAAAAGAAATATGAAACATTTTAAAGAGGGGAGAGAAGCAGCTCTGCTTCATTAATAGACCAATTCCTACTAATATTTAGAGCAAGACTTGCTTCCTTTCTTTTTATTGTGAAATATAAAAATATGATGTACTAAATATACTTTAATGGGCATTATCTTCTGTAACTTAATTCTATTTTGAGATCTTAGACAACTATACTACTTAAGTTTTTAAAAAGAGGAAAATAAAGACAACTCAGAGTATAAAAACTGAATAAAATTTATGACAAATAAGAATGCAGATTTCAAAGACAAAAACATTCTCACAATCCAAACAAATCAAAATTTAAGTGCACGGAATTGGTATCACTAAGTGAAAACTTTCTTCTGACTTGTACTCTGGTGGTCTGAATGCTCCTAAAAATATTGTGGCAGAGTTTTAAAAACAAAATTTGCAATAAAAAAACACATATAACCTCCAAACTTGAGGTAACTATAGTAGATTGCAAAATAAAGATAAATTTAACATTCAAACAAAATCTGAAAAGATAATTTCGATAAAATATACAAGTAAATGCTGCACAAGTGCTCAAAAGATACTCATTATAGCACTAGCAAAAACTTAGAAACAGCCAAATGTCAGGATGGGCTACATTTATTTGATTTTCATACACAACCATTAAGAGCTAAGCTACCATTTTTAATGGCTACCTATTCATTCTTCCAGAATTGACTTTAATTATTTCTTCTTTTTCATATAATTACGTTTCTTTATAAACAACTGTATTAGACATCCTTACAGATATATATATATATATACACACACATATATCTTTGTACAAGAGATGTTAGTCCTTTTGTTTCCTTCGGATAAATACTTAGAAGTGTAATTTTTTATTACAAAACTGAGATGGTGATTTAAAAAGTTTTAAGACAATTTTATGGGCATTTCTAGTGATATTAAATATTCTTCCAAAACACACAAGTAGTCAAAATTTGTCTTTTGAAATGTAAGAATTCCCCCCTTTGTTAATTATACCCTATACTTAACACAAACACACAGTTAACTTATAACCTAAAGATCGTATAAATTACTGTTGATAAAAGTGGGTGAAACCACTTATCACTACATAATCTCTATGCTTCCATCTTAATGCTGTATTTCATAAAGCAGTAAGTCCATCATAAAACTTTGTACTTTACGCAACGGCCTTATCTAAACACACGCATTATGTGTCCTTCTTAGGTTTCAATCCATGAAAATCCGCTAGGTAGTACCAGCCACTATAACACCAACCAATCATTCTAAACTTTGCTATCAACTGGGCTGAAGCTTATTTAACGTGTTACCAGAAATTAAACAGCATTAAGATTGCTACGTAATGAACAAACTGTTGCTGTCGTTTCATTTTCCTGTATTTCGTCTTTATAAAAGCCAAAATATTAAGGACTATAATATTCTTTTCTTCTGGAAGTTACTGGAATAAGAATGAGGTAAGAGGCTAACTCTTTCATATTTATTTACTAAGTTTAATTCTAGAACACAATGAAATGTGGGGGAGCTCTATTTTTAATTTAATTCTATACTTATGTTTTGAAGATGACAGGAAACAATTTTGAAGAAATTTTTATTTGATGAACATTATCAAACTTTTTCACCAAAAAGTCATTATTATTAACATGAGCAAAAATTTGAGGTAGCTAAAGCTAACACCCAAACTTGAAAATCCTTGCCTGCTTCTAGTGAATTTCTCACAATTTCCAGAATTTGGGGGCTAAGTTTCCTAAATGCATGTTAACTATTGCATTAATACTCTTAAATTGATTAAATGGTCTGAAATGAAAGCAATTTAACTAACAACCTCTTTTCCTTCCTAGGTGGCAAATGTTTCTACATTTTATCTTTTTTATGCTAAAAAGTATTTGTTTTATTAATTAGTAATAGATTTCCACCTAAATTATAAAGGCATTATATTACAGATTAAGAAAAATGATCAATGATGTTAAAGTCAAAAATGGAATTATTTCTTGAGAAAATACAAAGTGCAAATGAGAACATTAATTCAAATAAAAATTAAACATCAGAGTTTCAAATCTACCCATCTCTCAGCTTATTCAGAACATGAATAAATCAAGATTTTCTTCTGTGAAACTAGTATCCTTAAGAGAGAATTTATAGACTTTCATCAAGAAAAGCAGAAAGGGGCTTCCCTGGTGGCGCAGTGGTTGAGAGTCCGCCTGTCGATGCAGGGGACACAGGTTTGCGCCCCGGTCCAGGAAGATCCCACATGCCGCAGAGCGGCTGGGCCCGTGAGCCATGGCCGCTGAGCCTGCGCGTCCAGAGCCTGTGCTCCACAACGGGAGAGGCCACAACAGTGAGAGGCCAGCGTACCGCGAAAAAAAAAAAAAAGGAAACTTCTGATCTGCTTAATGGGGTCATCAACTGTAACAGCAACTCCATGTGGACTGTGCACCAATTTCCAGTGGAGATGCTGTTACTTTTGATGGCTACCAACTCACTTCAATGTAGAGGCGTATTCAAGAAAGACAAAAAAAATTATGGTCACTTGGGTCTCATTTGATTAAGGAGGAAAAAAAAGACAGCCTTTCATGCCGTCTTTAAAAACTGACAAAGAATTAACATCCATTTTTAAAAATTAACTGTTATGTCACTTAAAGGACCAAAAATGGAAGAGGATTAGAGTCATTATTCAGAAATGGTGTACAGGAAAATGACCTATGAATTGACAGACAGTATGGTTGTTTGTCTGTCATTTCTGTAGGCCAATATTCTGTATATCTCTGCGACTTCAGCATCAGAAATCAACTACACCATGCAAGCAACACAACGGCAGATGCACAGAAAAGAATCTGTTACATACCATGTAAATGTATTGACTGTAAATAAAACATAAATGATACCTAAAGAAAATCTGCTTCTGTTTCTCTGACAAAGCTCACATTTATTTCACCTAGGTCACTGACCAATTGATCTATGTACCATTTTATTGTAGTGATTAAATAATGGTCAAATAAACCAGCTTGCTCTACTTACTAATACGTACATTGGTCCACTTGAATCACTTCAAGGAAACACCCTAAAAATCCTGCTCTCTAAATATGGAAAAGAATGAGGAACAATGGCAGCGTCTTATAAAGGTTTCCTTAAAAGAAAACTCTCCAGTGTGGAATTTTAAGCGATTCTTGTGTAAACTTATCTCAACTTTAATTCTTAGTAGGGGAAATAAGATATTAGTTTTTATGTGATCAAGCTCTAAATTTTAAGAACAACATATGCAACAATATTTAGGCCAAAACAGTCTTAGCTCCAAGTTGTAATAATATTGCAATAGCCTTAAAATCACTTCCTGGTCTCTAACCTCTAGTTTCTTTTCCTAAAACATACCGTGACTCTTCATGCCTACTTAAAAGTTTAAATTCCTTAGCCTGGTATTTAAGACTCACTTCAATTTGCCCCAATCAATCTTTCTTAAGTGTTTATCTTTCTGTTCCCCTCACACAACCTGCAGCCCCATTATGGTTCCTGTAAACATGCTATGTTTTCCCCACTCTGGGTCCTCAGCTCCTAATCCCACTACCTTCCCCCATTTGCCACCTAATCCTCCAGGCCCTACTCAAATGCCATATCCTTTATAACTGAAGCAAAT
Source organism: Aethalodelphis obliquidens (assembly GCF_003676395.1). Classification (NCBI taxonomy): domain Eukaryota; kingdom Metazoa; phylum Chordata; class Mammalia; order Artiodactyla; family Delphinidae; genus Aethalodelphis; species Aethalodelphis obliquidens. The sequence goes on along the minus strand of NW_020837968.1, from coordinate 13,992,414 downwards.
GAGCTGTTTTAGGGTTCAATATTTGTTCAAGGCAGAGCCTTTAGTTCTTCCCTCTGAACCATGTTGCCATAAGGTGTCAGCCATAAGGTGAAGCAGTGATACAAGGAACATTTCAAAGTGAAAAGGAACCTTCACACCAAGGATACTAAGAACTAACTAATACTGGCTAAAGGTAATTTAAAAAAAAAAAAACCAACAGTGTAGTCAACAATTTAAAAAAAACCTAAAATGCATATATTCACAAAAGTACCACCTAAAGAAATACTAATAATGTTGACAATGAAAAGCAGAACCTTTTTACAAAAATGATGATGAACCCCAAGGTAGGACATTCAACTCTGTCATCTCTCCATTACTTAAATTCTCCATTACTTGCTGGCGTCCATGCCTTCAAAACTCTCACTAAATCCTCAACTGATGAAATGTGAAAATACTTACCAAAACACAGTCAAACTCTTTGCTCATGGTCTAGAATAACTTAGTAAAATGTCCAAAACAAAATTACTCCAAAAAAAATGATAACCCAGGATGTATTCGCAAAAGAAATGATTAATATTCCCCTTTCCACATCTGTTAATAACAGCAACAATACTGAGAGCCACCTTAATTTACTAGAAGATAAACTAGCTAGATTATCACCTCATCAAGAGCAGGGACCATGTCAGTCTTGTTTACTGCCTCAAAAAAGGGTCTAGTATATGATTAGGGAAAACAATCTTCTTTTTACTGTATAAGCTTTTCTACTCTGAATTGTTCACTAGGTTCATGTATTATCTTTCCAAATTAAAAAAAAATTAAGGAAAAAAGAAATAACTAGGAATGTAATCATCACTAGAGTTAGTTATGTGCATTCAATTATATTATAGTTTCTTAAATTACCTATACAATTACCTAATGCCATTTCTACTGAGAGGGAGCGTAGACTCGGAGTGAAAGACTGACACTAATTCCTGAAGAAAAATCACATACTGGGCTCCACCACTCAACACTGCTTATCTCTGGGCTCCTGACACCTTATCCCAGCACAGGGCACAGTCAGGGATAATGAATTCTCATAGGAAAATATTCACGGTCTTTGCTTCTACGTATCAATACTGAAAAAATAATCCAGTGTTTGTTAAAATTTCATCCATTTGAAAGGATCTTTCTGAAATTTATATTTTACTCCCCTCAAAAAAGATAGCTATTTTAGAATATTTTATTTAACATATATCAAGAGTTTTCAATAGTCCACTATTTTTCCATTTTTGAAGAAAATACAACTCACTTTAAAATGTTGAAAATTTTAGAAAGAGTTCTACCTGTTGATCAAGAATTCATCTTTTGTCTTATGATGAAACACAGGAATTGGAACACCCCAAACTCTTTGCCTTGATATACACCAATATGGCCGCCTGTCCATCATTTCAACCATGGCATTCAGTGCTGATCCAGGAATAAATTTCACTTTTTTTAACAATTCCTGCAATTGATTCACAAATCAAGTTCAGTGAGAGAAAGCAGAACAAATTTTCTAGAACTGCCATTATTTATCCTAATACAGTTCTTTATTTTAGAGATTTATAGTCATTTACATGCCCCCTTCCCCCACCAAAAAGAAACTAATCTAAAAACACCATAGATTTCAGAGCAAATGAGACAATGTTAAAATAGGACCACAAATGATCTAATAAATAACATCCAGAGCAGACTTCACCTTTGGAGGATGTGACAAGAAATTTTATACTAATTTCCAAGCACCCTAGATCAAAACTGGTAATAACAGGTTTAGTAGAAGTATTATACTTTATTAAACTACAGTTAAAATCAATTCAAACTTGATTTCAATAATTCTTCTTTAAATGCTTAAGAAATAAGCTATTATCTTAGGTGGACAAACAAGGACTGCAATGTAACCTAATTTTACATAGTATGGTTTACAACATAGAAAACACTTTCTCAAAATAAGTTACTTCCTATTTACTGGCTGTCTCTCAAGAACTCTCCTTCCCTCAACCTCCCGCCTCCAAAAGTTGTAAACTACTAGCATTTGCTTTCATTCGTTAATTACCAAGAAAAGAATTGTATAGCAAAAATGTTTAAAAATATCCGTAAGTGAAAATATAACTTCATTTTAAAAAGTCTCAAAGAAAGTCTCTCTACCCATTGATAAAAGCATTTTTACATTTTTAGAGCATGTTTAAACAGTTTCCTCGCTTACCTGAACCACCAGAAATCTCCTGTCCCAAAGCCCTTTGTAGCACCACCCACTGGTAGAAAGGCAACATTCGCAATTTATTTTGATTAAAAATTGAAACGTGATACTGACTTGATATTTGATTTTGTTAAGGAATAACTATTATTTTTTTAAGGTGGTAAAAATGGCATTAAAATTATGTTTTAATTTTAAATGTCAGATATACATGATGAAATATTTATGGAAAACATAATGCCTTTTAAGTTGCTTTAAAATAATCCAATGGGTAGGAAGTGTAGATAATGGGTAGGGATGCAGATAAAAATAAAATTGGCAAAAAGGTGATTATTGTTAAAGTTGGGTGATGGAAACATGGCAGTACATTATTCTCTCTATTTCTGCGAGGAACAACTGAAAATTTTCTATAAAGAAGTTAAAAAAAAATATGGCTTCAGCGTATTGCATCAGCATCAGACTCAGATGTTCTGCAACAAAAATCCGTGCAGAGCTGAAAGTTACAAATTGTAACATTTACAGGTAAGAAAAACAGCCTTCACAGAAATGTAAAAAACAGAAGAAAACAAAGAAACGGTCCATAGCACAGTTATCCACTCTACATGAATGTAGAAAGCATAAATTGCTTGCATAGCTTTGGCATGGACCCCAAATTGCCATGTCAACAAATGAACCAACTAATATTAGCAACGTTACATGCAAGCTGTAAAGCAAAATATCTGTATACTCAGCCTGGTTACCAAATATATATTTGAGTTCTTTCATTTAATAGAATCAAGTTGTTCATGAGATATACACACACACAGATACATAAACGTATTGAATGAAAGAGCTCAAATATATATTAATATTTAAAATGCCAGTTATACAATATTTGTTAACTCAAAAGAAATAGCTTTTCAAATGAACTGCAATTTCAATTTTAAGGAAGCAAAGAGTTTTAAAAGAGTTTTGCTGAATGCCCACTATGTGCCAGACACTGTTCTGGGAACTTTTATTCACTTATCTTGTGAGGTAGGCATTATTATCACTTTTATACAGATGAGGAAACTGAGGTTCTGAGAGGTTAAACAATTTGCTGAACTGAAGTCCTAATTCTATGCTATTTTCACTACACTGGGCAGGAAATTAGAGCAACTTAAACTCTTTAAGCATGTATAATAAAGGGATGGAAACCCAAGGTCCTTCCAGATCTAAAATTCTACAAGTTTATGAAACCAAATAATAATAGCATTAATCCCTTCTACTCCCAAAACCCTACCCCAACCTCACAGGTAAACCTTTCATACTGAGGGAATGATAAACCCAGCCCTTACAGTAGGATGCCTTTTATACCTTGGCTGTAGTCTTAATATCCGTGATATTTACAAACCACTGCTTGCTGGCACGAATAACTACTGGTTTCTTAGTCCTCCAGTCATAGGGATAGCTGTGTACCAATTTTTCCTTTTTCAACAAATTCTTTGCAGCCTGAAGCATCTTTATAACTTAAAAAACAATTAATAACAATTTACATTAGACACAATTAAAAAGCACTATGAAAATCCTAATAACTCTCTAAACTCCCAGGGAGTACTAAATCTGGGCCAACAGGTGACAGTAAGAGTAGCCATCTACCAGGTAGCAAAGGCATAATCTGGGAATCTCCAGGCAATAAAAGCAGAAACTGTAAAACCTTAATCAGACTCCAAATTATGCCATTCCCATGGCTCTTCTTTTCAAAGATGACAGAATACATCTAGAATTCTACATCTCAAATTCAGAGTCACAATCTTTCATACTATGAATCTTAAAATGGTCTCCAGGTAATCCAGAAGAAACCAGGTATACTGAGTTGAATTCTGTCCCCCCAAAAGATAGGTTCAAGTCCTGGCCCCTAGTACTTGTGAATGTGACCTTATTTGGAAATAGGGTCTTTGTAGATGTAATCTGCAATTAAGATGAGGTCACACTGGATTAGAGTGGGCCCTAATTCCAATGCCTGGTGTCCTTCTAAGAAGAAAGGACACACAGAGACACACAGAGCAAAGAAGAACATGTTATAATAGAGGCAGACTGGAGTGATACAGCTATAAACCAAAGAATGCCAAGGATTACCAGGAGCCACCAGAAGCCAGGAAGAGGCAAACATGAATTTTTCCATAGAGCTTTCAGAGGGAGCAGAGCCTGGCCAACACCTTTGATTTCAGACTTCTTGCCTCCAGAACTGTGAGAGAATAAGTTTCTGTTGTTTTAAGCCACCAAATTTATGGTAATTTGTGACAGGAGCCCTAGAAAATTAATATACCAGATCTAATTAGCCTTAGTCTTAGTGTGGGCAAAGAAAGGTTTTCATAGTACCTGGTCCTTGGATCCATATTTATAGAAAGGCAGAAAGAAAACTCAAGACTGGAGGACCCCTAGAATTGTTGATACATCAACTATCCTATATGTATCAGTGATATAAGGGTTACAAACGGAGTGCGAGTGTCTGATTCACAGTCAGCATCTAGTCCCAAGGTTGATTGCATCCTTCCACAAAACTAACACTGCTGATGACTATCTTTATAGTCCTAAAATAACATCACTCTCTGTTGACTGCCTTGATTTGCTTAAACAAGTAGAGCAACTTCAAAGCAAAAGATGAAAAAGTGCCAAACTCCATTTTAAACCATGTGGCAAAATAAAATATAAATAAAATATAATTTTAGCTTTTTGTTGAAAGTACAAAATGAGAGAATTGTCAGCAAAGGTTACTTCTGGCTGCTTTTCAGAAAATACATATTTATGATACCAACATAAACAGTACTCACCCGCATCTGTTCCCTCTTCAAGAACAGCTTTGTTTTGCAGTTCAGGACCTGCAGCATCTGTGAAGACTCCATCTTCATTCACTAAACAATCCTAAAAAGAGTCATTTTGAACAATTAAAATAAAGTATCAAGACATTTCATCTTATGACAATATCTAGCAAAGCAGTATACTATATAAAACATCTCATTACAGTCTAGTCTTTCACTACACTGAAAATTTGGATACTACTTATTCAGTCAATCAGAATTTGTGAATTTACACATTTAAATCACCAAAGGCAAAATGTATTATTAAAACATACACCTAAAGTTTAATTACAAAAAGTAACAAAATATACTAAAAACCTCAATTTACAGATCTATGGCAGTGTACATACATTGTGACGACTTTGAGACTTGCCTTTAGCTAAATGGAAAAACTTGCTAAGTAACTGACGTGTGTCAAATAAATTTAGAGAAGACTGTTTAGTCTGAAAAGAATTTAAAAACCGGCTCTTTTCAACTATTTAGTAAAACCCACTTGCCATTTTTCAGGGATTGAAAGTAATTTGTCTATGTGACTTAATACTTGGAAAAAAAAATGCCCCCATTTACTATGCATTCTTCAATTCTAACTCTGTGACAATTTTGTGCTAATTCTGGGAAATCGTTCTCAATTAGTATGAGTTAATAAGGCTTTGGAGGCTTATTGCACAGAAGCATTTCACAACTTAACTACGATGACAAAAATTATTGTTTATTATCAAAAGTAAAGACATTAGTTAGGGTTTATTGCTTTAATTCTTCAAAAGCAATAATTTAAAAGGAAAAAAGAGGAGCAGTACCATGGACAAGTTGTGTTGAGAAGCTACACTGTAATCTTCCATACCATGAGCTGGGGCTGTGTGAACCAACCCTGTTCCTTTTGTCATGGTCACATGACTGGCAGGTAAAAGAGGAGACACCCTCTCAGAAATGAAAGGATGAGCACAAGTACCATTTTCCAAGTCAACACCTGTGCGGAAAGAAAGCCACAATTAAGAATTATTTTAGGGTTTCCCTGGTGGCGCAGTGGTTGAGAGTCTGCCTGCCGATGCAGAGGACACGGGTTCGTGCCCCGGGCCGGGAAGATCCCACATGCCGCAGAGCGGCTGGGCCCGTGAGCCCATGGCCACTAAGCCTGCGCGTCCGGAGCCTGTGCTCCACAGCGGGAGAGGCCACAACAGTGAGAGGCCCCCATACAGCAAAAAAAAAAAAAAAAAAAGAATTATTTTATATAGCAATTCTTCTACCTCTTTAAGATTAGCAATAGACATCAGCTGAAAAGAGCAGAATCTGGGATAAGACTGGGCTCAAATTCTGGCTTTCCCTTTTATTTGTTCTGTGACCTTCAGGAATCTATAAAATGTGAACAATTACGGTTCCTACCTCAGAGGTCTGCTGTGAACATAAACTGGGTTAATGCACGTTAAGCATTTTGGGTACTTATCACAATACTTGCCACACTGTAGATGCTTTAAAATATTAGCAATTATTATAAAAAATAGATAATCAAATGAATCCAAAATAACTTCTCTAATTTATGTGCAGTTATGTACCTTTTAGAATAGAGGACAAAAAATTCTAGATCAACAGGTCAATGACTAGTACGTTCTAATACTATCTCTGCGGGAACTCGTAGCTTTTCATGTTACCCTAAAAAGGTAAGAGATGATAAATAATACCTGACAGTTACTGGGCACCCACATGTACTAGACTCAACATAAATTCTTACCTCATCTTCATAATACTACAAAGCAGCTAACATTATCCCCAATTTACAAATCAGAAAACAAGAAAATATAGGCCACGAATGAGAAGTATATATATTCCTCTGAAACATGGTGGCTAAAAATGGCAATAATTAATTTTTCACAAAGTAATAATTTGAAACAATAATGCAGTCTAGAAAAATGACCTTTAAATTTAACCTTAATACTTTCAAAAACCCTTTGAGAAGCCACTCAACTTCTGTAACAACATCTAACATGTCAAGGAAGTCTATTAATACCTTTTGCACTTAAAAAAGAGGTGGACTGTGGTTAATAATACTGTGCTGTATATTTGAAAGTTACTAAGGGATTAGATCTTAAAAGTGCTCATCACAACAAAAAAAATTTGCAACTATGTGTGACGATGGATGTTAACTAGACTTATGGTGATCATTTCACAATATATACAAATATTGAATCATTATTTTGAATGCCTGAAACTAATATAATGTTATATATCAATTACATATCAATTTTTTTAAAAAGAAGTGAGAGAGGTGTATGGAGTAAAGAATATACTGGAGCCTCTAAGTTACCTAATGCACCAACAAGGTCCAAAGGGTATTAAATATTAAACATTCTGGAGCTTCTTTCATGCCTTTGGCATTAAAAACCTTTTGATTTTTGTTAAGTTTGTTTAAACCTCTAACTGGTTTATATCTAAAGCAGTGCATTTTGAGGCCTTCCTTACTTTGCTAGACAATCTTTCCATTTTTGAGTATCTACTCTTGTGATTTTTTTTTTCTTTTGTAAGAAACTCAAAGATATATCATCCCTAAGGATCAAAGGTAATTTTAAACTTCCCTAGATTTCCAGTTATATTTTTTTTAACATCTTTATTGGAGTATAATTGCTTTACAATGGTATGTTAGTTTCTGCTTTATAACAAAGTGAATCAGTTATACATATACATATGTTCTCATATCTCTTCCCTCTTGCGTCTCCCTCCCTCCCCCCCTCCCTACCCCACCCCTCTAGGTGGTCACAAAGCACGGAGCTGATCTCCCTGTGCTATGCGGCTGCTTCCCACTAGCTATCTATTTTCCGTTTGGTAGTGTATATATGTCCATGCCACTCTCTCACTTTGTCACAGCTTACCCTTCCCCCTCCCCATATCCTCAAGTCCATTCTCTAGTAGGTCTGTGTCTTTATTCCCGTCTTGCCCCTAGGTTCTTCAGGACCTTTTTTTTTCCCCTGAGACTCCATATATATGTGTTAGCATATGGTATTTGTTTTTCTCTTTCTGACTTGCTTCACTCTGTATGACAGACTCTAGGTCCATCCATCTCATTACAAATAGCTCAATTTCGTTTCTTTTTATGGCTGAGTAATATTCCATTGTATATAGGTGCCACATCTTCTTTATCCATTCATCTGCTGATGTACACTTAGGTTGCTTCCATGTCCTGGCTATTGTACATAGAGCTGCAATGAACATTTTGGTACATGACTCTTTTTGAATTATGGTTTTCTCAGGGTATATGCCCAGTAGTGGGATTGCTGGGTCGTATAGTAGTTCTATTTTGTAGATTTTTAAGGAACCTCCATACTGTTCTCCATAGTGGCTGTATCAATTTATATCCCCACCAACAGTGCAAGAGGGTTCCCTTTTCTCCACACCCTCTCCAACATTTATTGTTTATAGATTTTTTTTGATGATGGCCATTCTGACTGGTATGAGATGATATCTCATTGTAGTTTTGATTTGCATTTCTCTAATGATTAATGATGTTGAGCATTCTTTCATCCATAGTTGTATTTCAAAATCAGCCACTACTTCAGAAGTCCCAAATTATAGCTTACTAAGGATCCTTTTGATAGAAATGCTATCTTGGAAATAACTTTCAGAATTTATTCAACTTCCTTATTAAAATTATATACCCCAAAATAAATGTATTTATTTCCTTCCTTGCTCCCTTCATCAAATCAGATAAAAGTAATTTTCAATAATTTAATTTTGAATAAAATTTTAGAGGGAAATTTGTACATTATATGTTGTACAAAGGGCATCTGTCTAATTTTCCACTGGATATTTGCCAAAAATGTTTTTTTAATCTATTGTGCCTTTGTCAATGTTCACATTTTCTATACTCCTATCATGTTCAATGCATATTCTCCTTCAGTTTAATTAATGTAAAATATATTCTAGAAAGGTAGAGGCCATATCTGTTTTGATTCACAATAAGAAATCTTTAGCAAGGTACTAAACTAAGATCAACCCAATATTTTGATGACTTTGATGGTCAGAATACCTGTAAATCCTTACCAGAAAATGTTGAAATAACCTCAAATGTTGTTTCCAAAGTAGAAGCAACAGATGTTACTTTATCTGCAGCTAAAACGTAGAAGTCTCCAGATTTGGAACACTTCACGACAGCATACCTAAAATAAAATTTTAGGAGTAAATTACTAATAATGAAAAAAGAAAAACCACAGATAACATTTTAAATGTTTTACATTATTTTAGAAAAACTAACTTTAAGATCAAAAAAGTACTATTTTCAAGGGACTTCATTCCTTACATTTCTATTTTCTTTTCCAAAAAAGGTAGAGATAAGGTCTTAAGTAGAATCCTCTAAAGCTTAATAAAATCTATATGAACTGAAACTTATAATCTTTTTTTTTTTTTTTTTTTTTTTTTTGCGGTACGCGGGCCTCTCACTGTTGTGGCCTCTCCCGTTGCGGAGCACAGGCTCCGCACGCGCAGGCTCAGCAGCCGTGGCTCACGGGCCTAGCCGCTCCACGGCATGTGGGATCTTCCTGGACCAGGGCACGAACCCGTGTCCCCTGCAACGGCAGGCGGACTCTCAACCACTGCGCCACCAGGGAAGCCCTATAATCTTTAATCTATATGAACTAAAGCTTAATAAAATCTATATGAACTAAGTTATAATTCACTAATTTTAAAAGGATAATAAGGATTAAATAAGATCAAAATAATGCTAAAAATGGAATTGATCCTATTTGTGAATAAAACAAAAATTGCAATAATATACCTACTTTGATTCTGGCATATAACAAACAGCCTGATTGGCTGGAATTGTCCAAGGCTGGGTGGTCCAGACTAAGAAACTAACAGGAGATGAACCATCTGTGAAAATAAAATTTCAAATATGCTAGCAAATCAAATGTTATAATTCCATAACTTTAATAAACTCAAGCAACAGATAAATCTTACCTATAAGAGATGCCAACTTAGGAGAAGGTTTCAAGAGAGGAAATTTTACATATACTGAGCAACTGACATGCTCTGGATTATATTCAAGTTCTGCTTCAGCCAATGCAGTCCTAAGGTTTAAAAATATTAAACATAAATATTTGGAACCCTCACAAAATTCTCCCCTTGAATACCAAAAAGACATAAATACCTTGATGAGGGAGACCAAAACACAGGTTTATAAGATCGATAAATTAAGCCCTATAAAAGACAAAGAAAAATGAAAGCTGGAATTCTGTAACACATATTTTAACATACTCAAAGAAAAAAAAAACTTTTATTACCTTATCATACATTTCATAGAAAATTCTCAACTGTCTGGCTTCATATCTTCCATCAAATGTATAGTAGCAATTATTCCAATCTGCCATTATTCCCCAACGAATAAATGCCGATTTCTGTTTCTCAATTGCTGCCTTGGCGAATGATCTAGCTAAAAACAATAAAGAAACAAAAAGCTTTTGAAAACAAATTAATTCAAATTCTTAAACGTGGTTTAGCATGTATCTCTCTAAATGCAGGTACTGTACACAATTTAGACTATAAAAATTTTTAATAGGAAAATTATCTGAAAGTTAAAGTGTTCAGAAGATACCTACAACAAATTCTAAAATTAACTAAAATTTCAGAAGTTAAAATTTTGTTACCATCTCCTCTATTATTGAGAGATCATAAAATGGCCTTACTTTTAGAAAAAATAAACTGGAAAAGTTATTCTTCATATTTCTCAGTTTAAGAAAAGGTCAGAGAACAATTCTTATTTCATTATATATACACACACACAAAATTAACCAGTACAACCAATAATACTCTTTCATAAGGAAGTATGAAATCTTCACAATCATATCCAATTATAAAATAGTTTAGGGACTTCCCTGGTTGCACAGTGGTTAAGAATCCCTCTGCCAATGCAGAGGACACGGGTTCGAGCCCTGTTCCAGGAAGATCCCACATGCCATGGAGCAACTAAGCCTGTGCGCCACAACTACTGAGCCTGTGCTCTAGAGACCGCAAGACACAACTACTGAGCCCGAGAGCCACAACTACTGAAGCCCATGTGCCTAGAGCCCGTGCCCTGCAACAAGAGACGCTGCCACAATAAGAAACCCATGCACCACAACGAAGAGTAGCCCCCGCTCATCGCAACTAGAGAAAGCCCGCACACAGCAGTAAAGACCCAAAGCAGCCAAAAGTAAATAAATAAATAAACACTGGGGAGCCCTTAAAAAAAAAAAACAAAAACAGTTTAACATATAAGAACAGAAGGGGGACTTCCCTTGTGACATAGTGGTTAAGAATCCGTCTGCCAATGCAGGGGACATGGGTTCGATCCCTGGTCCAGGAAGACCCCACATGCTGCAAAGCAATTAAGCCCATGCGCCACAACCACTGAGCCTGCGCTCTAGAGCTCATGAGCCACAACTACTGACCCCTGTGTCACAACTACTGAAGCCTGTGCACCTAGAGCCCGTGCTCCACAACAAGAGAAGCCACCGCAATGAGAAAACCGCGCACAACGAAGAGAAGGCCTGGCTCGTCGCAACTAGTGAAAGCCTGTGTGTAGCAACGAAGACCCAATGCAGCCAAAAAAATTAATTAATTAAAAAAAAAAGAAAAAGGATAGAAGAGTCCTCCCTGACACATTCTATGGAAGGAAAGGATCAAAAAAAGAGATCTTTTAAAACAATTTTTAATTTAAAATTTATTTTTGGTTTAGCACCTAAAATAGGTCAAGTCCTAGCCAAGAAAGTAAATAAAAACATTGACCAAAATCATAATTTCAACAAAATGTGAAGACTAAAGAATTGAAAAATGTACTTGGATGTGTTTACAAATCTTTCCTTCATTTCTGAACATAAGTTCTCATAAAAGTCAGTTACACAAAATCTTAATTTTCTTTGACACAAAGTGGTTTCCAACAGATGTCATTATAAGCGAAAAACAATAGCAAAAACCAAAAAACAACAGGTGTCTTTGATAAAGCCCTGACTTTTCCAAGGAAGCAGTGTTTACAAATACCATTTTAAAACAGAAATAGAGATTATTTACCTTTCTCTCTAATTTCCATAGCTGAAAGATTCTGAGCTTTTCCACCAAGTTCTGATAATACTTTTATTTCAATGGGTAAGCCATGACAATCCCAGCCTGGCACAAAATGTATTTTGGAACCTCTCATCATATGGTATCGGTTGGCTATATCTTTCAAAATCTGCAAAGATAAAATGATAATCATCATTCACACATAAAGCATGTGGCCTACAATTTATATTCTCTTCTTAATATTTTAAAACACTAAGAAAACCTAATTTTAGTAAGATTTATATAGAATTATCTATTAAACCTACCAACTCCCTCAAGTTCTACATAAACACAAGAGTAACAAATACCTGATTTTTAAAATGCCATTAACTCCCCCAGAAGGAAGTTGAATTATAAAAGATTCTAAAGTGAAAAACATTACATCCACATTTACTAATTTGTTTGTAAAGTAGGAGTATGCAAATATGCAAACCATACTACCTTTTTAAGAAGTGATTTGAGGGCTTCCCTGGTGGCGCAGTGGTTGAGAATCCACCTGCCAATGCAGGGGACACGGGTTCGAGCCCTGGTCTGGGAAGATCCCACATGCCGCGGAGCAACTAAGCCTGTGTGCCACAACTACTGAAGCCCACGCGCCTAGAGCCCATGCTCTACTACAAGAGAAGCCACTGCAATAAAAAGCCTGCACACCGCAACGCAGAGTAGACCCCACTCACCACAACTAGAGAAAGCCCACGCGCAGCAACGAAGACCCAACGCAGCCATAAATTAATTACTTAATTAATTATTAAAAAAAAAGAAATAATTCGAACTTTCTAAATATCAGAGTACAAATTTGCTTTACTCTTTTGAAAAAAAGTATTAATGTGAATAATCCAATATTATGTATATTTAGTTAATAAATATCATAGAATCAATGCAGAATTTATAATGCACTCAGAGTATGAAATATCACGGTTAACTTTTGTTTTTTTTTTTTTGGCCACACCTCACGCAGCATGTGGAACTTCCCTGATCAGGGATCAAACCTGAACCCGCTGCAGTGGAAGCATGCACGGAATCTTAACCACTGGACCACCAGGGAAGTCCACGGTTAACTCTGTTATTACTAAAACCTTAAATAAAACAATAGACCTCTTCACTTAGTATAGTTCTAGAACTGTTTCTCAGCTCATTTTAGATAGTAGGGGGCAGCAGAGTCTTTTAAAAAATATATTACCACTAAGAAATGGGGGCGGGCTTCCCTGGTGGCGCAGTGGTTGAGAGTCCGCCTGCCGACGCAGGGGGACATGGGTTCGTGCCCCGGTCCAGGAAGATCCCATGTGCCGCGGAGTGGCTGGGCCTGTGAGCCATGGCCGCTGAGCCTGCGCGTCCAGAGCCTGTGCTCCACAACGGGAGAGGCCACAGCAGTGAGAGGCCCATATACCGCAAAAATAAATAAATAAGCAAACAAACAAACAAATAAATAAATAAAAATTAAAAATGGGGGCTCAGGGACTTCCCTGATGGTCCAGTGGTTAGGACTTCCCCATCAATTGCAGGGCGTGCAGGTTTGATCCCTGGTCTGGGAGCTAAGATCCCACATGCCTCTTGGCCAAAAAACCAAAACATAAAACAGAAGCAATATTGTAACAAATTCAATAAAGACTTTAAAATTGGTCCACATCAAAAAAAAAAAATCTTAAAAAAATAAAAAAAAAAAATGGGGGCTCAAAGACAAAGGACAGATTTGGCTCCAAGCTTAACTCCTTCTTCCCAAAACTGAATAGTGCAGTAGTCCAGAAAAATATTTCTTCCTTTCCATGTCTCTCAAAAGTAGAAAAGATAATACACATTCTTCCCACTCACCCCTTCTTCCATGTAAAAGTCTTTCAAACTTCTTACCAAAGGGCAGGGGGGCCTTGTGATCTGGGTGGTAGTCATACTGCATAAACATTCATCTACTGATATATACTTAAGATCTGTACACTTTATGTTATGTATATTACTTAAATCAATCAATATAAATAACATCCTTCCCACTTATCCCTATTCAAAGTTATTTTATTTATTTAATTATCTGTCCCTTTGTGAGAAAATATAAACTCCTGAAACCAGAGATTCCATCTGTCTTCTTCATCCACAAACTCCAAGCATTTAGAATGGTATGTGGAACTATTCTAAAGTGCTTACTGAATAAAGGAATGCATGCATATATGTTCTAGACTGTGATGTCTTATACAGTAGTCACTAGCCACCAGCAGCTAATGAGCATCAAAACTGACTAGTCTAAATTGAGATGTACTGTAAATATAAAACATATACCAGATTTCCAATACTTAATACCCCAAAAAAGAATGTGAAATATTTCCAACAAAATTTACAATGGCTATATGTTAAAATGATGGTTCAGATATGTTGAGCTAAACATAATATTAAGATTAATTTCATCTATTTCTTCTGAAATATTTTTATGTGGCTACTAAAAAATTTAACTTACCTATGTGGCTCACATTTGTAGCTTGCAACATTTCTACTTTACAGTGCTGCTATCCATCATGTTAACAGAAAGGCATCATTTAAGCTACTTTTAATTAACGAAAATTTTAATTTAATCATGAGCTAGTAATTAACAATGTCCTTAATAAGGAAAGACAGAAGCCTTTATTAGAAGCCTCTAGTAAAAGAAACAGCAGGGATGCAACAGGAATATGTTCCTAATTGCTCAGTATCAAACATTACCCTCCTCCTCTCCAAACAAGTTCCTCCATACTTTAAAAGCCAGTTGTCTCTTTTGGTCATGACAGTCCTCTCTGCCCTCATTTCTCCTTTTGTTTTTCATTTTCCTATCACAATACTCGTGTATTCCTTTGTTTAACAGACAAATATTTGAATGCCTGCAATGTGCCAAGCACTGTCCTAGGAACCTAGAGTATGGCAGTAAACTGGAGAAACAAGGTCCTTCTTCAGATGGAGGAAGACAGAAGATAAACATATTCACTCACTATGAAGTTAAAAGCATGGCAAAGGGTTTGAAAGAGGCATGTGGCTGGTGGTGGTGGCACTATTTTACAGGGACATCAGTAAGCCTGAAGAGATGACATTGAACAGAGATATGAAGGAAATGAGGAAGGCAGCCATCTGAACATCCGGGATGTATCCCAAGCAGAGAAAAACAAGCAAAACTATACATGGCACTGTCTGAGGAAGAACAAGAACTGTTCCTCCTCTAGTTCCAAAGTGCCCATGGTCTTGGACAGAGCCTCCAACTAGGCACAGAAGAGACTGTTTTGTGGGGTGCCTCAGTTTTTCAGAGAATTACTCCTCGATCCTTAAGCCATGTGGAACCTACTGCCCTCCATTCCAGCTCTAAGGGTGAACACATGATCCACTGCAGCCATCAACATATTTTATCCTCAAGTCCAAATTGATTACTTCGGGGATAGACTTGTGACCCCAAACAGGCCAAGTACTTGTGTAAGAACTGTTAGAAAAGAAAGGATGGACGAATGTAAGCCTGAAAATGTTGGGAAATGAGGGGTGGAGGTAAAGGTGAGGGTACAGACATCAAAAGGGGGAAAGGCTGCCTAAGAGTGAAAGTGAGAGAAAGCAACCCCTAATATTATCTGAGTCCCTGGGTGCAGCCATGCACGGAGCTAAGACTACCATTAAAACAGTCAATAAATTCCCTTTTTTGATTAATCCACATAGAGTTGGCTTTTCTATTCCTAGGAACCAAAAGAATCTGGAACAGTAGAGTTTTGTTTTGGACTTTTATTATAACATACAGTCTCATTGAGTGTATTAAAAACAAGAGACTAGGCTATCTTTCTCAAATTAATTTAAAGTGTCTTCACTTAACATATGCAGCAGAAAGTTCCAGAAGAAGAATGGAACAGTCAGCCTTAAATAATTTAAAATAGAAGAAATGACTTAAAAGCAACAACTTTAAAGCAAAGATAATACCTATTCAAGCTTCTGTGTGGTAAATAACAATATATTAGACTAAAGATTAGTCCAGACACCTGTTTTGTCTTATTGATCTGAACCACAACCAGATAATACTGCAGGATACTCCTAATGGATAGAGCAATTCAGTCCTCAGTCTTCCTCTAAATTTTCTTGACTATTTAAACTCATTAACTTTCCAGATTTACTTTTTATCCATTAAGAACATTTAAAAATTTTTTCTGTAAGTGACGGCCTTCCTTTGCCAGAGAGGTATCAGTGAAAACTAGCTAAAACAGAAAGTTCTAAATAAGATGCCAAATCTCACAATACAGAAAATGCCAAGGTTTCAACAAAAATTCACTCATACCCAAAACCAGGAAGATCTGAAACTGAATAAAAAAAGACAGTCACTAGATAACCAAGACTGAGACGAGAATAACCTGAAAATGACTTTAAAGTAACCATGATAAAAATGCTTAAATGACCAACTGTGAACATACTTGAAAAACATGAAAAAAGAGAAAGCCTCAGCAAAGAGTCAGTAGATATCCAAGAAAAAGTAAATGGAAAACGTTTTTT
Source organism: Aethalodelphis obliquidens (assembly GCF_003676395.1). Taxonomy (NCBI): domain Eukaryota; kingdom Metazoa; phylum Chordata; class Mammalia; order Artiodactyla; family Delphinidae; genus Aethalodelphis; species Aethalodelphis obliquidens. The sequence continues at coordinate 13,975,875 of NW_020837968.1, read as the reverse complement.
CTTATATTTGATAGCTCAATTTTACTGAGCTATCAAATGCAAATTTTAAAAGAGAAAATAAGTGAAATAAAAAGTTCTGTAGGGCTTTCCTGGTGGCGCAGGTGGTTGAGAGTCCGCCTGCCGATGCAGGGGACAAGGGTTCATGCCCCGGTCCGGGGGGATCCCACATGCCGCGAAGCGGCTGGGGCCGTGAGCCATGGCCGCTGAGCCTGCGCGTCCGGAGCCTGTGCTCCGCAACAGGAGAGGCCACAACAGTGAGAGGCCCGCGTATCGCAGAAAGAAAGAAAAAAAAAGTTCTGTAGTTGGGCTCAACTACGGAATGGAGGGGAAAAAGGGAAGAACCACTAACCTTGAAGTCAGAACAATAAACGACCCAATCTAAAAAGAAGAGAGAAAAAGGACAGAAAAAAAATATCATGCAGCTGTGGGACTATAACAAAGATTTAACTTTGGTGCCACTGCTGCCCTGAAAGGAGACTTTTTCAGAGCTGAGAAAGGTACACAAAAAAATAATGGCTGAAATCTCCCCAAACTGCCATGAGACATAAACCTATAAATTCAAGAAGCTTAACAAAATCCAGAGGAAAAATCCAAAGAAATCCATGTCAAGACACATAATCATTAAATTTTTGAAAATAAAAATGTCTTGAAAGCAGCTGGAGAAAAATGACATGTTGTTTATTAGGGGAAAAATAATTTAAAAGACAGCAAAGTTTTCATTAAAAAACATGGAGGCCAGAAAGAAGTGGAACAATATTTTTCAAGTGCTAAGAAAAAACTAACAATCCAGAATGCTATATACACTGAAAGTATACTTCAAGAATGGAAAGAAATCAAGACACTATCAGATGAAGGAAAACTAAAAGGATATGTGACCAGCAGACCTACCCTAAGGAATGGCTAAAAAAAACTGTCTAAACAGAAAAAAAAACAATAAAGCAGAGATGCTGAAACATCAAGAAGGAAGAAAAAGTATGGTAAACAAAAATATGGGTAAATATAATAAACGTTCCATTTCCTCAAGTCATCTAAATTATGTTTCACAGTTGAAAAGATAACTGTCAAACACTGTCTTATATGGACCAAAATACATGCAGAGGAAATATGTAAACCAAGCTAAAAGCAAGGGAAGGAAAAAAGATATAAAGGGACAACATGCTTCTAAATAATCCATGGATCAAAGAACTCTCAAAGGAAATTTTAAAAATACGATAAGATGGGGCTTCCCTGGTGGTGCAGTGGTTGAGGGTCTGCCTGCCGATGCAGAGGACATGGGTTCATGCCCCAGTCCGGGAAGATCCCACATGACGCGGAGCGGCTAGGCCCGTGAGCCATGGCTGCTGAGCCTGCACGTCCGGAGCCTGTGCTCCGCAACAGGAGAGGCCACAACAGTGAGAGGCCTGCGTATCGCAAAAAAAAAAAACAAAACAAAAAAAACGATGAGATGAATAAAAATGGAAATTCAACATGACAAAATTTGTGGGACACAAGCTACAGGAGTGATGACACAGAAATTTATAGCAATAAAATACATACATTAGAAAAGAATAAAAGTCTGATCAATAATATAAAGTCTTATCTCAAAAACTAGAAAAAGAAAAACAAATGAGCCCAATGCAGGCAGAAGCAAGGAAACAATAAAAAAAAAACCAGAAATTGATGAAATTAAGAACAGAAAAATAAAAGAAAATTCAATGCAACAGAATTTGACTTCAGGCATGACAGTGTAAAAAAGCTACATGGATGGGATTGCCAGGAAAACTGGTGAAAATAATTTAAAACCCTAATCATTTAAAGCTTCTGGAGGGACTTCCCTGGTGGCGCAGTGGTTAAGAATCCCCCTGCCAATGCAGGGGACACAGGTTCAAGCCCTGGTCCGGGAAGATCCCACATGTCACGGAGCAACTAAGTCCGTGCGCCACAACTACTGAGCCTGCACTGTACAGCCCGTGAGCCACAACTACTGAAGCCCACGCACCTGCAGCCCGTGCTCTGCAACAAGAAAAGCCATAGCAACGAGAAGCCCGTGCACCCCAACAAAGAGTAGCCCCCACTCGCTGCAACCAAGACCCAACACCCAGCCATAAGTAAGTAAATAAATAAATTTATATTTAAAAATAAATAAAGCTTCTGGAAATGGTCCTAAGGGCATACAGCAAAGGAAGAAATATCTAAACAAGAAAAATGCCATGAAAGTTTGGCAAGAAAAATGAGAACCAAGACCACTCCCTCCCTCCAGCCTGCCAGCTCTGTGAGGCCGACTCCACTCCAGACCGTGCAGCCAAGGACACAGGGATCCTGGGGAGAGCAGGAGGTCGGCATTTATGATCCTGTCCACCTACCTGTTGCTGAGGCTACAAGGTCGAGATTCTCTGCTTCTAAGACCCCACTCATGGAACAGAAACTTTACCGTGTGTGAGAGTCTGCTGGGAATACTGGAGCTCTAATCACCCTTGTTTGGGCTCATGAAATGGTGGTTCCACACCCGGAAAGGCAGTTCAAGAAGATCTCAGGCTACTGACCCTCCCCATGGGTGCTCAGCTCCAAAAGTCGGGGTGTCTCTCACACAGAAGTGTAGTTTCCCCCACTCCCAGTTCCAGAGCCCTGCCTGGCAGGTTCTGCCCGGGGGAAGGAGAAGCGGGCAGTAAAACAAATAGCTCTTACTCTCCTCCCAGCAACAGAGCAAGGAGAGGTTCAGGCCTAAGAGGGCTCTGAACAAGAGTAGAGGCTGTGGTGAAAGGTAATTGGGAAAAGGTTCATAGATTCAAGATGACAGAGCTAAACTCTAGGCCAGCTCATTTGCAGGAGAGAAGACGGCTGGGAGGAGTCCTCCTGAGATCAGAACAAGAATCAAAGACTGACCTCAGGAACCAATACTTCAAAGGACCCCAAATTTGATTGAATTAGTCTACAAAACAGTTTATGCCCAAGGGCACTGTTGAAAACAACAGAGCCAAGAGCTGGAAAATTTCAGAACAAAACAGATGGGTGTTGGCAGGGAAAGAGGATGGGAGCTCTGCCCAAACCACTATCCTCTGAGGGTGACTGAGCATACCCAAAGCTGCTCCTCCCTGGGAAACAACATCAGAGGCTTAACACTAGAGAAACACGGGACAGGGTGGGACCAGACCTCATGAAAATAACCCTGCCAGTCACCAAACATATAAACAAGCAAATTACAATGAAAAGCCAGGGCAGGAAGCAGGCGGTGGCAGAAAGACCAATATACAGACTTATTATATTACTAGAATGCCTAATTTCCAAGAACAAAAAAAATTACAAGACATACAAAGAAACACAAAAGTATGGCATATAAACTGAAAAAAAAAGCAGGCAACATCAACTACCTATGAGGGCAACCAAATGTCAGGTTAACAGAAAAAGAATTCAAGACTGCCATTATAAACATGTATAAAGGGGAATTCCCTGGCAGTTCAGTGGTTAGGACTCGGCACTTTCACTGCTGTGGGCCTGGCTTCGATCCCTGGTTGGGGAACTAAGATCTCACAAGCCACTTGGCATGGCCAAAAAAAAAAACAATGCGTAAAGAACTTAAAAGGAAACTAGGATTAAAGAGATAAAGGGAGGAATGATAATGATATCATATCAATAGAGAATATCAATAAAGAGACAGAAATTGCTATTTTTGTCAAAAAGACCAAAAGGGGAATTCCGGAGTTGAAAATAATAGCTGAAACAAAGAATTCCCTAGAGGGGCTCAACAGTATATATGAACTGGCAAAAGAAATAACTAGTGAATGTGAATACAGAGCAACAGAGATTACATAAAACAAAGAAAAAACAGAAAAAAGAACAGAAAAAAATGATCAGAGCCTCACAGAAATGTGGAACATGCATATTCAGTATACGAACATAATGGAAGGAATGGGAGTTTCAGAAGAAAGGAAAGGAGCTTAAAAATATACAAAAAAAAAGGGGACCTTCAAGATGGCGGAGGAGTAAGACGTGGAGATCACCTTCTTCCCCACAAATACATCACAAATACATCTACACGTGGAACAACTCCTACAGAACAGCTACTGAACGATGGCAGAAGACCTCAGACTTCCCAAAAGGCAAGAAACTCCCCTCGTACCTGGGTAGGGAAAAAGAAAAAAGAATAAACAGAGACAAAACAATAGGGACGGGACCTGCAGCTCCGGGAGGGAGCTGAGACGGACGAAAGTTTCCACACACTAGGAAGCCCCTTCACGGGCGGAGACTGGGGTGGGAGGGGGGGTGACAGGGGCGGGGAGGGGGGAAGCTTCGGAGCCGCGGAGGAGAGCGCAGCATCAGGGGCGCGGAGGACAAAGCGGAGAGATTCCCGCACAGAGGATCGGTGCAGACCAGCACTCACCAGCCCGAGAGGCTTGTCTGCTCACCCGCCGGGGCCGGCGGGGCTGGGAGCTGAGGCTCGGGCTTCTGTCGGGGCGCAGGGAGAGGACTGGGGTTGGCGGCGTGAACACAGCCTGCAGGGGGTTAGTGCACCACGGCTAGCCGGGAGGGAGTCCGATAAAAGTCTGGAGCTGCCGAAGAGACTTTTTCTTGCCTCTTTGCTTCCTGGTGCGCTAGGAGAGGGGATTAAGAGCCCTGCTTAAAGGAGCTCCAGAGACGGGCGCAAGCCGCAGCTATCAGCGCGGACCCCAGAGGCGGGCATGAGACGCTAAGGCTGCTGCCGCCGCCACCAAGAAGACTGTCTGCAAGCACAGGTCACTATCCACACCGCCCCTCCCGGGAGCCTGTGCAGCCCGCCACTGCCAGGGTCCCGTGATCCTGGGACAACTTCCCCGGGAGAACGCACAGCGCGCCTCAGGCTGGTGCAACGTCACGTTGGCCTCTGCTGCGCAGGCTCGCCCGGAATTCCATACCCCTCCCTCCCCGCGACCTGAGTGAGCCAGAGCCCCCGAATCAGCGGCTCCTTTAACCCTGTCCTGTATGAGCGAAGAACAGACGCCCTCAGGAGACCTACACGAAGAGGCGGGGCCGGTCCAAAGCTGAACCTCAGGAGCTGTGCAAACAAAGAAGAGAAAGGGAAATCTCTCCCAGCAGCCTCAGGAGCAGCGGATTAAAGCTCCACAGTCAACTTGATATACCTACCCTGCATCTCTGGAATACCTGAATAGACAACGAATCATCCCAAAATTGAGGCGGTGGACTTTGGGAGCAACTGTAGACCTGGGGTTTGCTTTCTGCATTTAATTTGTTTCTGGTTTTATGTTTATCTTAGTTTAGTATTTAGAGATTATTAACATTGGTAGATTTGTTTACTAATTTGGCTGCTCTCTTCCTTTTTACACACACACACACACACACACACACATATATACATACATATTTTTTTCCCCTTTTTCTGAGTGTGTATGTGTATGCTTCTTTGTGTGATTTGCTGTATAGCTCTGCTTTTACCATCTGTCCCAGGGTTCTACCTGTCCATCTTTTTTTGGTTTTTTTTTAGTATAGTTTTCAGCACTTCTTATCATTCGTGGACTGTTTTTTTTTGGTTTGGTTGCTCTCTTCTTTCTTACTTTCTGTTTTTTTATTATTATTACTTTCCTATATATTTTTATTTTATTTTATTTTATTTTATTTTATTTTGCGGTACGCGGGCCTCTCATTGCTGTGGCCTCTCCCGTTGCGGAGCACAGGCTCCGGACGCGCAGGCTCAGTGGCCATGGCTCACGCGCCCAGCCGTTCTGCGGCATGTGGGATCCTCCCAGACTGGGGTACGAACCCGCGTCCCCTGCATCAGCAGGCGGACTCTCAACCACTGCGCCACCAGGGAAGCCCTATTTTTATTTTTAATAATGTATTTTTTTTTACTTTTTATTTTAATAACTTTTTCTTTTCTTTCTTTCTCTCTCCCTCCTTCCCCTCTTCCCCCTCCCTCCCTCTGTCTGTCTGTCTCTCCCTCTCTCTTTCTTTCTTTACTCCCTTTTCTTCTGAGCTGTGTGGCTGACAAGGTCTTGGTGCTCCAGCCAGGTGTCAGGCCTGAGCATCTGAGGTGGGAGAGCTGAGTTCAGGACATTGGTCCACCAGAGATCTCCAAGCCCCACGTAATATCAAGCAGTGAAAGCTCTCCCAGAGACCTCCATCTCAACGCTAAGACCCAGCTCCACTCAACGACCAGCAAGCTACAGTGCTGGACACCCTATGCCAAGCAACTAGCAAGACAAAAACACAACCCCACCCATTAGCAGAGAGGCTGACTAAAATTATAATAAGGTGACAGACACCCGAAAACACACCACCGGAAGCGGTCCTGCCGACCAGAAAGACAAGATCCAGCCTCATCCACCAGAACACAGGCACTAGTCCCCTCCACCAGGAAGCCTACACAACCCACTGACCCAACCTTACCCACTGGGGGCAGACACCAAAAATAACAGGAATTATGAACCTGCAGCCTGCAAAAAGGAGACCCCAAACACAGTAAGTTAAGTAAAATGAGAAGACAAATACACAGCGGATGAAGGAGCAAGATAAAAACCCACCAGACCAAACAAATGAAGGGGAAATAGGCAGCCTACCTGAAAAAGAATTCAGAGTAATGACAGTAAAGATGATCCAAAATCCCGGAAATAGAATGGAGAAAATACAAGAAACGTTTAACAAGGACCTAGACGAACTAAAGAGCAAACAAACATTGATGAAAAACAATAAATGAAATTATAAATTCTCTAGAACGAATCAATAGCAGAATAACTCAGGCAGAAGAAAGGATAAGTGACCTGGAAGATAAAATAGTGGAAATAACGACCACAGAGCAGAATAAAGAAAAAAGAATGAAAAGAGTTGAGGACAGTCTCAGAGACCTTTGGGACAACATTAAACGCAACAGCATTCAAATTATAGGGGTCCCAGAAGAGGAAGAGAAAAAGAAAGGGACTGAGAAAATATTTGAAGAGATTATAGTTGAAAACTTCCCTAACATGGGAAAGGAAATAGTCAATCAAGTCCAGGAAGTGCAGACAGTCCCATACAGGATAAATCCAAGGAGAAACATGCCAGGACACATATTACTCAAACTATCAAAAATTAAATACAAAGAAAAAATATTAAAAGCAGCAAGGGAAAAGCAACAAATAATATACAAGGGAATCCCAATAAGGTTAACAGCTGATATTTCAGCAGAAACTCTACAAGCCAGAAGGGAGTGCCGGGACATATTTAAAGTGATGAAAGGGGAAAACCTACAAGCAAGATTACTCTACCCAGCAAGGATCTCATTCAGATTCTATGGAGAAATTAAAAGCTTTACAGACAAGCAAAAGCTAAGAGAATTCAGCACCACCTAGCTTTACAACAAATGCTAAAGGAACTTCTCTAGGCAGGAAACACAAGAGAAGGAAAAGACCTACAATAACAAACCCAAAACAATTAAGAAAATGGTAATAGGAAAATACATATCGTTAACTACCTTAAAGGTAAGTGGATTAAATGCTCCAACCAAAGACATACTCTGGCTGAATGGATACAAAAACAAGAGCTATATAATTGCTGTCTACAAGAGAGCCACTTCAAACCTAGGGACACATACAGACTGAAAGTAAGGGGATGGAAAAATATATTCTATGCAAATGGAAATCAAAAGAAAGCTGGAGTAGCAATTCTCAATTCAGACAAAACAAACTTTAAAATAAAGACTATTACAAGAGACAAAGAAGGACAATACGTAATGATCAAGGGATCAATCCAACAAGAAGATATAACAATTGTAAATATTTATTCACTTAACACAGGAGCACCTCAGTACATAAGGCAAATGCTAACAGCCACAAAAGGGGAAATTGACAGTAACACAACAATAGTAGGGAACTTTAACACCCCACTTTCACCAATGGACAGACTAACCGAAATGAAAATAAATAAACACAAGCTTTAAATGATACACTAAACAAGATGGACTTAATTGGTATTTAAAAGACATTGCATCCAAAAACAACAGAATACACTTTCTTCTCAAGTGCTCATGGAACATTCTCCAGGATAGATCATATTTTCGGTCACAAATCAAGTCTTGGTAAATTTAAGAAAACTGAAATCATATCAAGTATCTTTTCCAGCCACAACGCTATGAGACTAGATATCAATTACAGGAAAAAGTCTCTAAAAAACAACAAACACACGGAGGTTAAACAATACACTACTAAATAACCAGGAGAACACTGAAGAAATCAAAGAGAAAATCAAAATACCAAGAAACAAATGACAATGGAGACACGACGACTCAAAACCTATGGGATGGAGCAAAAGCAGTTCTAAGAGGGAAGTTTATAGCAATACAATCCTACCTCAAGAAACAAGAAAAATCTCAAATAAACCACCTAAACTTACACCTAAAGCAAGCAGAGAAAGAAGAACAAAAAAACCCCCAAAGTTAGCAGAAGGAAAGAAACCATAAAGTTCAGATCAGAAATAAATCATAAAAGAAATGAAGGAAACAATAGCAAATATAAATAAAACTAAAAGCTGATTCTTTGAGAATATAAACATAATTGATAAACTATTAGCCAGACTCACCAAGAAAAAAAGAGAGAAGGCTCAAATCAACAGAATTATAAATGAAGAAAGAGCAGTAACAACTGACACTGCAGAAATCCAAAGGATCATGAGAGATTACTACTAGCAACTATATGCCAATAAAATGGACAACCTGGAAGAAATGGACAAATTCCTACAAAAGGACAACCTTCCAAGACTAAACCAGGAAAAATAGAAAATATAAACAGATCAATCACAAGCACTGAAATTAAAACTGTGATGAAAAATCTTCCAACAAACAAAATCCCAGGACCAGGTGGCTTCACAGGTAAATTCTATCAAACATTTAGAGAAGAGCTAATACCTATCCTTCTCAAACTCTTCCAAATTATAGCAGAGGGAGGAACACTCCCAAACTCATTCTACGAGGCCACCATCACCCTGATACCAAAACCAAAGATGTCACAAAAAAAGAAAACTACAGGCCAATATCACTGATGAACGTAGATGCAAAATTCCTCAACAAAATACTAGCAAACAGAATCCAAAAACACATTAAAAGGATCATACACCATGATCAAGTGGGGTTTCTCCCAGGAATGCAAGGATTCTTCAGTATACACAAATCAATCAATGTGATAAGCCACATTAACAAATTGAAGGGGAAAAACCATATGATCATCTCAATAGATGCAGAAAAAGCTTTCGACAAACTTCAACAACCATTTATTATAAAAAACCTCCGGAAAGTAGGCATAGAGGGAACTTACCTCAACATAATAAAGGCCATATATGACAAACCCACAGCCAACATCATCCTCAGTGGTGAAAAAACGAAACCATTTCCTCTAAGATCAGGAACAAGAAAAGGTTGCCCACTCTCACCACTAGTACTCAACATAGTTTTGGAAGTTTTAGCAGAAGCAGTCAGAGAAAAAAAAGAAATAAATGGAATTCAAATCGGAAAAGAAGTAAAGCTGTCACTGTTTCCAGATGACATGATACTATACATAGAGAATCCTGAAGATGCTACAAGAAAACTACTAGAGCTAATCAATGAATTTGGTAAAGTAGCAGGATACAAAATTAATGCACAGAAATCTCTTGCATTCCTATACACTAATGATAAAAAACCTGAAAGAGAAATTAAGGAACCACTCCCATTTACCACTGCAACAAAAAGAATCAAATACCTAGGAATAAACCTACCTAAGGAGACAAAAGCCCTGTATGCAGAAAACTATAAGACACTGATGAAAGAAATTAAAGATGATATAAACAGATGGGAGAGATATACCATGTTCTTGAATTGGAAGAATGAAGACTGTGAAAATGACTGTACTACTCAAAGCAATCTACACATTCAATGCAATCCCTATCAAACTACCAATGGCATTTTTCACAGAACTAGAACAAAAAATTTCATAATTTGTATGGAAACACAAGACTCCAAACAGCCATAGCAATGTTAAGAAAGGAAAACAGAGCTGGAGGAATCAGGCTCCCTGAATTCAGACTGTACTGCAAAGCTACAGTAATCAAGACAGTATGGTACTGGCACAAAAATAGAAATATAAGGGCTTCCCTGGTGGCGCAGTGGTTGAGAGTCCGCCTGCCGATGCAGGGGACATGGGTTCGTGCCCCGGTCTGGGAAGATCCCACATGCCACGGAGCGGCTGGGCCCATGAGCCATGGCCGCTGAGGCTGCGCATCCGGAAGGGGCCACAACAGTGAGAGGCCCATGTAAAAAAAAAAAAAAAAAAAACCCATTCAGCCACTCTGTTTTTCCCAAAAAAAAAAAAAAAAAATAGAAATATAGATCAATGGAACAGGAGAGAAAGCCCAGAGATAAACCCACGCACATATGGTCACCCTACCTTTGATAAAGGAGGCAAGAGTATACAATAGAGAAAAGACAGCCTCTTCAATAAGTGGTGCTGGGAGAAGTAGACAGCTACAAGTAAAAGAATGAAATTAGAACACTCTCTGACACCATACAGAAAAAAAACTCAAAATGTATTAGAGACCTAAATGTAAGGCCAGACACTATAAAACTCTTAGAGGAAAACATAGGCATAACACTCTGTGACATAAATCACAGCAAGATCCTTTTTGACCCACCTCCTAGAGAAATGGAAATAAGAACAAAAATAAACAAATGGGACCTAATGAAACTTAAAAGCTTTTGCACAGCAAAAGAAACCATAGAAAAGATGAAAAGACAACCCTCAGAATGGGAGAAAATATTTGCAAAAGAAGCAATTGACAGAGGATTAATCTCTAAAATATGCAAGCAGCTCATGCAGCTCAATATCAGCATCAAAAAAACAAATAACCCAATCCAGAAATGGGCAGAAGACCTAACCAGACATTTCTCCAAAGAAGATATACAGATTGCCAACACACACATGAAATGATGCTCAACATCACTATTAGAGAAATGCAAATCAAAACTACCATGAGGTATCACCTCACAGCAGTCAGAATAGCCATCATCAAAAAATCCACAAACAATAAATGCTGGAGAGGGTGTGGAGAAAAGGGAACCCTCTTGCACTGTTGGTGGGGATGTAAATTGATACAGCCACTATGGAGAACAGTATGGAGGTTCCTTAGAAAACTAAAAATAGAACTGTCATATGACCCAGCAATCCCACTACTGGGCATATACCCTGAGCAAACCATAAATCAAAAAGAGTCATGTACCACAATGTTCATTGCAGCTCTATTTACAATAGCCAGGATATGGCCGCAACCTAAGTGTCCATCGACAGATGAATGGATAAAGAAGACGTGGCGCATATATACAATGGAATATTACTCAGCCATAAAAAGAAACAAAATTGAGTTATCTGTAGTGAGGTGGATGGACCTAGAGTCTGTCATACAGAGTCAAGTAAGTCAGAAAGAGAAAAATAAATACCAAATGCTAACACATATATATGGAATCTAAAGAAAAAAAAAATGGTTCTAAGAACCTAGGGGCAGGAGAGGAATAAAAATGCAGATGTAGATGTAGAGAATGGACCTGAGGACATGGGGAGGGGGAAGGGTAAGCTGGGACAAAGTGAGAGAGTGGCATGGACTTATATATACTACCAAATGTAAAACAGAGAGCTAGTGGGAAGCAGCCGCATAGCACAGGGAGATCAGCTCGGTGCTTTGTGACCACCTAGAGGGGTGTGATAGGGTGGGTAGGAGGGAGATGCAAGAGGGAAGGAGATATGGGGAGATATATATATATATATATATATATATATAGCTGTTTCACTTTGTTATAAAGCAGAAACTACCACACCATCATAAAGCAATTATACTCCAATAAAGATGTTAAAAAAATTTTTTAAATATATACAAAAAAATAATAGTTGACAATTTCTGAAATTTACTGAAAAACACTAACCTACTCAACCAGAAAGCCAAATGAAGTCCAATGAAGTCCAAATTTTCCATTAAAGTATACATAAAAATAAAGGACTGAAAAAAATAGTGAATAAATTTTGGTACATTCTCTCAGTGGAATACTACTAACCAATTAAAGACAACTAAAAAGGAATCAATTATTGACATCTATAACAGCACCTACGAGTATCAAAAAATACTACATGAGTTAAAGAAGCCAGACACAAAAGAATATATGTTATGATTCAACCCACCTGAAATTTTACAATGGGAAAAAAAATTAAAGCAATAGAAACCAAAACAGTGATGAGGGCAGGGACTCCTCATTCTATGAGGCCAACATTACCCTGATACCAAAACCACACAAGGACACTACTAAAAAAAGAAAATTACAGGCCAATATTACTTATGAACACAGAAGCAAAAATCCTCAACAAAATGTTAGCAAAGTGAATTCAATAATTCATTAAAAGGATCATACACCATGATCAAGTAGGATTTATTCCAGGGATGAAAGGATGATTCAGTTTCTGCAAATCAATCAATGTGATACATCACATTAACAGAACAAAGAATAAAAATCATATGATCATTTCACAAGGTGCAGAAAAAGTGTTTGCCAAAATCCATTTATGATAAAACTCTCAACAAACTGGGTATAGAGAGAACATAACCTGAAATAATAAAGGCCATATTTGACAAACCCACAGCTAACATCATACTCAGTGGTGAAAAGCTAAAAGCTTTTCTTCTGAGATCAGGAACAAGACAAGGGTGTCCACTCTTACCACTTTTATTTCAACATAGTATTAGAAGTCCTAGCCACAGCAATCAGACAAGAAAAAGAAATAAAAGGAATCTAAATCGGAAAGGAAGAAGTAAAACTGTCACTGTTTGCAGATGACATAATACTATATATAGAAAATCCTAAAGATGTCACAAAAAACTATTAGAATTCATCAAGTTCAGTACAGTTGCAGGATACAAAAATAATATACAGAAATCTTTTGCATTTCTTTACACAAACAACAAACTATCAGAAACAGAAATTAAGAAAACAATCTCATTTACAACTGCATTAAAAAGAATAAAATACCTAGGAATAAATCTAAGGTAAAAGATCTGTGCTCCAAAAGCTATGGCACTGATGAAAGAAACTGAAGATGACACAAACAAATGCAAACAAATGGAAAGATATATTCTGCTCATTGATTGGAAGAATATTGTTAAAATGACCATACTACCCAAGACAATCTACAGATTCAATGCAATCCCTATCAAGATACCAACAACATTTTTCACAGAACTAGAACAAATAATTCTAAAATTTATATAGAAACACAAAAGACCCTGAACAGCCAAAACAATCTTGATAAGGAAGAACAAAGCTGGAGGTATCATGCACTCTGATTTCAAACTACACTACAAAGCCACAGTCATCAAAACAGTATGATACTGGAACAAAAAACAGACACATTAATCAATGTAACAGAATAGAGAGCCCAGAAATAAACCCCACATTTATATGGCCAACGAATCTATGACAAAGGAGGCAAAAATGTACAATGGGAAAAAGACAGTCTCTTCAATAAATGATGTTGGGAAAACTGCATAGCTACATGGAAAAGAATGACACTAGACCACTTTCATATACCATGTACAGAGATAAACTCAAAATGGATTAAAGACTTGAATTTAAGACTCCTAGACAAAAACAAAGGCAGTAAGCTCTCGGACATGGGTCTTAGCAATGTTTTTTTGGATCTTTCTCCTCAGGCAAGGGCAACAAAAGCAAAAATAAATAGGACTACATCAAACTAAAAAGCTTTTTGCACAGTGAAGGGAACAATCTAGAAAACTAAAAGGCAATCTAGGGAATGGGAGAAGATTTTCAAATGAGATGTCCAATAAGGAGTTAATATACAAAATCTATAAAGAACTCACACAACTCAACAGCAAAAAAAGAAAGAAAAGAAAACACACACACACACACACACACACACACAAAACTCAACTAAAGAATAGGCAGAGGACCTGAACAGACGTTTTTCCAAAGAAGATATACAGATGGCCAACAGGCACATGAAAAGATACTCAATATCACTAATCATCAGGGAAATGCAAGTCAAAAGCACACTCAGATATCACCTCATACCTGTAAGAATGTCTATTACCAAAGAGACAACAAATAATAAGGACACAGAGAAAAGGGAACCCTTGTCTACTATTGGTAGGAATGTAAATTGATACAACGATTATGGAAGACAGTATGAAAATTCCTCAAAAATTAAAATCAGAACTATCAATACCATACTATTTAGCAATTCCACTTCCGGGTATTTATCTGAAGAAGACAAAGACACTAATTTGAAAAGATACACACATTTCCATGTTCACAGCAGCATTATTTACAATAGCAACCTAAGATATGGAAGCAACCTAAGCGTCTATCAATAGATGCATAGATAAAGGGTATGTGGCATATATATAAAATGGAATATTACTCAGCCATAAAAAAACAATAAAATCTTGCCACTTGGGACAACATGAATGGACCTAGAAATAAGTGAAATAAGTTAGACAGAGAAAGACAAATATCGTATGATTTCACTTATATGTGGAATCAAACAAAACAAAACAAACAAATATAAAAAAAAAACAGACTCATACAGAGAACAAACTGGTGGTTGCCAGAGGGAAAGGGGGTAGGGTGATGTTCAAAAAGGTGAAAGGAAAGGTGAAAGGGATTCAGAAGTCCAATTTACACTTATAAAATAAATAAGTCACAGGGATGTTATGTACAGTATAGGGAATATAGTAATATTGTAATAAATTGTATCATGACAGCAACCAGACCTACTATGGTGATCATTTTGTACTGTATAAAAATATTGAATCACTATGTTGTACACCTAAAACTAATTAATATTGTAAATCAATTATACTTCAATAAATGTATGTATATATATACACATATATACATATCTTCTATATCTTGCACTGGGAGATTAACAGATGTACACAGCTGTCATAACTCATCAAACTGAATAATTTAAGATTGGTGCATGTTACCACAGGTTATTCTGGAAAAAAATTTTTGAGAACAATGAAATTATACATTCGTCTAGTACTATGCAAAGGTGCCAGTCTATTTCAAGAGAAAGAGCTTTACATCATAATGTAAGTCAACTCACTGCTTCCTTCATCAAGAAAGTCTTGCTACAAAAATAGTCACTAAACTGTGTGCTTAGTAACCAAGTTGATTTACATTCTGGTTGAAGCTCTCTATTTCAACACAGGCAGGGCTGTAACATACAATTGGATATCAACAGCCACTCAGCTGGGCTAGCAGCCTGTGGGAGAAGGATGAAAGAAGAAATGGGGCTTAGAGCAAGCTTAAACTTGAAAATCCCTTCCATTCCTCTCAAATTCAAAGGAATTTTGTATTCCATTTCATATCATGTGTTACAGTCTGAATGTCTGTGTGTCCCCAAAACCCCTCCTTTCATATGTTAGAGCCATAACCCTCAATGTGTTGGGAAATGAAATTTTGGGGGTAATTAGGGTTAGATGATGTCATAAGAGTGGGGCTCTAATGATGGAAACAGTGCCCTTATAAGAAAAGCGTTCTTCCCCTCTCCCCTTCTTCCCTCCACCACCCCCTACGCCCATGTGAGGACACAGTGAGAAGGTAGCTTTCTGTAAGCAAGGAAGAGAGCCAAGATCAGCTGGCACCTTAATCTTGGACTTCCCAGCCTCCAGAACTGTAAGAAATAAATGTATGTTTGTTAAGCCACTCAGTCTAAGGTATTTTGTTATAGCAGCCCAAGCAGATTAATATGTATCTTAACATAAAATGGTTTTGAATAACTGGTTAAATATCTTTTTTCTCCCAAACTACAAATAAAATTGATATTATGGGAAGATATACCACACTTACCCTAGTTTTAAAAATACCACCCAAGACTGGGGTATCATAATACCTTAAATGGATCAATCACATACCTGCCTATTTTATTTTATTTTATCTTATTTTATTTTTTAATTTAATTTTTCTTTAATTTTCTTTATTTTATTCTATGCTATTCTATTTATTTATTTCTGGCCTTCTGATGCGGTTTGCAGGATCTTAGATCCCCTACTAGGGACTGAACTCAGGACCCCGGCAGTGAGAGCCCCGAGTCCCAACCACTGGACCACCAGGGAATTCCCATGCCTCTTATTTTAAATAGAAAAACAAGGTTTAATTTATAAAAGTGCTCAAACATATCCATTGTAAATAATGGATGATATCCATAATGCAAGAACAGAAGGAAAAAATTACACGCCATTTTGTCTACAAATGGGGGCATTTTGGGCTTCCCTGGTGGCGCAGTGGTTGAGAATCCACCTGCCGATGCAGGGGACACGGGTTCATGCCCCGGTCCGGGAAGATCCCACATGCCACGGATTGGCTGGGCCTGTGAGCCATGGCCGCTGAGCCTGTGCGTCTGGAGCCTGTGCTCCACAACGGGAGAGGCCACAACAGTGAGAGGCCCGTGTACCGCAAAAAAAAAAAAAAAAGGGGGGGGGGGCATTTCAAGGAGTCTTACAAGGCTCATCCAAGTACCTGAGTAAGTTGAATAAAAGGGAAAAAAAATTCTGACTGGATGCTAGAAATTAAGATTTAGATACTCTTCTAGACTCAAAAGGAACACTGATGTCAAGCAACAAAATCACTGCTTTGCAAAAGGCATGCATGTGTAATTACTGCTCTACTTGGCAAAAAAGTCTCTTGGGGTTCTGTAGGGGGTGGGAGGGAATGCCAAATGAATTTAAAAACTCAAGGAGAGTACTAATATAAAATGATTTAACCTAATGTAGGTGAGAAATAAGAATCAGTAAAGAAAGGTCAGCTGATAAATAGCCTGTAATAAAAACAACTGTTTCCTGGAAAGCACACCACTTAACTACTATTACCTCAGCATAACCATGAAGCAAGCTATAACCATTCTTACTCTTCATGGTAGAAAGCAGAGAAAGCCTACGTGACATTCAGGGAAGTCAAGTGAGTTCTCTTAGAGGAGAACCTAAATTTCTCACTCAATTCATTTACTATTTAAAATGCACCTAGCAGCCACCCCTCAAAAACAAAACAAAATGCAACCCTGAACCGTATAGGGTGATGACCTATCACTTTACGTATCCAGTATGGACCTCTCGCCTCCAACTGCCTATTTAATATCTCCACCTGCACGTCTCATCTTGTCTCAAGGGAAACATGCCCAGGTCTGAATTCCTGACTTCTTCCCCCAAACTGATCTTCCCAGTCTTCTCCATCTCAGGTAAGAGCTCTTCTGACTTTCTAAGTGCTCGGGATGCTTCTTGGAGGCATCCTTGACTCTTCTCATTTTCCCACCCCACACATCTAATCCATCAGCAAATCCTGTCAGCTCTACCTCCAAACTATACCCAGAACCTGACTATTTCTCACACCACTTTCATGGCTTCAACCCTGGTCAAAATGGCCATCATCTCTCTCCTGAATTATGCACTAGTCCCCTTCTTAGTCTCCCTATTTCCAAAGTCCCTCTACCTCTACAGTCTATTGCTCACACAGCAGCCAAGAATGACCTAATCACCTCTCAAAGGCCCCACCTCCAAATACTACCACATTAGGGATTAGGTTTCAACGTATTATTTGCAGGGGGCAGGAGCCAGGACGACACACAGACAAATATTCAGTCTATAGCAGTTGCTATATTATCTAACATATTAAATATTTTACTTATTTATCTTATTATGCCTTCCTGTTTAGAGCACAAGCTCCATAAAGCCAGGACTTATCCTTATTTTGTTCACTGCTATTCCCAGAGTCTAGACAATACCTGGCACATAATAGGCGCTCAATAATGATTTACTGAATAAAATGATACTTACTAACATAAAATAAGTTCAAAGCAAATACGAGTGATGTTATTTTTCACACAGTACTGAAACTGTTTATTGCTACTTTCTATTAAGACATTTTAGTTTAAGTATGCCAATGCAAATTTACATAACTGTCATAAAACTAGAATATACTCTTTTGCAAAGTGTATTTAAATAAAGGTGTTCCCTCAAGTCTTGTAACCTAAATTATAATTACCTTATTTAAAGCATGTCCAACATGAGGGTCACCATTTGCATAAGGAGGTCCATCGTGAAGACAAAACTCTGTCTTCACTTTTCTTTCTCTTTGCCATGAATAAAGTTCCAAAAATCCACATTTCTGTTTAAAAAGAACAATAATGTCTGAACGTCATGTAAATACATACTCCTGAATCTTACCATAAATAACAACCAACACTTGCTTATTTCCTATCCCATTCTAATGTATTCAACTCTAAAACACAAATGGTGAGGTTACTAAAATGCACATCTGAGTATTCATCTTTTAATACTTTTGAATAGCTTCTCCGTAGACTTCAGTTTAAAGTCTAAGTGCTTTATAAACGTATACAGGACCCTACAAAGGTTTAGTACCCCTAAGTTCTTGGGCAGTCTCTCAGCACTCCCCACCCTCCACTCCATGGTGAAGGACCTGAAGATCCCCCATCTCTCTCTCTCTCTCTCTCTCTCTCTCTCTCTCTCACACACACACACACACACACACACGTACTCACATCTTATTTCTGCTATCCTTTGGCCTCAACACTTGCTACTCTCTTAATTTGGAATAACACTGACTGTAATCCCACTCTCCTTCCCCCACTTGCTGTGTAACCTTGACCAAGTCATTTTGCCTTTGTAGGCCTGTTCCCTCATCTGAAAAAAATGTTAATAATATCCAACTCTCCGAGCTGGTGTGAAGATTATATGAGAAAATCTCTGCAACTGTCACAGTTCCAGAATTACAGAAGGTACTGGATAAAACACTTCAAAAAATTAGATGGCCAAAATAGGTTTGTGAGTCTAGAACTCTGAGAGCTGTCATAAGAATATTTAATCTAAGCATATTTACTTAGACAATACATCCAAAATATCAGGGATTTTAAAGACTCTATAATTACACAAACTAACAAGTGAATCTCTGCCCTTAGAAAATTCAGTCTAATACAGGAGACAGAGGCACAGTTTAGGAAGCGGACTCTGAGGAAGTAACCACAGCTACCTGACCTTTCAAACAAGCCGTAATTCCAACTAGGGACCTACTAATACCACAAGAGTGAGCTTCAACTTCTCATAATCGAATTTTTATTTATATGTGTACATGTTAATTTACTTTTTAAAAGCCACTGGAAAAGCGTTCAAATTCGACTGGTTCTGTCTAAGCTAAAACTGGGACTTCTATTCCATCCGTGCTGAGCATCGCTGGTTCCCCCTTAGCATTCCGCTCTGGAACCAGCCACCTCTATGGTACTTGCCTGGAGGTTTGTGCACTTCTGTTTTCACCCAATACAACCTGTGGGAAGCGCATGATTTCCACTGACCTGGTCGCAATACCCCCGGCCCAAAAGGGCCTGGAACCTGTGGCCGGGTCCCGCCCCACGCGGGGTGTGAGTGGCCCAGGCGTGGCTCCGGGAAGGGCCCGTGTCCCCCCGCCCGAGGCCCCCCTCCCGGCCCGCGCCGCGCACAGGCCGGCCCGTACCTGTTGGACCCCCAGCTCCGTGTCGGGCTGCTGGCGGCCCAGCAGCTTCATGGGGAAGCTGGTCTGCGGCAGCAACACCGTGTCCCGATAGCTGCCATTACTCGAATTCTGCAGCTGGTTACTGGCCCCGGTGACTGACCGCACCAAAAGCCTCCTCGTCGCCCCTCGCCAGCCAGGCCGACGAGGAAGGCGGGGCGGCACCCACAAATTCCGGGCCACGGCCAGGGCCGCTGCTCCCGGCCCGCGAGGGCGCAGCCCGCAACGCATGGCGAGCCAGGCCAACCCCAGGCTCCGGAGAGGCGCCGGGGCCTAACTTCCCGCCCGGCTCTGGGGAAGATGGAGGCCAGAGCACCTGCGCGAGCCTTAGCAGGAGTGCGCAAGCGCGGGGCGGGGAAGGGGCGGGGAGACGCAGGGGGCGGGGCCACATCCGGGTCCTCGCGGCAACCATCCCGGATCCGGGCTGATACCCAGGGGCCGAAGGAGATGAGGCAGATGCGGCCGGCTCGTATTTCAATCACAGCGGCTTGCCTTTTTAGAAAGTATATTTTCTTTAATCCAGTATAACCCAGATATTATCACTTCAACAGGTAATTAACAAAAATTACAAGTATGATATTTCACATTCTTTCTCGTCATGCTAAGTCTTCGAAATTTGCTATGTATTTTACACATACAGCACATCTCCATTTGGACTAGCAGCTTGCCAAGTGGTCAACAACTACATGGGGCTAATGGCTACCTTACGGGGAAGCACCGCTTTAGCAAGTACAGCCTACCTCCACATAACATGTTGTTGAATGCAACAGTGCTCTCTGTTTACTCCTAAAACATGCACTGAGGGTACACTGAGCTATCAGAGCATAAGGCAACTCTCTAAGACACCCGCACACTTCTCTTCCCGCCTGTTGGGCTCACAGTCGGTTGTGTTTATCCTTGAACTTATTCATGCCAGTTGTGCTCGCTGTGTAATTATACAATTTAATTATAAAAACCAATGGATGGTAAATTTTGTTATACTTATTTGTAACATAAAATAAATGGTCTGACTTAACTCAGTTATTATGAAAATCAAATGAGATTGTGTAAGTAAAAGTCTTCTCAAACTAGAACTCCATGTAATGGTAGCCATTTGTTGATACTGCTCTCTGGTGAGTTTTGTTTTTTTTTTTTTTTAATAGAAATTATTGTTTCTTTCTAATTACAAAACTTTGGGAGTTACAGAAGAGCACACAGGTGTAAATTGTTCACTAACCACCCTCTCCCCGAAACCAATTTTTTTTTTTTAATTTTGGGCCCTGCCACATGCAGGATCTTAATTCCCTGACCAGGGACCAAACCCATGCCCCCTGCATTGGAAGCACAAAATCCTAACCACTGGGCCACCAGGGAATTCCCAAAGCAATTTTTTTTTTTTTAATGAAAACTAAGCTGATGTTCTTAAGAATCTAGTAAAGGCATGTCTCTAAAAAGCAAGAACAAACTGCTGTTGAATTAGATGAAGCTAAAACAATTGTAAAGTAGTGGGGAAAACATTGTAAAAATTTTGTAAGTATTCTGCTCTTAGAGTTTTCCTAATTGTCTAACCTACAAAACCAGATGGTGCCGTATGGCTCTGCATTATCAGGAAAGATAAAGCAAAATTCCAATCTGGGGACAGAAGCTCTAAGAAGGTCTGGACACTCCTACACTGTTGATGGGAATGTAAATTGGTGCAGCCACTGTGGAAAACAATATGGAGGTTTCTCAAAAAATTAAAAACAAAACAACCATATGATCCAGCAATTCCACTGTTGGGTATGTATCCGAAAAAAACAAAAACACTAACTGGAAAAGGCACATGCACCCCAATGTTCATAGCTGCATTATTTACAAAATTGTCAAGGTATGTAAGCAACGTAACTGTCCATCAACAGATGAATAGATAAAATGTGTTATGTCTATAAACAATGGAATACTTCTCAGCCATAAAAAATAATGAAATTTTGCGTTTGCAGCAACATGAATGGACTTGGAGGCCATTATGCTAAGTGAAATAAGTCAGAGAGAGAAAGACAAATACCATTATGATATCACTTATATGTGGAATCTAAAATATACAATGAACTAGTGAATAAAACAGAAAAGAAGCAGACACAGATATAGACAGCAAACTAGTGCTTACCAGCAGAGAGAGCGGAAAGGGAAGGGGCAATATAGGAGTAGGGGGAAAAGGTTATTATGGGATTATACGAAATCGTGCAAAATTTTTGAAAATTGTGTAGCACTATAGAATTTAATGAATCTTTTACCCAATAAAAAAAATGGGGCTTCCCTGGTGGTGCAGTGGTTGAGAATTCGCCTGCCAATGCAGGGGACATGGGTTCGAGCCCTGGTCCGGGAAGATCCCACATGCCTCAAAGCAACTAAACCCATACACCACAACTACTGAGCCTGCGTGCCACAACTACTGAGCCTGCGTGTCACAACTACTGAGCCCACAAGCCACAACTACTGAAGCTCACATGCCTGGAGCCCATGCTCGGCAATGAGAGAAGCCACCACTCTCCGCAACTAGAGAAAGCCTGTGCACAGCAACGAAGACCCAATGCAGCCAAAAATAAAAATAAATAAATTTATTTTTTTAAGTGAAAATAAAATAAAGCATATGAAACTAGGAAAATAAGAAAAAAAAGGCTTGGACAGATTGTTGTGGGGTTTTTTGATTGTTTTTCTTTTTTAGCAACGAGAATGCAGTGATGGTTTATTTAATTTTAAAATGTTTAAAAATAAAGCAGTTTTATTAATATAAAGGATACCTTTAACAAAAAAAAGACTGTTCCCTTTGATAATTTTTCTTACCCTGAATTCTACTCTGATGAAACAGTGGGTTTGGCTTTCTAATTAATCAGAGAATTTCTGTCTTTAAATGGATGAGTTTAAACAATTTACATTTGTTGTTATAACTGATATGTTTGCTATTAACTCTGTCATCTTATTTTATGTTGTTATATTTTAATCACAGTGCCCTACTTTTCAATACCGAAAAAAAAGATCATTGCCTCTTCGCTCTGCTGTTCTCACCGCAAGTCGGCTCCCACATGGACACAGAAATACAGGCAGACACAAGAAGTGTGCTTCTTAAATATATGGTGAAAGCCAAAATGAATAAACAGGCAATTTTTAGTTTTGCTTGTTTGTTTTTACTTTTGGCAGTGTAATAAAAGTCGTAATTAGGTTTTTTTTTTTTTCTGTGCTTCAAAAAAACAAACAAAAATAATTAATATGGTACATCCGACCAGGAAGAGAAAAAATCTCCCAGGACTAATCAGTAGCCGAATGAAAGGGTCACAGACCCTTTCAGGAATCTGATAAATGCTTAAAAAAATAAAATAAAAAATAAACGCTAGTAACACACTTCTGCATAAAGTTTTCTTAGGGGGAACAGAGGTAGGGGCGTCGCGGACCACCTGAAGCCAGTCCACGGACTCATAGGGTTTCGAGGTTAAGTAGCCGCCTGCCGCCACGGGGCGGTATCACTAACCGGACAAATATCTTAAGAGTAAACTGTGCGCACAAAGTGGATTGGAAGACACCTGAAACCAGAATGATTACTTAATACACCTTTCGGTTTGACTTCAGGGGACTGGAGCCTATGGAAAGCTTTGAAAGCTTGGAGAAAACACGGACAAGTGGAACTTTCCGGCGGGTCTGAAATCAGACCGGGCGGTGGCAAAGTAGCTGTTCTGCGCCTGCGCCGAACTTCCCGCATGCTCAGAGGCTGAGGTAGGTTTAGTCTGCATCCACTGATGATCCATCCGCGGAGGGTAAGCGCTGTACTGGACGCTGCGGGGGACCTGTTGCTTGGTAACGCTTTTTTGGTTACCCCTGAAGTCTCTTTCGTCTGACTTGGTGCCAGTCTTGTCACTGTAAGTAATTTTCTCTCCTGCGG
The DNA here is from genome assembly GCF_003676395.1 of Aethalodelphis obliquidens. Lineage (NCBI taxonomy): Eukaryota > Metazoa > Chordata > Mammalia > Artiodactyla > Delphinidae > Aethalodelphis > Aethalodelphis obliquidens. The sequence continues at coordinate 13,952,455 of NW_020837968.1, read as the reverse complement.
GGCAGCGCAAGGGCCTTAGGCAGATCTGAGTAGTTTATTGGTCTCCTAACTCCACCCCTCTGCACAGATATGAAGAGATTCAAAGGATTTATGTTAAAAAAAAAATTACGCAAATCAGAGTACTTCTCCAGATATTCCGATATCGGACCTAGATTCTTCAGTGTCAGCATTTTGATTGTTTACCTGTGCCCCGGGGTCTTTTTATGGCCATATGTTGTTGAAATAACAAGGCAGACTTAGACGGTGAGTTCTTTAGTGCATCCAAATTTAGAGGCTGTCTTACGCCTAAAATTAAATTTCGTTAAAATAGCAGACATTCTTCCTACTGCCTTTTCTGGTTGTAGACTTGCTTTATTTATTTAGATTCCCTGAAAATGTGATTGCTAGTTTAAAAGATGTGTACATTTTACTGTTAATAAGATTTTCAAAAAAGCGGTTTCACCACTTTACATCCTCGCTAATAATGCTCAGGAGGATCTTCCCTCACACTCCAGCCAACACTGGGCAAACTTTCTTATCTATGCCAGTCTTACATATGAACAATCATTTCTCATTGTTTTAGATTGCATTTCTTTCATAATTAGTGAAATTGAGCATTTCACGATTTAATGGCCTTTGCTTTTATTTTTCTAAGTATTGCCTATTGGCATCACTTGCACATTCTTCTGTTGAATCATTCATCTTTTACATATTGATATATGTAAGCCCCTTATGTAACAAAATTAGCACATTCGTCTAGTATGTGATACAAATTTTTGTTATCATTTTGTCACTCATCTGTTTGCTTTATGGTATTTTGGCTATATAAACATTTTAATTTTTATGCCTTCAGATTTATCAATATATAATGGATTCTTGGTTTTAGTCATGTTTAAAAGTGCTTTTCCAAATTTATAAAACATTTCACTCATGTTTTATCCCCATACTTTTATAGTTTCATTCTTTACTTTTAAAATCATGCATTGATCTGGAATACACATTGATATAAAGAAGGCAAAAAGATTCCAACACTTTTTTAAAAGATTAGCAATTGTCCCCACCGTTTTTTGCACAATTAACTTTCCTTCATGATTTGAATTATCACCTTTAGTGTATTTGGATCTATCTCTGGAATTTATTTGATTGCATTGATTTGTCTCTCAAATTCTGCCCAGGAGTAAACTTTTAATTACTATAGTTTTATATCATATTTTGATATATGCTCATTTCTCTTTTTTTCAGAATTTGCTCTGTTATAGTCAAGTTCCAAAACATAAATTATCTTAGTATTTTGAGTGGGAACTCACCATTTATTTATTTATTTATTTTTATTTATTTTTTTTTTATGGTTCTGGCAGCTTTATTGAGGTATAATTATCATACAATCAATGTAAATATTTAAAGTATATAATTTGATATAATTTGTTTATCCACTCACCTGTTGAGGGACATTTGGGTTGTTTTCAGATTTTGTCTGTCACAAATAAATCTGCTATAAACATTCATGAAGCAGTCTTGGGACTTCCCTGGCGGCCCAGTGGTCAAGAATCTGCGCCTCCAATGCAAAGGGCATGGGCTCGATCCCTGGCTGGGGAACCAAGATCCCACGTGCCGTGCTGTGTGGCCAAAAAATTTAAAACAAACAAACAAACAAAAAAAAAAACAACCAACCAAACAAACAAAATTCATGAAAAGTCTTTGTGAGCACTTACACTTCTTTTTCTCTTGGCAAATAGCTAGGAGTGGAATGCTGGGTCAGTCAAACTCTTTCCCAAAGTAATTGAACCCTCTTACATTCCCACCCGCAATGTGTGTTACTCTAACCAGTGTCTTGTGAATGATGAGGTCTCCCACTGGCTAGTGGGTGCATGAACTCCCAAGCCATGTGAGCTCTGAAGATCACACCTACTGTTCCTTCAGGTAGTTTCCTCACCTGCCTGCACTGATTAGCAGGTCTCCAGAGGTCTCTCTGGTACTCTGCCCTGCACACTCCTATCATGTTGGCCTCCGCAGACACCCAGCTCCATCTCCTCAACTTGGATACTACTGCACTCCCCCTGGGTTCCGATTTCATCGTTTATTTTAAGAACCTAATCCTCATATGCTCACCACCTTTATATTGAATTCAAGATACCTCTCCCAGGCTATGAGAAGAAATGGATCATTGATTCCTATTGTTTTTGTCCTTCTGAACTAGCCATGTTGACAGCTGTAGAGATTCCTTAAATGATAGGATATTAGGTTGATTGCCTTAAATGTTGTACAACCTTTTTTCATACTCCAAGCCTAAAGCCCAGAACATTATGAAGAAGAACCTGTGCTGTGATTCTGGGTCATATTGGTAATATTATATCCTCAGAGTCAAAATAATGTTGCGGAAGCTATAGGATTTTTTTTTTTTGCCATTAACGCTGCCCTAATGTCCCTGCAGGATAGCCAGCAATGAGAATAATCATTGTAATAATGGTTAGCCAGCATTATTAGTGCTTACCTTGTGCCAGAGACTGATTTAATAATTACCATGACTCTATGTTATAATACTATTGCTAGCTCCATTTTACCAATCGAGGCACAAAGAATTTAAGTGGCTTTCCCAAGGTCACACAACTAATGTGTGCCAGAGCTAGGAATTGAACACAGGAAGTAGGCTTCAGTGCCTGTGCCTTTAATCCCTGTTTTTGATGAGCTTTCAGAGAGACATGCTTACAAAAGTTAGTGTTTTACAAGCCAGAAGGTGTAAAACTAGTAGAGAAGGAAGTACAGTGGATGTAATCTGAACTGCTGGATGTAATCTGGATTTAATCTGTAAACTGGATGTAATCTGAGCTGCTATAAGGAAGTTAAGGACTTGCAGCTTCATTTTATTGACATATTTGATAAGTATCCTTTCTACATCCTCCTCTTCCACAGCACTTTTGAAAAGATGCGTTCAACAAATTTTTTAAACTGTATTTAAGTTAATGGCTAAAGAGAAAAAGACAGTCAGGGCCAGAGTCCTGCAATCTGTCAACCAGTGACCCTTTTCCAGCTTGAAAGTGAATCATGAATAAAATTATGGGGTAACATTGTTCACCTAGTTATGAGTACACCTAACAGTGGCTCAGGATGGGGGATGAGGGCAGTTGGACCACGATTCAGTCCCAACTAAGGCTCAGCCCACCCCACTGGGAATTTGGAAGCTAGGAAGGCCCAGCAGAATTGGGGTGGCAGCCCAGCTGGAGTGAGGAATGGCCTTTACACCCCCCTGTTGACCAGTTTCAGGTGAAATGACTCTTCTCAGCAGATAAATTCCTAAAGAAAGGTGGCAGCCAAAGACCATCTGTTGGCAGCCCTCTCAACAGCTGGGGAAGTAAGTCCTTCAACCCCAGAGGGAATCTGGGTGATGTATCCCAGCATCAAAGCAGTCAATAAAATTGCAGGATTTGAATCTGTATTTTCAAAAAGGAAAGTACTTGATCCTAAAGACTGTTTTTTTCATAGTTTTTATTGGGCCAGGGGCTGCTTGACACTCATTACTTTTCCAAATGCTTGGTCTTCAGTCCAGTGGTTATCCTGCTTGTTCTCTTTATTTTGCTACTGATGAGGATGGTAGCCAATAACCAGCAGATTAAATTTTATTCAATCTCTAAAGGAATATTCATTGAGTTTCAGAAACTAAATGTAATCACATGCAGTCCCTCCCCTTTTTAATTACTTCCCACATACACACACATCCCTTATGCTCTTCATACCTCTGTCAGCACTTACCAGTTTTATGTTATAGACATTAGCTTACAGTATTTTACCCTCAGCCCACCAAAATATTAGCTCCTTAAGGGCAGGTATTATACCTTATTTTTTAGCCCCTGCAGCACGTCCACAGCTTTTGTACATTACATTTGTCATACATAAAACTTATTCACATGTTTATAGTCCTGGGCCAGTTACCCCCATGCCTCAAAATGTCCCATCTGCAGAGAAAAAGAATACTATAGAATTTATTGGGAGAGCTAATGCTGAAATGGAGTCTTTTTCCAAGTCTCTCTTAGTAAATGTTTATTAGAGAATCTATACAGTTAATTGAAGCAGTCTCAAGTAAACACTCAATACCAATATGTTGAATTGAATTCAAGTAAATGAAACCAGCAGTTGGCTTTGAAAGTAACATAACATTTCTCTCGATTTTCCTTTAGGGCACGTCATGGCTTCCAGTCACACTGTGTTGATGCGGTTGGTGGCTTCAGCATATTCTATTGCTCAAAAGGCAGGAACGATAGTCAGGCGTGTTATTGCTGAAGGAGACCTGGGTATCGTGGAGAAGGTACTGAAAGTCTCGTCTCATTTCATACCAACTCTGTTTTTGTCCCTTGAGGTTTAGCTAAAAGGATATAATAATCTGGACAGACTTTAATAGTTGAAATACTCAATGGCTCCCTTATGGCGATTGCAAGACCCTTAGTTCAAATGGGCTCCATTTCTGCTCTGCAGAGGACTCTAGACTTCCTACCTCCAAAACCTTTACTTATATGACTGGGCCTTCTAACCGCTGTCTAGCTCCAGAGCACTGGAACCAAGCTTCATATCCTGAAGTAATCTACTTCATGCAAAGCCGTGCAGTCCTTGGTGAACTTGACATGTTTGGTAACATCTGGCATTTAAATAAGTATCCCCTATATTCAAAGCTTTAAAATGTTTTTTCTGCATGGAAAAGAAACCTAAAGCAAAGGTTTTCTTTCCAGTATGATAATTAAAAACTTAGGTAAATTAACAGAAAGATAGTTTATAGTGTTAGTTGATTCTTAAAAGAAATCCCACCGTGCATGTGTTCTAGTTTAAAATATAATTTCTTCCACAAGATTTTATGATTATTTCACACTACAAATTTTTTTGTTTTATTTTTGCGGTACGCGGGCCTCTCACTGTTGTGGCCTCTCCCGTTGCGGAGCACAGGCTCCGGATGCGCAGGCTCAGTGGCCATGGCTCACGGGCCCAGCCTTTCAGCGGCTTGTGGGATCTTCCCGGACCGGGACACGAACCCACATCCCCTGCATCAGCAGGCGGACTCTCAACCACTGCGCCACCAGGGAAGCCCTGTCATAATCTTTAAGGAAAATTGTATTGTAATTTTTCCCAAGTGGGAAAATTTTAGGATATGATAAACATTTTAATGATTTGAAATAGAGATGTAGTTAAGATGCTCCTTTATGATTAGTCAAGCATCTATTTAAGGCTATTTGTATAAAAAAATAAGGACCGTATATATATAAGTAAAAAACAACTTAGAAATAAGTTCCTGTGAACTAATTATAGGATATTCAACATAACTACTTTTAAAATTAAGAATAAAAATCACAAGAACTAGTGAAATAAATCTCATTTCCTTTTTTGATAGATTTATGGGCTTAATAGTATAGGAAATAGATATAGGGTATCTTGATTTTGAAATCAAAATTGATTTGAATCAACTTTTTAAAAAATTTGTTATGGTCCCTCATTTTCCATTTTCAAAAAGCATTCAAGCTATTTATAATATATAGATGATATCTCTCATCCCCCATCCTGAGCCACTGTTAGGTGTACTCATAACTAGGTGAACAATGTTACCCCATAATTTTATTCATGATTCACTTTCAAGCTGGAAAATGGTCACTGGTTGACAGATCGTAGGACTCTGCTTCTGACTGTCTTTTTCTCTTTAGCCATTAACTTAAATACAGTTTAAAAAATTTGTTGAATGCATCTTTTCAAAAGTGCTGTGGAAGAGGAGGATGTAGAAAGGATACTTATCAAATATGTCAATAAAATGAAGCTGGAAGGGCTAGTTGTTGTATTGGATTGCAGAATAAGTATTCAAAATAGTTGCAAACTCTGAGAAAGGTGGACCAAATTCAACAAGATATTACAATAGGAATAAAGTCCTATATTAATGTTCAAGTAATAAGGGGGGAGTCTGATTCAAATTTGTGTGAAAAAGAGGTTTTAGTTGATCACATACATGCTCAATGACAAGCCAACAATGTAAAACAGCTACTTTCAGAAGGCTACTAATCTTACTGTCTTTCCTTTTTTATTGTTTTCTCTATTATGAAACATAGGAAGTGGAGAAAAACAGCAAAAAGTACAAAATCATCTATTAGGCCACCACCGCCAATATTTTGGATCATATCTTTGCATATTTTTCTCTTAGCATCATTTATTTTGTTTAAATTGATTTTCTCTTGTGATTATATTAGATGGACCACTTTGTAGCCGATAGCTAAAGAGTAATAGAAATATAGTGTTCAAGTTAGAAAGAAAGATAATAACCTCACTGTCCTCTCTACTGGTCAGACACTTCTAGTACTTTATATCCACTTGTTGACACCTCATTTTAAAAGAGACAGGGCAAAAACAGATTTGTCACACAAAGTATCTAGAATGGTGAGATCTGGCACTATGTCAGTAGAAAGAGCAGGGAATATCTTATCCTAGAGAAGAGTTGGGAGAGCTTTCCTCATAGAGTTGAATGGCTATCAATGTGTCTTTTTTCCTCTGGAGCAGTGGTCTCTAAACTTGATTGATAGGTAAGTAATCTTCAATTTCAACAATTATTTTAAGTAGTTTCATTCCACAGATATTTACAGAGCACCTACTGTGTGCCAGGTACAGTTCTTTAGAAAATAAAACAAAGGTCTCTGCCTTTGTGGCACTACATTCTAGCAAAATTGTTCTTTACGTTGAGATAACCAGCAAACTTCGCTGTGGCAGAAAAGAGTTTGATTTTCATAGTCATTCCTTATCTCACTACGAAGTATTGCGAAAGATCTGCTATTTAGGATAAAATAATGTGTAAATCCACCTAAACAGGCATGTATAAATTGCAACATGTCCTAATTCTCTGAAAGCAAGCTAACCAAGGAAGTGGTCACTGTCTTTCACAAGTGTGACTATATGAGTTATGGATTGAGTTGAGTGCCATAGGTGAGTTATGTAGTAAATACTACTGCCATTCACTTTTATTTTTTTATAGTTTAGAAATAAAAATTTTGAAATAAGAAATAACGAATCATTCTGAGGACCTCTTGAATTATTAAAATTAGGATTGAGTGGAGTTTATAGAAAGATCCATATAAGAAATACCTTTTAAATAACTAAAGAGTTATTTATTATTATTAACTGCCTTGAAAATTGTGAATTTCTTGTCTGTCAACCTGCTTAAGCAAAAGATTAACGTAGAGATCTTATAAAAGGAATTTGTGAACTGGGGGAGAAAATATTCTAAGTAATTTAAAAGCTCCTTTCCAAACTTTAGCCACTATAAATCCCATGAGAAAAACCCAGCCAAGAAACTGACTCATATGATGTTAGTTTAAGCTTGATCAATCTTAAAACAGACAGTGTAATTTAAATGGATATAGATAATCACGCATGAGGCATCAAAGAACAACTTATTTCATACTTAGTTCTGCTAAAATGTGCGTTCTTTGTTGCAGACCTGTGCAACAGACCTGCAGACCAAGGCGGACCGATTAGTTCAAATGAGCATATGCTCTTCTTTGGCACGGAAATTCCCCAAACTAACAATTATAGGGGAAGAGGTAAGACTATCATATATTTTTTTAAATCCCTGTTTACTGTATGGATTTGTAATTGCCCCTTTAGTGATTTATACACTACTTTTATGATTTCAAGCATTATATTTTTGTGTTTTAACACAAAAATAACTATCATTTTTCTTGGACTTTCAGAAAATATCTGCTTTTAATATTTTGGTTTATTTCTAGGCCACATATGTCAGTTCTTGACCATAGATGATATGGTTACTGTTGTGACATTCAACATACAAAGTATAAGATGGGTGGAGTTCTAGAACTTTGGAATAAAATGGGTTTTATGGTTCCTGTTTTTTTTTTTAATTAAGGCTTATTTGCATACTTATTCAAAGACTAACACTGTGAAGGTGAAGGAATTGACATCTCATGTATTTGAGAGTTAGACATAGCTGATAGCAGAGTCACTTGTGTAAATAGGTGTATACTACTTAAAAATTCTTTTCTTTTTAATCCTTGTTCAGGATAATGAAGTTGGGATCCTTTGTAATCAACTTTGATGAGCCATATGTGGTTGTTTTTGCAATTTTATTCAGTGTGCTTTAAAAGCTCTAAATAGAAATGGTAAACAGGAAGGACTAGTGAAACCTGTGATACTGCATTTCTTCTTGTTGCTGAGACAGACGGTATTCTGTAAACAGGAAACCGCTTTGGTCATCATCTGTGTTCTCTGCTTTAGGATCTGCCTCCTGAAGACGTGGATCAAGAGTTGATTGAAGATGGTCAGTGGGAGGAGATACTGAAGCAACCATGCCCATCACAGTACAGTGCTATCAAAGAGGAAGACGTATGATCCATGTTATTACTTAACTTTCTATTTATCTTCAGTTTTTGTCGTAGTAAAGGAAATAAAATTTGCCATCATGATGAAAACTTGGTAGTTATAAAACAAGGGAAACCAGGAACTTGAAATCTTTCAGAGCCAACATATAAGTGCCTGGCAACCATATGGGATGTCTGACCTATTCACTTCGAGTTCATTTTCTCATTCTATTGATTTCCTCTTCACTCTAAAACTGTTATTAAAAATACTTTTGGGGGAATTCCCTGGCAGTCCAGTGGTTAGGACTGGGTGCTTTCACTGCTGGGACCTAGGTTCAGTCCCTGGTCAGGGAACTAAGATCCCTGAAGCCGCGTGGCATGGCCAAAAAACAAAATACTTTTAGGGAGAAAATCTAATTTGTTATTTAGTAAATTTGGTAGTAAAACATTTCATTGGTAGTTGGAGCTGGAAGGAGATGAAGTGGATTGCTACCTTATATTTTTGGAAGGCCATAAAAATTACCCCCCTTGCTTTTGATTGTTGCTTAAATTAAATCTATGACTTCAGATAACTATCACACTTCTTTAATTTTTGAGTTTTAATTTATGTAACACTCATTCGTTGAGCACTTACTATGAGTAAGGCACTTTGTTCTGTGATATGCAGTATAGAAAAAAAGATGTGGTGTCTCCCGTCAGAAATATGCCCTCACAAATTTACATCAAGCATCTAGTGGTTAATGGCTGCGTATCCTGAATCATATTAAAAGTCCTAAGAAGAGGGGACTTCTTTTTTTTGCTACTGCCAGTTTTATAAACCATTCATTTTTCTTGGCCGCATATACGTGTGTCCTTACGATAATCAGACTGTCATTATTTATCTTAAATCAACATTTATATATAAAAATGAGTAGCATCCACACAAAACATTTTTGGTGCCACTTTAAAGTTTTCCTTATATCACCATCTAGAGCCCAGGATGTTCATGGCCACATGTTTAGTGTTCAGGTAACAATAAACTTTTACCAGTTAACCATTTTATATCAAAATTTTTTTTATTGAAGTATAGTTGATTTACAATGTTGTGTTAATATTTTACTTAATATTTTACTTTTTTACTATTATTTTTTAATTATTTTAATTATTTTAAATTATTATTTAATTATTTTTAAATTATTTTTATTTTTAATTATTTTAAATTATTTTTATTCTAATTATTATTTTTAATTTTTAATTATTTTAATTATTATTTTAATTATTTTTTAATTATTACAAAATTATTACAAAAAATTATTACAAAATTATTACAAAAAATTATTACAATGATGACATTGGCTTAAGCCACCCATAATATAATTTCAAAAATTAAAAAAAAAGATAGTTTTAGTTTATCCATTTAAATCAATTTTTTAAATTTTATATGCTCAATTTGGACATTTCCTCTTTTTTAGCTTGTGGTCTGGGTTGATCCTCTGGATGGTACCAAGGAATATACTGAAGGTTGGTATCTCTTTTATATTTGTATTTGACAGCAGTAGGACTAATATATGATGTTTAGTTGTAAACATTTAATCTCCTTCAAATACCACCCCCCCCATACTCCACCAGTCCCACAATCCTAATGTCCCCTAGATGAAAATAACTAACATTAAACCAATGTAACCGAAGGGACTATACTGAACCCCCAGCTTTATTGGGTAGAAAAATGATGAAAAGTGTCACTGTATCGCCTTGCTCTGCCACCATCCCATGCCCATCCCTCGCTCGCTTCCTCTGCGAACTGCTGTCTCACTTCACAGCCTCACCTCTAAAGATGGGTTTTGAAACACAGTGCAATATTTCTCCTTCCTGAAATTATCTAAGATGAGCAAAATTAGAAGGCAGCAAATTAAAATAAAGTTGGCAACGCTGAAGTGAGAAGTGCCAGGCTCAGAGCCAGAGTGGTAGGTTTTAGGAGCGTAGCATAAGCTTAGATTCTTATTTTTGAGGGGAAGATCAACGTAGCTTTTCTTATATTGGTTCTCAGCTGAAAAAAGAAAACTGTCTCGTAATTCCTAGAAAAAACTCTCTCTGCCCTTGGATGAGACATATCTACGAGGAGTGAATCCTGTAGTACGTGTGAAAATGTCTCTGTAATCCATTGAGAAATAGGGGCGCTCTAGGCAGCTTCAGTGCGTGTAAGAACACCTAAACAGCTCATTCAGCTCTCAACCCCGACCTCCAGAGGTTTTGATTCACTAGCTCTGCAAAGGAGCCTGAGAATCTGTACTGAAAAAATTGAGCCGGTTAATTCTAATGCTGCTTGTTAGTCCATTGGCCCCACTGTGAGAAATCTTAATTTAGGGGCTTGAAATGCAAATCTAGAGAGTAATCCTGCAATCGAGAGTGATCTAGCAGGCAGAGGTGAGTCGGATGGTGGTAGAGGGGGGCACAGAGGAATCTGATGATGATGGCTGCAGAGTTATGGCTGATTTACTTGATTGGTTTACAGATGATTACTAATGGGACCATGAGACGATGTGTATCAATTCAATTAAGTGGCTGTAGTCCCTACTTCTGTCCCTGGCCATCTCTCATAATTTGTGTATTTTGCCAGAGTAGGTTTAATCATGGATGAATCATTGCAAATTCCTTACCTTTATTGCAAAAATAACTTGGAGCCATTGATGTGCTGATGATGAGTCATAACCTGAGAAGGTTATGTAATTGATACAAATTTCTTCTTTTTAGGTCTTCTTGACAATGTAACAGTTCTTATTGGAATTGCTTATGAAGGAAAAGCCATAGCAGGAGTTATTAACCAGCCATATTACAACTACCAGGTATTACTATAAATGATACCAAAATATTTTATTAGATAAATAATTATGGTATTATATGATTCTTAATGTTATCTGATCCAATGATTTCTAGCTTGGTTGCACATGCAATCATCTGGGGGAGCTTTCCAAAGTAAGGATTCCCAGGTTATACCCCAGATGTATGGAATCAGGTCCTCTGGGGGGTGTTGATACCAGGAATGTGTATGTATGTATGTGACTGTACACAGACACACTGTATGATTTGCACATATTTGTTATGTATGCCTTATGATTCAAATCATAAGCAAAAATGTGGGAATTACTGATATGGCTCTTGGTTAGCTTGGTCATTGAGACACCTGATTTACAGGTGGTGCTTGAAGCACGTTGAAGAAATGAACCATTTCAACCAAGAAAAGAGGCTAGCCATGTGGTTTTGCAGGTAATACTACATAGTGCCTAAATTATAGTCAGCATTAACTAAACATGTTCTTGTACTCTTTTCTCTCATTTTGTCTCTCTAATCTGCTTTGACTTTCTACTATACTCCCAAGAAATTGTCTTCCTTAGAAGTAAGAGGCTAATGTAATTCCAAATCAGGAATATACTGTTAGATCACATTAAATGTTAAAGGAAATTGTTGCAATAAAATACTTAAGGTATTTACGTTAGTGTGACCTTGATAGAACTTTGGAGAAACAAAATAACCAGAGTGGGGACTGTTACTTCTGAATCTCTAATTTGAGTTGAGAGCAGGATTAATCTCTAGTTCTAGGATAAGTTTGTTGTTTTTCATATCATTTATGTGATTATAACTTTTTATTTATAATCGTGTGCATCTTACGATTATTCAGCAAAACTATTTATGCATTCATTACTGGGAAAGTCTCACATTGAACTGCTTAAGAGTCCATTCATTCTTTTAATACGACTAATGTTTATACAGTATGATACGCAGACACAAGTTTGCCGTTATCATGTAAACTTTAAAGCAAGTGAAATAGGGGCATTTAATTCATAGATAATATTGCAGTGTGTGGCACCTTCTATCAAAAAAGGATCTAAGCGCTTAGGAATTGTTGACAATTTCCATCACTTCTTTCTGAGATTAGAAAAATTGTATTCATTTTCCACAGAACAATGAAAATCAAAAGTTAAGGGAACCCAGGAGTGAAGCAAAGGTGAGAAAAATAGCTAGGCTTTTGGCTGCACTGGTAGGCAGAAAAGAGGTAGGCAACTTGTGGTACCCCAGTAGTCACTGTCTGTCCCACGTACCAGCTCATTTTCTCCTGCTCTGTTTCTCTCCTTTGTTACCTGTCCCTTCACCACATTCCCTTCTGTACACTTTCTTTCCCTCCTCTCTTCCTTCTCTCTTGCTTATGCCTTAAAATTTGTTGCAACCAGGAGAAAAGTTGCTTAGCTTTGTTGGTAGTTTTCAAGGCTGAATGTCCAATTTAAAGTCATTATCATCATAGCTAACATTTATCAAGAGCTTACTGTGTACTGACAGACTCGAGGGATTCACATGCATTATCTCATTCTGATACTCACCAAAGTCCTTTAAGGAAGCCTTTATCCCTGTTTTAAAGAAGAGGGAACTGAGACAAGTAACTTGCCCTAGTTGGTCAATGGCAGGTCTGGTATCTAAACTGCAGTCCAAGCTCTTAGCCACTGCTCTACATTGCTCTCTTGAGCCAGGTAGAAGACTTTTTATAGTTCAGATTTTATTACTGCTTCTAATAGATCCTGAAGCTGGGAAGCACTCAAAGGAAAGAGCATGGAATAGTGCAAAGAAACCCAGTCTGTCTGTATATCGGAGGTAGCTCCTTAACCATTAGGAATCTTACTGAACTCATCAATAAGGTGAAAATGTTAGCCTTTTTTACCCCCAGACAGTTGGTGTGGGAACTCTGAAGGAGAGAGTCAGCAAGAGAGGCTGAGAGATCAGGAGCACAGAGGAAGGCTAGTTGGCTGCCTCATGGGATTGCATTTACCTCATCAGGGCGCCAGATTCCACAGTCCCATCCTCTTTGCTGACATATTCATTCACAGAGGTCATATGAGTTTTTAGGGACCAGAGTCCTCATGTCCTCTATTTAGTATGCTTTCCTTTCTTTTTCAGAATAACTGGAGAGCTGAATTAATAAATAGGTTTCTTGGGCACATGAAATTAGTCTCAGCAATTGAGCTGAAGCATAACGAGCACACAGAGCCTCTCTGTACTTTTCCGATTCCAGCCTCTCCCATAGTGTAAACTCAAGAGGGAAGAGGGGAAGCACTTGAACATATACTGAGCCCCCAGTGCTTGTTTTTGGCTCCTCTGTTGCCCCATTTGCTGGGAGTGCCGTCCGCACAAAGCCTTCAGCTCTCAGCCTCTTTGGGGATCGCCTCACCTGTGAAGAACCGCCTTGCCAGTGACACGCCCATTCCCAAGGTAGTCCATTTCTAGTGACTGATGATTGGAGGGGTGTAAAGGCCTGGCATCTCATCCCAGTTTGGGATGTGTTCTCCCCAGTTTGGTACAACTCTGAAGAGCCATTCTGGCTCCAGAGCTCCCCATGGGGTTGGCTGAAGCTGTGGTCGTGTCTGCATCACAGCTCGGTTTCTCCCTCTGCCCACTCCCCTCCCTTCCACAGGTGTTGATCTCCGCTTCCCACGGAATCCAACCCTGCAGCCCAAGCATATTTCACTATAACAGCACCCAGAGTGCTGCTGTAGGGTAAATAAGATGATGTGTGTGAAAGCATTTTGAGAAGTAAACCGAGGTAGTCTACTAGTTTAGTGACGACAAACATTGGCTTTTTAAAAAAATTCTATTTATTTATTTTTGGCCATGTCCTGTGGCATATGGGATCTCAGTTCCCCAACCAGGGATCGAACCCACGCCCCCTGCAGTAAAAGTGCAGAGTCTCAACCACTGGACCACCAGGGAGGTCCTGAAAAATACTGGCTTTGAACACAGATGAGCCTGAGTTTGATTATGATCTTCTTAGAGTCCTTGGTCAGGTTACGGAATGATTCCAAAACTCATTTTTCTCATCTGTAAAATAAGGATGATAATACTATTTCATGGGATTGTTCTGGGGATTAAATGAGATAATATATGTAAAGCACTTAGTATGGTGCGTGGTACATGTTTAGTATTAAGTAAAAATATATGTCTGTATGTCTACTCTATTGATATAGTGGTATTTTGACGACTTTGTGTTAACCTTTTATGCATCAGGTTTACTTTCCATGAAATACCGGTTATGTTTTTCTATATGAAGTGTGTAGTTATAACAATGTGGCTGAAAGTTCTTTGAGTGCTGCAAAGGAAAATACAGATTCTGGGATTGCACTGTCATTGTCATTTTACCACCCCAATTGTCAGTAAAATCTTTTAACCCTGACCCCATTATACATGGCCACTCTTCAATATCGGCATATGCACTCGCTTTGTCTCTATAGCAGCATTATTATATTATCACCATTACCTATTCCCATAGTAATGTGATCCTTATTGTTCCTTGGACAATGAAAAGTAATCAATACACGGTGTTTCATTTCCTGGGGACTTTATGTACCTTTTGCAAACAGCTATTTTCAAATACAGTAATGAGATTGTTGGATAATTCTGAAAGGAACAGGAATCAGTATGTGATGTTGCCTTTCCTGAAGACTCCAGGGAATAACCAGAAGTTCCTTTCCGTACCTTTGGAACCCAATTATTATTATTTTTTTTGGCCGTGCTGTGTGGCTTGTGGGATCTCAGTTCCACGACCAGGGATAGAACCCAGGCCACGGCAGTGAAAGCCCAGAATCCTAACCACTAAGCCACCCGGGAACTCCCTGAAACCCAATTATTAACCAAAACAACAATGAGAACGATCAGTGGATGGTCTCAGGAAAATTTCTTTGTCGATGATACTGCTTTTGTACTTTATAACATTATCATGTTTTTATTTTTAGAAAATCATGTTGCTAATATAACTAAATGTTCTATTTATGGCGAACCTTTCTCTCCAAATGATGACAAGCTTTGCCATTGTCTCACCCATTTACATAGGCAGGACAAGATGCTGTGTTGGGGAGAACAATCTGGGGAGTTTTAGGTTTAGGTGCCTTCGGGTTTCAGCTGAAAGAAGTGCCTGCCGGGAAACACATTATCACAACTACCCGGTCCCATAACAGCCAGTTGGTTACGGACTGCGTTGCAGCTATGAACCCTGATGATGTGCTGCGGGTGGGAGGAGCAGGAAATAAGGTACCAAAATCCATCCATCATCTACCCTGAAATGCAATTGAATTATTAAAAGAAATACTGCACTGTTACAAAATGTGAAATAAGAGTTTGGGAGAACAGATTAAAGATTGTAATTTGCCATTAAAGACACATTTCAGCAACATTTGAATTTTTTTTTTTTTTTTTTGGCCATACCACGCGGCATGTGGGATCTTAGTTCCCCAACCAGGGATCAAACCTGTGCCCCCTGCAGTGGAAGCGTGGAGTCCTAACCACTGGACCACCAGGGAATTCCCTGAATTTTTTTTAAATGTTGTGGTTCAAGTCTTTTTTATCTAGGAGAATTCAGTGATAAGCCATTTGGATGAGACCCCGGGCCTCTTGCCAGTCCTCATTTTCTCAAGGATCCTCTTGGATTACTTCCCAGACCTTTCTTCTACAGACTCCAGGATGGGCCTGCCTGCCCCTTTCTGGATACTTACCCCATTCATTCACCTAGGCTCCCATCCTCCTGAGAACATTGTGAATTGGAACACAATTTGGTCTCCATCCCTGATCTCTTCTCATCTGATTGCCCCTTGGTTGTCATGATGACATCCATCAGGTATCTCAAATTCGGCATCCCCAGTTGGAACACATCCTCTTTCTACCTGCCCCCAGATGTGTTCCTCTCCCTACTTCCTATCTGCTTAATGGCACCGCCATTTTTCTAACTGCTCTAGCCAGACATCTGAAAGCCATCCTAGCCTCCTTCCTGCCTCACATCCTATCAATCTGATCCTACCTATAGATCTTCTTAATTCTTCCCTAATGTCTCATCCATCTCAACCGCCAGTGCCTTAGGTGAAACCTGTCATCATCCCTCAACCAGCCTTTACAGCAGCTTCCAAAGTGATCTCCCTCTAAAAGCATTTACTTATAAGAGGATGAAAAATGGAAGTTTAAAAATAGCAGTATTTTAAAAAATGTAAAACATTTCAAAGTAAAAATATATTCCTGATAGTCACTGGAATATGATTTCTCTTTGCCCCTACTTTTGTAACTACAAAATGCCATTACCTCTTTTATTCCCAAGGAGGTACCATTCCCCGTAGGAGCAAAGTCCCCACCCTACACAGCTCCCACCTTTTCTCCTTGCAAAGACCTTGTTGGGCAGTTCTTAACTTTTCTGCATCAAGGACCTCTTTGAGAATCGGACGAAAGCCACAGTCCCTCTTCCCTCAAAAAATATACCTGGCATAGTTCTTGGCACATAATAAGACTTGACACAGATTTTTTAAAAGAAAAAGAAAGTGTTAATTGTTTGAATGTGTCATTGAATACAGTAATCCTAAAAAGAATAGCTGGTTACTTTATCCTAAAAAGAATAGCTGGTTACTTTATGTTCACTGAGGCTCTCCTTATTCTCCCAGGCTGGCCTCTTCATCTCAATATTTGAAGTCTGAATTTTACAGCACTAATTACTTTACAGTATAACCAAAAAATAAGTCAAGCAACTAATGAAAGGCTGATAGCAAGTTACTACTGAGAGTCACGCGGTTTCTGTCGGTGACCTCAGATTTTTTTTTTTTTTGGCTACACCACGCGGCATGCGGGATCTTAGTTCCCTGACCAGTGATCAGACCCGTGTCCCCTGCAGTAGAAGCATGGAGTCTTAACCATTGGACCACCAGGGAAGTCCCTCAGTGACTTCAGTTTTGTATGAATATTACAGGCATTAGTAAGATGACTGTTTGATTTGATTTGATATATTTTCATTTATTTATTTATTTATTGGCACACTGTGCAGCTTGCGGGATCTCGGTTCCCCAACCAGGGATCAAACCCGCATCCCCTATAGTGGAAGCACGGAGTCTTAACCACTGGACCGCCAGGGAAGTCCAAGATGACTCTTTTAAAATTCATACTTTGGTAGCAGAAATAGCAACAGATATGATACCAAAACAAAGACTTACGAAACTGCTTTTAGACTAGTCAGCATCACATATCTGTTAGGATTTATTACAACCTATACACTATTGTACTGGTCAATATTTCTGTATCCTTTACATAATAATGGTCAAATTTTTACAAGATTAAAAAGCTTTATTTTTTCTACAACAAATATATATTGCTTTTACTGTAAGAAGAAAAGACAGCATAAAAAAGAAAACCTTATTTTAACTAACTTAGAATATAGAGACCGTTCAGATATCCTCCTTGTAGCTTATTTGACTTCTTTTTTCCCATCAGATACTACATTATTACGCATGTATTCTATATGTTTCTTCATAATACTCATTTACACCTGCTAAAGGCTTTAACCCAAGTCTGACAGAGGAATTGAAATATACTGACAGAAACAAGCAGTTTCTCTTTATTTGTACCTCAGTTATTTCATGGTTGAGGGATAATTATTCTCTTAACCTTACAGATTATCCAGCTGATTGAAGGCAAAGCCTCTGCTTATGTATTTGCAAGTCCTGGATGTAAGAAGTGGGACACCTGTGCTCCAGAAGTCATTTTACATGCTGTGGGAGGTTAGTCCATTTTATTTGGGGGAATTACAGTTTTTATACAGTTTTCGTACTATGCTAGGACATATTTCAGTAATGTTACTTTACCTAGACTCTTAGGATATAAAAGATAGAAGGAAAGTTAGAGGTTATCCAATCTAAGCCTCGCATTTCATAGGTGAGAAAGTAGATTTTCAGTGAATTCATTTTCCTTTAGTTACAGTTTCTATTTTGGACCTTGATCTACACACAGTTCATTTAATTAAACCCTTATTAATTTATGGCTTTAATGCTTTTAGGGGTTTTTCTTCTTGAAAAGTAAAATATTCATCATCATCCTCATTAGTTTCTTTTGAACCAATATTGTATTGGTAAATGTCTCTGTGCTAGCGCTTAAAGGTCATAGAGTTGGAATTTTTTTAATCTACCTGCAAAAATACTACAGATATATACACAGCAAGATGATTTTTCTAATTCAAATAGACATCAGATCACATCTACTCTTTCTTTTTTTTTTTTTTTTTTTGCGGTATGCGGGCCTCTCACTGTTGTGGCCTCTCCCGTTGCGGAGCGCAGGCTCCGGACACGCAGGCTCAACAGCCCTGGCTCACGGGCCTAGCCACTCCGCAGCATGTGGGATCTTCCCGGACCGGGGCACGAACCCGTGTCCCCTGCATCGGCAGGCGGACTCTCAACCACTGCGCCACCAGGGAAGCCCCCACATTTACTCTTAAACACTTGACTTTTATTTTATCATTTCTCCTGGTACATTATTGTGTCGATATCTCAGCATATTACATGACAAGGAAGTTAAATTCATCACGATCCATTCTCATTAGAATGTTAAATGAGACTGTAATATAACACAGTTATGTTTCATGAACATACTTCACTTAAACTCTTACCAAATAAAATGTTACTAATAAATGGTAGAATGAAGAAAACACTTTTGAAACCGGGAATCGTGGGTGATGGAGTATAACCAATAGGAAACGTAATCACTCCAGGAAAAGAGAAATTAATTGATATTGAGAAGTATAAATTGAAAATACTAAGTGAAATTATTTTAATCAGGCAGAAAAAATAATGATTTAGCCTTTAGTTAGTCAAGTTCCTCTGTAGTCTTAAATTGTAAGTGAATTAATACTTAACCTTTGTGGTCATGCATTATCTTCCTTATTTTATCCAGAATTCAATGGATATTATTATATAGGGAAGCAAGAAGCTGTTAGAAATAACTAGAAACATAATGATCCGATCAGCCATTGACATTGTATTGATGTTTTTTCCATAGGCAAGTTAACCGATATCCATGGAAATGCCCTTCAGTATAACAAGGAAGTGAAGCACATGAACTCAGCTGGCGTCCTGGCCACACTGAGGAATTATGACTACTATGCAAGTCGAGTTCCCGAATCTGTTAAAAATGTACTTGTTCCTTGAAGGGAAATCTTGTCGACTCAGCCAGGAGAAGGACTTGCTCCTCAAAAACTAATTGGATGGAATTTGAGCTCTACCTTTACTTCATTCATTGTTGATCACTGATTTACATTTGGTTACTTAGGAGTAGAAAATTGAATTTTTAAACGTCTTGATTAATGAATCAACCAGACCAATTTTGACATGTGGAAAACTTGTAAAGTCAGTATATTTCACATTTCATTTTTCCTCCTTTTATTTGGAGCAGTGAAAGTAAAGCTTAGTTCCAACTGGCCATCCTGGTGCACTGTTGAATCAGCATTCCTGTTTTGTAAACCAGATTTCTTTAGGGCACAGAACCACAAGTTATTACCTAAATCTCATTCTTGTCTTTCACAGTAATGTAAAACGTTTTCCTACCCCCATTCTGAATACATTAAAATATCATTCTATATGTTGATGAAACAGATTTTGAAGAAACATTTCTTTATAATAAATTATTTAATTCTAGCTCTCTCTGTTATTCACCAGCTTTTTTTGTTTTTAAGTAGTTGGAAACTATGTATTCTCTGCTGTGGGTATTACTTTATCCTTATGGCATCATTATGCAGTTTAACCGTGGAAAGTTAGGTAATTGCTCCTATTCCTTCCAAAGGAAGATTATAATGTATGCTATCAAAATTATTCTGACATTCTGCCTAGGTTTTTATTGTTTAGGACTCTGTCCTGTGCTTTTAAATAAATTTCTCTCATTGTATTAAGCAAGTGGTTTAAATTAATAATTCCCAAACCCACTGCATGTCAGAATCACCCGGGAAGCTTTTCAGAAAATACGAATTCACAGGCTCCAGCCAAGCGGTTTTGTCTTAAAATTCCGTGTATTTTAAGACAGCTACTCCAGGGATTCGGTAGTCATTTAAGTGTAACACTCACTAGAGACGGTGTCGGAGTACTGTTTTCACAAGGCACCTACAGGAAGAGGTCTTTGTGGCTTTGACACCATTGGCCCCTCTCCCTCTTGCAACTCTCTTCTCACTGTCCTGTTTTTCTTCTTCCCCCTAATAGCCACTCCTACTCAGTCTCCTTTCTTGGTTTCTCTTTGTCTCCCTTTCCTTGAATGTCAGTGTTCACCATGATTCTGTCCTAAGTTCTCTCTAGATGATCTAATCCACAAATATGGCTTCACTTAAGGGCCTTTTACCCAGAATTCCAAAATCTGTATCTAGCTTAGAACTCTCAAACTCTAGATTTCTATACCCAAAAGCCTACTTTGATGTCTCACAGGTATCTCTGAATTATGTCTAAAAAACTCTTCATTCTTGCCTACCCCTCCCTAAATTATTTTACAAATCCCCAAGGTGATCCTGATAATTGGCCATGTTTGGAAAGTACTTCCTTCTAAGAAAAGAGTTCTCTGTCTATATGAAAACAGTGGACTAGACCTAATTTTTTAAAAAATCTAAGTACAATGTGAGAATAACTTTGAAGTTATTTTCTATAGGCTCTTATATAAAAACTTTATCCAAGTGACATATTTGGAAGTCTGCATTCTCTCTCCACTCCCATTTCTTCTACATTAATTTACACACTCACACCCCTTTATTTCTTCCTTGAATCACTGCAGTGTCTTCCTGTCTAATCTTCCTTCCTGCACTGTTACTCCTCTCCAATCCATCTCTCATTGGCTCCAGGTTTTTTAAAAAGCCAAATCTAGTAATGCCACTCACTTCCTCAAAAATCTTTTATGGCTTCCTATTGCCTTTAAGATAAAATGCAAGTTCATTACAATGACATGTGAACCTCTTGATGTTATAGCTTCTTCCTTCTCCAGGATCACCTCTGTTCACTAACCTGTACTCCAGCCATGCTCAACCATTTAAAGTTCCCCCAAAATACCATGTTTTCTCTCACCTTGGCCTCCATTTATTCCATCATTCATTTACTCAACAAATATTTATTGAGCACCTGCTGTATATTAGGCATGGCTCTAGGTACTGAACATTCAACAGTGGACATAAGTCTGTTCCATTGTTGAGCTCATGTTCTTGTGAAGCAATACAGATAATAAGTAAATGAAATTATTTTAGATTGTGGAAAACGCTGTAGAAGAAATCAAGCAGGAAGATGAGCTGGGAAGCGGTGGAGGCAGGGAGGGGTGGGGGGGGAAGAAGATATCCGGTAGATAAAGTGGGGATGTCTTCCCTGAAGAGGTGATGTCTGAGCTGAAAACTGGCTGGAAAGAGGTCAGCCATATCGAGAGCTGGGATTATTAGTAGGAATAATAAGCACGTTGTCTCTGAGAAGAGAAAGGAAAATAACAAACACAGAGGAAGCCAGAGTAGGCGGAAGTAAGGTGAACAAAGAGAGGAGTGTTATAAAGTGAGGTCGGGGAGGCAGGCAGGTGCCACATCATCAAAACCATTTTTTTTTTTTTAATTTTAAGGGTTGAGGGAAAATGAGAGTGCCTATTGAAAGGTACAGAGCTTTTTTGGGGGAGGTGATGAAATGTTCTAAAATTGATTGTGGGCTTAGTTGCTCTGCAGCACGTGGGATATTCCTGGGCCAGAGCTCTAACCCGTGTCCCTTGCATTGGCAGGAGGATTCTTAACCACTGTGCCACCAGGGAAGTCCTCAAAGTCAATTTTGTATCACTCCCCACTGCCCCAGCAATCAATGGCTTTCTGTCCTTCTCCCTGTACCAATTATGATAGAGTAGGAAGGACCCATAGTATGTGCCAGGCATTGTGGGGAATCCAAGGATGTCTGTAAGATAAGGTTTCAGCAAACAAGAATGTGGAGAGCTAGCAGAGTGTGCAGAAGGGAAATCAATTTCAACAAAGAGGTGGAAAGGTGCCGTATACGTAGGATCACCTGGAGGACTTGATAAAATGAGATTATGGATCCCAGCCCTACAGATTCTAATAGGAAGGTAGGGGTAAGGGGACTGGTCCTGTTCTGATGCAGGTACCTTACCTACTCTGGAGGATGGCCATACATAAGACGGAGCCACCTCTGATAGTGGGTTAGGACAGGCACGGATAATGCCTCTATAGCTGTATTAAGCACTCAAGGTTCATATTTAATTTAAGCAACACTCACTTCCTAGCGATAATAGAGATGTCTTTGGGAAATTGAGGTATTTCTGTAATCAGTCCTTGGTCCCTTAAGCTCTAATACCGGCCCCTGGAGTATGCTTGCAGAACACTCGCCGGCACACACGTCACAAGGTTTAAGAGGAGGACAGACAACCCTCTAAAAGGCACGCTTGCACAGCCCAGGCAAACAAAGCCAAGACAAACTGGGGCAATGGCTTTTAGCACTGCCTTTTATAAATAAACCCTTTATTATTCAAGTAGGAAAATCACTTTTGAAAATACATTCTTCTTTTGAAAGAACTGAGGAAACATGAGAAAAACCTCCCCCATCCCCAGTGTAAACATGGCTGTTGGTCTACATGCTTCCAGGACTTTTTTTGTGTTTACATACAGTGCCCCCCAACAGTATGATCTCTGGTGGCCTCGGCCTGCAGTGGCTTGAAGCAGGGTTTCGGTTTCCAGCCAGAGATTGAGGTTGGGTCACAGAACGCCAAATCCTAGCAATTAGACCGGTGGTCAGTGACAAAACCCTGGCCGTTCGGCTTTGCGGAAAAGAATTCCCACAAAGACAGAAAGTAGTGAAACAAGTAAAGTATTTATTAGGAGGAAAAGAGTACAGTACATGTGGATAGACACACGGGAGGACTCTGAGAGAGTCGTGCCCTTGGCGTAGTTTAAATCACTAATGAGGAGCATTTCTTCCGGGTTCCCTTTGGCCAATAATTTTGATTCTCCTGGTTCTGAGTCCATGTTTGGTTTATCTCACGTTCCTCCCATGTGCACACGCATCTCTCAGCCAAGATGGATTCCAGCGAAGAGGCCTATGGGCAGCTTGGCATCACTCCCCTTTTGACCTCCAAGGAGCTCTCTAGTCGGGAAGGTCTCCTCGACTTCGAGAAAGAGAAATAGGTGGTCTCTTATCTTTTACCTGCGCAGGGCCCAGCCTCCTCTCTTGACTGCCCTGCTATTGGTATTTCGGGGTTTCTGTCCACAGGGAACGAACTCCAATTAATCACCCTGGGGGCGGGGCGCCCATCTATCTCCTGCCTCAAGTATACCACCCGTTTGTGCGTTTTGTTTTGGGCTTCCGGTGAACGCCCATCACACTGCAGAAACCGTCTTACCACTTACTTTTCTCGCTTTACGAACTGTCGAAAAATGTCGTGAGTTTCAGCGTCTCTCCCGCTTCAGCGGCTTGAAACTACACGTTGGCCCTCGTGACCCTAGATGCCCGGGGCACGGTCGAAGGTCCCCGGAGCAGCTGCCAGACGGCTGCGGCGGGCGGTGATGACGCACTGTGCTGTGCGCCAAGACGCTGGCTGCGGCGCGGGGGAGGGGCGAAGGCTTCCGCAGCGTCAGGCGTGCGCACACGTTGCACCTTCTCGCCTTGGGCGAGTCGGGGGTGTTTTCGGGTGGCAGGGCAGGCGCACTGATAGACCGGCGGAGCAGAGCAGATGGCGACGCTCTGTCTGACTGTGAATTCGGGAGACCCTCCGCTGGGTAAGGGCCCGGGGCCGCCAACCTGTGTGGGTTGCATCAGCCCGGGAGGGTGCGGGGAGGGGAAAGTCGCCGCGCCCAGTCTTGGCGCAGTGACGGTCACGGTCTGGGAGGTTAGGCCTGCCTCTCACCCCCGAAGTGTACACGGGGTAGGCTCCGCGCCCCTCGCCCTATGTCCCTGGCAGGTGGATTTGCTCCTGAAGACGTTTTTCTGGGGCGGGGAGGTAGGCGCTGTGTGAGCCGGGGCAGGGCCACCCGAGGCTCAGCTTCGGACCTTCTCTCCCGGAGGGATGACTCCCAGCTTACTCTCCTCTCCCTTTTAGAAATGATGTCTACTGGAGACCGAGCACCGGACGTAGAAATAACATTTTTAAAACTTGAAATCCCATTACTTCGCTCCCCCTCTTTTGGCGTTTTCCCCTAAATCCACTTATCTTTACCTCCCTTCCTTCGTCCTCAGAAAAGATCTTCAACCCCCTTGACTTAACTTTTCTTTACGTTTCATTGGGTTCAAAGGGAACGAGGAAGATGGTCGTAGAAGCATTTAAAATTTTAACCGAGGTTGCATTTATATTAATTAAAGGTTGAAGGGTGATTGCTGGAACACCCAAGTACACTGCGGACTGATGGGGTTGGTTTACTACACATCCGATGGAGGTAGTAAACGTCAGAGAAAAGGTCGGACTTGTCATCTTCCTGATACATCTTAAATTCGATTTGGAATTGCATTTTCAACGTGGCCAAGGTTACTATGGATAGATAGCTTAGACTTTCTGCTGTTTTTTTCCATTGCTTTCAGAAATTACACAAAATAATCAGTTTATTGAGCTCATATTTGCTAGTGCATTTCTTAACATATGCATGCAAGTACGTTTCAAATGTTTGAGAGGCCTAGACTTTTAGATACAGTTGCCCACATAGGGCTGATGATTACTCAGTACATTCTCATGACAGGGTGTTTAGTGTCTGTTGGAACAAAAAACACAATTTAATAGCCATTTAAAATACTTTAAAAAATGATCTTTTAGCATATTGGTTCAAGTAATTATGGGCTAACCTCACACAAATCACTGAACTCTGAAAGAACTGGGTTTGATTCTGCAGTTGGAAAGCACTAAACAGTGTGACCTCATGGTTAAGGGCAACGACACTTGCTTCTTGGAGACCAGGTCCATCCTGACTGCCACTCACTAGTTGTGGAACCTTGGCAATTCCTTTTTTGGCATCTCCCACTGTTTCCTTGTTTGAGAAACATGGAATAATATCTCCCACATACAGTTGCTTGCCAGAATCAAATGAGACTGCAGGTCAAGTTCCTGACACACTGTAGATACTCAATAAATAGCTGTCGTTTTTACTGATGTAATTTAGAAAATCACCCTGAATATGATAGATCTGTTTCCTTAGTGAATACTGAGAATCACATCTGCCAGTATACTGGAAGTGGGTCTTAAAGACATTTGTTGTCATTATGAACTATAGTCTAATTATAGAATATATGTTTCTATTTGCTTCTCTCCCTCCTTTTTTTTGTTTTTGATTTAATTGTTCCCAATTGTTTAATTCAAATACATTCTGTTTTTAAATAATCAATATAATTAGATGAAACATTCAGAAAAACAGATTGCATTGTGAGAATTTCCCTTATTTTACATGCATGCACCATTTTTTTTAATGTTAAAATAAGTTCACACTTAAAAAGGTGTAAGAATAGAACAAAGAACATTTTTTCTCCAGTGCCTTTGGAGAGCATACTGCAGGTAATGATGCTTAAACACCCCAGAATACTCCAGTATACATCTCTCTTAAGTAAGAAAACTATATGACTTCACAGGACCATTAAAATCAGGAAATACACATTGATACAATTCATCCATCTTCGTAGTGCAAGGATCAAAATCTAGGATCATACCTTGCACCTACTCATCACGTCTCCCCAGTTTCTTTCAATCTGGGATGGTTTTTTTAGTCTTTCATAGGTTTAACCTCTCTGGAGATTACAGGCCGCTTACTTAAAGAATGTCCCCTGATCAGGTGTTTCATGGTCCCTCATGACTAGATTCAGGCTACAGATCTTTGGCAGAAATAGCATAGAAACAATTCGTTGTTCTTCATTGCAGCCCAATAATTGGTACCTGAATTTTTCCCATTACTGATGATCTAATCTTGAGTACTTAAGATGGTGTCTGACAGCTTTCCCCACTGCAGAGTTTTCCGTTTTGCAGTTAACAGGCATTTTGTGTGGAGATGCTCTGGTACCATGTAAACATTTCACTCCCCCATCAAACCTTTACCCACTGGATTCAGCATCCGTTGGTGCTTCCTGCCCAACTTGATTATGATTAAGATGATGCCGGATGGTGACCTTCCATTCTGCCGTTCTTTCCACATGTATTAGTTGGCATTTTTTTGTGAGAAGATCTTTTTCTCGTTTTAAAAAAATTCATAGCAAAATATACTTAATAGGTTATACTCCGAATTATTTTTCATTTTCTGTTTTTAAAGTTAAAAATTTTTATTTTTAAAATTAGTTTTATTGAGTTACAAGTTGCATATAATAAAGTTTGCCAGTTTTAAGTTGTAAATTGATTGACAGATGTGTACAGTGTGTAACCACCAAAATAATGAAATAAAATACTTCCCTCACTTCAGAAAGTTCCCTCATGCCCCTTTGCAGGCAGTCCCCTTCCCCCATCTCTGGCCCTTGATAGTCACTGATCTGCTTTCTGTCACTATTTTTTTCTGCTTTTCCTAGAACTTCATATACATTGAGTCATATGAAACTATTCTTTTGTACATAGGATAGTTCTTTGAGATTCATCTATCTTGTTGCCTGTAATAGGAATTCAGTTTCAAAATTTGCTGTATAAGATTCTTTGGTGTCGGTATTCTAAAACTTAGATTATTTACTTTAGTGGTTAAATTGGCTCTATTTGCCAGTGGGAGCCCCTCCAGGCTGACCTCTGTGTCCTTTTGGCATATCTCTTATCATTCTTTGAGTACTTCTTGCTTTCTAGCACAGTGAAATTTTCCAGGTTTATCTTGTACCTTCCCTACCACAGCCCTGTCTCCAGTGGAGCGTGGTATTTAGAAACCAGTATCTGGTTACCAGTTGTCCATCTTAGATAAATTAAGGACGACGGATTAATGAATATTTAGTAAACTTTATGATGTGTTGAGAGGCACGTATCACTGTTTTAGAATATGAGTTCTGGACTGCCGTAGACCTGCGTTCAAATCCTGACTGCCACATATTAATCAAGGACTTTGGGCTAGTTATTTAACCCCTCCAAGCCTCAGTTTTCTCTTCTATAAAACAGAGATAAAGGTGCCTACCTCTTAAGGTTACTACAGAGATTAAAAATGATAATGCATGTAAGGCATTTAGCACAGTCCCCACCACATAGTAATCACTCTAATACTATCAACAATAGCTTTTATACAAGGAACTATTCTAATTTCTTCTTTTCTCCCGAGAGAGGGAAAGATTAATTTCAGTGTCCCTAACTGGACACTGAGTATATTCAAAAGCAGTTGGATTATGCCAGGGAATGGTTTCTGGTTTGTTACTTCTCCAAGACCAGAAGGCCATACTTTGCGTCTACAGACTCTAGGGAAAAATGTTTACTCCTTGCAGGTCTTAATACTGGTTTGTTGACTCATTCTCATTGCTTTATGATTCAGGTTTTAAATACCACATTGTTTATAAAGAGAAATCTTTTCATCTCATTTTTAGGAGCTTTGTTGGCAGTAGAACATGTGAAAGACAACGTCAGCATTTCTGTTGAAGAAGGGAAAGAGAATATTCTTCATGTATCTGAGTAAGTGCTTTTATATCTGGTTTTCAGTACTGAACAGCATTTTAAAAATATTTAGGATTAAATGTTATGCTTGTTTCACTTGCTAACTGGTAAACGGTCCCTAAAAAGAAATACACTTTCTTCCTCATTCTAAAAGAACTATATCCAGAGACATATCTGTCAGCACACTATCTGATCATATATCTAATCTGTCAGAAAGAAACTAGAGATGTACAGAAGGATTTATATATATGGGTTTTTAATTCTGTTGTAATGTATTCTGGTGGAAAATTGGAAGTTTTTAAAATCAGTAATAATAGGAAATAAATTTCGTAAGTCCACAGCATAGAATATTAGGCATCTGTGAAAAAAAGGCTTATGAAGAATTTTTAATGGTGGATATGTTCATAATCTAATGTTAGTAAAAAAGCAAGACATAAATGTAAAATTACATCTACAAAAAAAAATGAGAAGTATACAGCACTTTTAATATTATTTCTTTCTGAGTTTTGGAATTGTGGGGTTGTTTTTTTCTTTTTGCTTCTCTGTGTTTTCAAAATTTTCTGTAATGAGCATATACTGTATGTTCTTGATTAAGAAGGATTATTTGCATCCCAGGATATAGGGAAGATTGCGTGCCCTCGGACTTATCTCTTTCTTTTGGAGCCCACTGAAAAGAATTTAAAAGAACTGGGAAGGGAAACATTCTCTTGTTTAACGAAACTAAGGAATAAACACAACATGGTTTCAGGTCCTTTTAAGAATATTTTGCCAGATGGTGGGATTTGGACCACATTGAAAGAGGGTTTCAAGGGTATTCTCAAGCAGGATGCGGAATTCTGAAATGGTTTAAATGGTCTATAATAAACTGACAGAAGGACTTGTATTGGGGAAGGGCAACGTATGCAACGTATACAACGTATGTATGATTGCTCTTCATGTACAATTTTTACTTTTCCGTGGAATTATTGTTGTTTGCTTTGTTCTCTTCTGAAGCCTTTCTGATTCCTATCTTTTCTGCGTGACTTCAGGAAGTTTGCGGACTTCTTCCCTTAGGATTCAGTATTTAGAAATTTCACAATAATATGCTTTAGTCTGGATCTATTTTTCATCTGTTCTTCTGGGTGCTTGATTGCTCCCTTTAATGTGGAAACTTAGAAATCCTCTTTTGGGGAATTAGAAAATATTTTCTGTGATAACTTTCCATTTTCTGTTCTTTATGTGGGTGCTGGGATTTGTCCTCTTATTTTCTTAAAGTGTCACCTTCACTTTCCTTTTTTTTTTCATTTTTCCTCACTTTCTGGAGAGTTCTTCAACTTTTTTTATTCTGTTTTTCTATTGAGTTTTTGTTTTTGCTGTTACATTTTTTGTATCTGAGCTTTCTGTTATTTATTATCTAGATATAGTATCCTGTTATTATTTTACGATTGCACTGTGTTTTGTTTTGTTTTTTCTTTTTTGCGGTACGTGGGCCTCTCAGTGTTGTGGCCTCTCCCGTTGCGGAGCACAGGCTCCGGACGTGCAGGCTCAGCGGCCATGGCTCACGGGCCCAGCCGCTCCGCGGCATGTGGGATCTTCCCGGACAGGGGCACGAACCCGTGTCCCCTGCATCGGCAGGCGGACTCTCAACCACTCCGCCACTAGGGAAGCCCTGCACTGTATTTTTTCATTGCTCAGAGTAAATTTATTCACTTACTTTTAAAGTTTTCTATTCCTTGATTTGTTCAGTTTACATCTGTGTGTTTGTTTTGGTTGCTACCTTTTAAGTTAAAGGCTTTCTTCAGATATTTGGTAACTTCTTATGGTTTTCTTAGATGTTGACTGGGAGAGTAAAGCTATTTACAAGTTCTGAACTCCAAGGTGAGCCTGTCAGTGCTGAGCTTTACTCTGGGGCGATCTGACTGAGCTGCTCATTTGAAGGAACTTCTGGTGTTAGCATCCTTGGTTCTTTTCTTCCTGGGTGGATCAGATTATCTATCCAGAGATGACTTTCAGTCTCCTGTTCGGAAGGTGAAGGAGAGCTGGTGCCAGAATATTTTGGGAGCTGAGGGTGGGAAGAAAGCTGAGGATCTCAGCATCCAGTATACGTGTATTCTTTTATTCTCTTTGTTACGTCTATAGCCCAACTTGCACCTGTGCCAGATTTCCCCCATTTGAGAGACCCTCTGTTTTAGTCTTTAGAGAATAAGGCTCCGGTTTTTGCCAGGATTGGGTAAGGGGAGTAGCCAAGCTCTGCAGCATAGGGTTTGGAGCTATCTGTGTTTCTGACTGATTTTTAAGTAGACTTTCAACCAAGCCTCCTTATTTTAGTCCCAATTCACTCTCACTTCCAAGGATACCTGGTTTCATTGATTCGTAAGTCTTTAGAGGATTCTAAAATTTAAATTGGGTTGGTTTTCAGCTTTGTCCACTGTCCAGTTAAGATTCAGTTCTTTCAGGCCTATTAACTCCATCTGCTTTCTAGCTTCTGAAATTTTACTGCTATTGTCTCTTCTCCTTAGTCTCTTTCCTTATAGGATCAGTTTTGATGAGGTTTGATCTGCCATGTTTACCAGCTTCTTTACGATGGTATATCCTTGGCTTCATTGCCTTGATTTATTTTAAATCACTTTATTCTCGATATCCCAATTTTCCTATTTTCACCACTGAATAGACATGTAGAAACCAATAGTTTTAGAAAGATAAAACATCATGTAGGTAGTCTACTCTGAAGTGAATTATTGGATTTAGCTGAACATCTCAAAACAAATTAGAATTTGATAGAACAGAGTAAAGAACAAATTAGATCTATTTTTTTTACTATACTAGAAAATACATGGCATATATTTGTATCTTTTATAAGATTTCTATTTTTACATTTTTCATAAGTCTCATGACTTACTGATTTGCTAGAGCCACAGTAATATTTTATCTCATACTTATATATTCTAGAAATGTGGTATTCACGGATATAAATTCCATACTTCGCTACTTGGCTAGAATTGCAACTACAGCTGGGCTGTATGGCTCTAACCTGTTGGAACATACTGAGGTAAGGAATGAACGTTTCCTTGGGTGTGTTTTATTTTGTTTTGATTTAGGCTTTGGCTCTTTTGCGAACTTCATTTTATTGTTGGCTTATGGACTATTACTCTGTTTAAGGATATTAACAGAGTGTTAATCAGAGACCAAGTTAAGGAATTCTCATCTGTTTTTATTTTCAGAAAAAAAGTCTTAGCTCCTAAGTTTGCACTTTCAAACCCATACCAGCTGTTGGGTCATTTAGTGCTGTCTTCCTCTTCCTGGATTCCTAGAATTTCATAGCTGGATGTGACTGCAAAGGTCATCTTATGCTCTTATGCAGCTTTCTTACCTGGCAGATGAGGCAGCAGTTCTTGAAAAGTTACAAGGGCCCAGGGTCACACACATTTTCCTTTTTAAGTATATACCTTATTAGCTATAGCAGTAGTAGATTAACTTTCAATACGGCACGGTAGATGCCTTTTTTTTCCCTGTTTGTATTCAGCTCTAACTTTCCTAAATCTTACAAAATTCAGAATACAAAGAATAGTTTCCAAGTATTTACTTTTAAATTCCGCAAGTGGATGAATCTGTTTGGCTGGGTGCTGTCTGTTGCATTCGGTCAGGCTCGTTACTCCTTCCTGCTTCCAGTTCTCATATTTTCCTTTTTCTTCCCTGAAGTGCCTCTTCACGCCCCTGCAAAAAAAAAAAAAAGAAGAAAACAGAGAAAAATAACCATATGTGTTTAAGTGCCAGTTTAGATCCCAGGCAGTTACAGTTAAATCCACGTAGTGGTAAATTCTGTAATTGAGATGAGACAGGCATGGTTCTAACTGAGGTTGTTTGTTTGCTTGGTTGTTTAACTCTAAACCCTGGGATGCATTTCTTTTCACAGATTGATCACTGGTTGGAGTTTAGTGCTACAAAATTGTCTTCATGTGATTTGTTTACTTCTGCAATCAACGAACTCAGTCATTGCCTATCTCTGAGAACATACTTAGTTGGAAACTCCTTGAGCTTAGCAGATTTATGTGTTTGGGCCACCCTGAAAGGTATCAGTAATTCTTCTTGAAGAATTTCTATTTTAATTATTTAATATTTTGCTGGATAAGAAGTACATATATTTCTACGTATATGAGCATCTATCTACCTCATGGCAGTCACTTAGGACTTTCTCACAAAGGAACGACCTCCCTGGCTATTTTATTCCTCTGTGGTTACAGGAATTCCCCATCCTCTGCTGTCCCTGGAGGTTGGCCCCATCTTGCCACTGCAGCTCCTCTCTTGCCTTTGGAGCTGGCCTTGTTCCTCATCCCATTTATGTCAGCACCTTTCCTGTCTCAGCCATTACTTAACTCCAGTTACTGTTGTTTCTGATTGTTCAGTATGTGTGTGGGGGGCGGGGTGAGCTGGAGTTGTTTCTCTGCGAGGTCACTTTTTCCATCTTCTATGAGTAGTCAGAATATGGGATTGATGAGAGACACAAAGGGGGCTTGAATTTTGTTAGTTTATTTAAAAAACAAAACCCTGCAGCAAATATGCCAAAATGTTTTATCATTCTTTAAATCTGGGTTATGTGAGCGTTTTTAAAATTTCTTTAATATACTCTGTACCTTTTTTTTGGGCCACGCCCCGCGGCTTGCAGGATCTTAGTTCCCTGACCAGGGATACTGAACCTGCGCCCTCGGCCGTGAAAACATGGAGTCCTAAGCACTGGGCCACCAGAGAACTCCCTCTCTGTACTTTTTTTTGTGGCTTAACCTTTTCTCCAAATTAAATTAAATTGTTATAATAATAACCAATGTAAAATGAAGGACTTTCCTAGCTAGAACTTTTCATCTGTAGGTTTATGACATTTTGGTCTTTTGATTTTTGAGTTAATGTTCATAAAAGGAAGATAATATCTTATGGAGGTAGCTTTGTGATGCTAAAGAATTACGTAAACTTTCCTTCAGTACCATTTTTGATATTACAACTGAAGAAAAGAGCTACTTCTTGATCTTGATTTTTATTTTGTTCTCTAGTGGATCCACTTAAAGCTTTTCCTCAATTATGAAATGTAGCATTGGCCTTGTAGTGGGTGTGTGGCAGCGGTGAGGGCAGGATTTAGGATTCACTCTAGTGAACTGAAATGAAAAAATACTTTAAATTAATTTTTGTGAATTCTTAAAATATGTTGAAGTATTAGAAATCACTTCCATGTGTACCCAGATTTTTAAAATTGCATTATAGAAGCACAGCTTTAAGCCATCTCATTTACTTAAATTAACCACGACTGGAACTTTGCTTTTGAATTTGCAGATATGTTGAATGGTTTTAAAATTATGTTTGCTAATAGGAAATGCTGCATGGCAGGAACAGTTGGAACAGAACAAAGCTCCAGTTCATGTAAAACGCTGGTTTGGTTTTCTTGAAGCCCAGCAGGCCTTCCAGTCAGTAGGTACCAAGTGGAATGTTTCAACAAGCAAAGCTAAAGTGGTAAGCCTTTAAAATTTTTTTTAATGCTCACATCTTGTCTGCCTGAGATCTTAGATCTGAAAAGAAAATTATGTTCATAGTTTGGTTGTTTTTTTTTTTTTCCCTGATCAATTAAAAAGGATCTTCTTGGAAGAATTTGTCATTGTTGAGTCTTGGCTTGCCTTTAACTGCTTGCCTACGTTAAGCCTTAATCTTCATAATTATATTTCTAGATGATTATGATCATCTAGTGTGCGTCCCTTAGGAAATCCAAAGTCCAAGTAACTAAAATTATTTTATAACTATACCATCTTTTCTTCCTCCCAGATTTTCTATTCTCTGGGTTTTGAACCATTGTGACCTTTGAGTCCTGGGGTTCTGTAGAGCCTTTTTGTTGATTCTGTAGGAAGATGTGACACTGAATACCGTAGAAAAAGGCCTTCCCCCCAGTTAGCGTCGCTCTACTTTGATCTGTTTACATATTACAGAGAATATGTTTACATATTTACATATTACAAATTTTACTCCGATGCAGTACAATTTGAAAACTGTTGTCTGCTTGGGTAAAGACACCACAGTCACCTCAGTTGTTCTGAGAAAGTATTCACCACTTTCACCTCTAACTGGTCAACAAGTTCCATTATTATTTCTTGTATCTATAGATTTGTTTTCTCTCTCCACTGCTGTTGATTTTTATTGAGACCTCATTACCCCCAGTTTGTTTTAAGACCATAATCTCATCACTGAACTTCCTTTTTTTTTTGGTCTCTTCTTTTTTCTCGTTGAGACTTTGCACTGTACTGGGTATAGTTTTAGAAAATACAGATAAGTAATTCCATACCCCTGAGGATTCCCCATTGCCAGAAACATAAAAGTCAACCTTATAAAGGCCTTCATGTTTTGGACTTAATCGACTGTCAGCGTCTTGCCTACCCACTCAACATGCATTCCTAACATTGCACTGCTTTTCCCTGACTTTGAGTCTTACCTGTGCTGTTATTCCTTTTCTTAGAATGACTGCCCTGGTATACTCTCCATCTGATACATTTGCATTTATTTTTCAAGGTGCAGCTTGGTTCTTGCCTCCTTTTAAGCATTTTCCTGATGATCCTAAATGCTGTTGGTTAACTTCAGCTGATTTTGAATCTTCAAGTGCAGGGACAGTATTCTAGCCAGTTTTTTCTCATAACCATGCTTGGTGCATAGTGGGTACTGAGTAAGTATTTGTTGAATGAATTTATTTTTTAAGCATTTAACCATGTAACTATTTTTGTTGTTGTTGTTGTTCTGCTTTTCAGGTACCTGAGAAAAAGCAAGATGTTGGGAAATTTGTTGAGCTTCCAGGTGCTGAGATGGGAAAGGTTACTGTCAGATTTCCTCCAGAGGCTAGTGGGTAAGAAAATATAACTTATAATTGGATACATTTAGTGGAAAAGTTTTAAGACAGTTATCAAATACTTTAAAAATCAATAGGTTGATATACAGAAGGAAATAAGTAAGATTTTAATTGTGGGAGTTAAAATTCTAAACATCTTAATAGTTTTAAAATTATTGATAGTTAATTTATAAAAAGCTTGTAGTTTTTGCTTATTAAAGCAATAGGAAAAATAACATTTTAATTTTATTCCAGGCAGAATTTTAATTGTAAATAGAAAAACATCCATTAATAGAAAGGCTTAAGTTTTATTTACATTTTGAGATTTTGGGGGTATCTTTTAATAAGGGTTTGTATTTGTACCCTGAGCAATCCTTTCAGTTAGCAGAAGAAGTTATGGTAGACGTATTTTAAGTTATTTTTTTTCCCAGATAAAGTAAGTGGAGTCCTGAAAAGCCCATTCCTATTCATTTGTTTCCACTATTAGTAGGTTTCAAAACCCTTTTCACTCTTGGCAGCCATAGAAAATAATAATATATGACTAGCTTGTTAGGGAAAAGGACTGCTCTGGCTGGAGCCACCGGCATGGGTCTGCCTGGGTCCTTGCCCAGCATTCCCCAAGGCTGAGGGCAGTCTCTGCCTTTGCACATGTCAGTCTCTGTGACTCATGCTGGACGAACTTTGTAAAAGAACCCTTCCAGTGATGCTAATATAATAAAATGCCTTTTGTTAAAGCAGTTAGCCTCAGGAACTTAGCCATTGGGAAAGTATTGTGTCATATTTTACACATGAGATGTTTTTTTTCCCCCAAATTTTGTTTAATTTCAGATTTTGTATTCTATAGCCAAATTCTTACCCATCTGTGATAAATGGAGTATGTAGACAGTAGGAAGTGGCAGATAAGGAAACAATTTTATTTTAGCCGTTCTTAATATAGTTCTTCACAAGCTATTTTATAAGTGCCATTAACAGCAAGCCAGTTTTAGAATTCCACATTTTCTCTCTGCTTTTCTAAGTTTGCCGATTTAGGTGGTGAAATAAAGGACAGGTAGAAGGAGATGAAGGGGAAATAACGGTTCTGGGAAATACACAGACTGAATCATTAAATGATTGATTGATAGCTAAGTGGAGTCAGTCATAAATAATACTTATTTTACATAGTTTAATTCCCTCAGATATCCTGGGTCCCTACCACCCAATATTCTGCTCTTGTGTTCTTGGTGTGAGAGGTCATGGTTGTTCTGTTGGGTAGTGACTTTAATGGTTTGATAAAAGCTAGTTTTTTAGCCATGGCTGTTTATAGCTATGCCATTTGAACATTTGTCCCTTTTGAATCTTTTTATATTTTCTGTCACTCTCACTTCTTGGAATAGTGAGCTCCTCATATTTATTATTTACTGTATAAAATATGTTTATTTGTTGTGAGTTATGTCATTTCAGTCCAACAGTTGAATACAGCTTTGGAATTTGGAATATAAGTCAGTGTTCAGGTTTAAAAACAAACATAATTTTGATCATATCTCCTTATACTGCAAAACAAGTCTTCTATAATTGGTTTTTTAATCATTTTTTTTTCCTGTGTCTTTCATGAAGGCCAGAAGGCTTGAATTTTGCCTTTTATTCGTATTCATAGCTAACACATAGATAGCACCTGTTATGTGCAGGTACTTACCAAGCACTTTACGTGTAGTAACTTGTTTAATCCTGTCAGCCCTGTGAAGAAGGCACTGTTATTATCTCGTTTTCCAAATGGTTTCAGAAACTGATTCATACAACGTTTTAGCAACTTGCCAAATCCAAACCTACGCTGTCTGGCTCTAGAATCCATATGACTGAAAATTATGTGCCTATGTCTGTTTTGTGTGGGAAAAGCCCAATATAGCATCAGTACTAACTAATGCAGCATGGAACATATTTTTCTTTAGCTCTCCTGATGTAGTTGTCTCTTGAGCCAGTTATTTTACTTATCTTGTGAATATTTTATAGTCCTGTTAGCTTTTCTGAGGGTTAGAACTGTTAGAATTGCACACATTATTTTAGATTCAGAGATAGTATCTTTAAGTGTAATAGTTTGATTTCATCACACCTCTTAAGGGTAATTCCTATATGTAAAGCACATTAACTGTCAATTAGTAGGTAGTCAGTGATTATTAGTCTTCTTTTTTCTCTTCTTAACATGTTATTGGGTGTAACACTTTCAGTGAAAAGCGCACAAAGTATTTCTGTTTCGTTTTCAGAACTCACAGTCCTTTGTTTTACTTTTAATAAACCTTAAATTTTAGAGTAGTTTTAGATTTATAGGAATATTGCAGGAAAAAAAAGAAACCCCAAAAGTTACCTTGTACCTGTACCCAGTTTTCCCTAATGTTAACTAACATCTTACATTACTATGGTACCTTTGTCACAATTAATGAACCAATATTGATATACCTAAACTCCATACTTTTTTGGATTTCATTAGTTCTTCCCTAATGTCCTTTTTCTTTTCCAGGATCTCATCTGGGATGCTACTTATGGTGCTTTATTTTATGCAGAAAGTTTTGAATAACCCTAAATGCATTGCATTGTACTTGTCTGCATTAACCTATGCATATAAACTCTTTAAAATTGAATCATTGACCTAGAATGCTGTGTGACTATCTAAAGAAATAGACTGATTTTAGAAATGATATAAAGCCATATCATTGTACTTTTCCCTCCCGGAGCTCTTGATATCAACTGAGATCAGAGGTGTGCATGAAACCAGGTGACTGTAGAGCAGTGCAACTGTGGCTGCTGTTATTGATGAAAAGTGTATTTTCAACAATAGTGGTTCAGGATATTGCTTTTTACCCACTTCATTGATAGAGCAGGATGTTGATATGTAATAATATTAACAGTGCCTCTGATTTATTTTATTCTATGTAATGGTCAGCTGCCCATAGAACAGAATAGTGTTTTCATAGGTTGTGATCTGTGGAATATTGGTACTGGATGAGACCTTCAAGATCATTTAGTTAAAATCTTTTCATTTTGGCTTCTGAGAAAACTAAAGCCTAGAGAAGTAAAGTGCTTTCTTGTGGCTTTCTAATTCTCATGTGCTCTTTTATTTGTCGCAGTCACAGTGGCATCCTCAGAGGTGCTTCTGTCTTGTTTGCAATGGATGGGCTGCCAGTTCTCAGTAGCATCTGGTCTTAGTAAAGATCCGCTATTGTGTAGCATTGCAAACAGTTTTGGAAGCAGTTTTCCTCTAACTAAATTACCTTTCATTCCTCAGTTAAAAAAAAAAAAAAAAAAAAAAGGAAAA
Source organism: Aethalodelphis obliquidens (assembly GCF_003676395.1). Taxonomy (NCBI): domain Eukaryota; kingdom Metazoa; phylum Chordata; class Mammalia; order Artiodactyla; family Delphinidae; genus Aethalodelphis; species Aethalodelphis obliquidens. The sequence continues at coordinate 13,914,696 of NW_020837968.1, read as the reverse complement.
TAGAGATTAGCCTTAAGGTTGTAATGTTTGTAAATAACTTATTCCTTTGTGAGAGTTTACATATGAAATTGTTTCTTATGATTATTTTATAAATGTTGTAGTCTTTTTTTCTTCCTCAGGGGCAGATTTTCTATTACAGTACTTCTTGTTAGCAAATAAAATAAGACTTGGAATACCAACTAGAAGGATTTCTGTTTAGTTCTCATCTCCTCGAAAAGGTTAAGTTTAAGTATTTAGTTAAAACATGTTAATGAGTTTCTTTGTAAAATGTTTTTGTTTTAGTTACTTACACATTGGGCATGCGAAAGCTGCTCTTCTGAACCAGCACTACCAGGTTAACTTTAAAGGGAAACTGATCATGAGATTTGATGACACAAATCCTGAAAAAGAAAAGGAAGATTTTGAGAAGGTAATTAAAGGTGTAGTGATGACCCTTTGTCAGTAAAGTTGATTAAAATTAGAGGGTGACCTGGTACCTTCATGGTATGAAAATTTAAGTTTGTTCTCATAGCTGCTTCTTTTGCTCATCTATATATTCTTTGCCTGAGACCTAAGCCAAGAATTGTTGAGCTCCCATACCAAAAAACGTCAATTTATTTTTTTCCTCCTCAAGCTGTTGTAGAATTTACTTAAGTGTTACATTTTCCTGCAAGTATCACTTTCTTAAATGAATTGGTCACTAGAGGCAGGTTTCCTTTTTGTCATATAATTTTATGAATGAAACGAACACTAAGTAGGTATTGGAAAATGTGAAGGTTTCCTAGCCTCTTATATCATCTGTTTAGAAGCACTGTAATATATTCAAAGAGAGGGCAAATAATTGTCAGCATGACCAATAATAATCAGCTTTTCCAGAATAAATGGAAAGCACCATGAGATCAGCTTTCTCAGCTGAAAATTTGGAGGCTAGTATAATGAATATCTCTCTCTTTTGTTTGTTTGTTTTTTTTTTTCTTTTCTGATCTAATATCATACAGCTTCCACAGCCATTTCCAGGCTCTGTAAGACTGATGGTGTATTATTACATTTGCCCAAATGCAGTGTCAAGGATTGAAAATACACAAGAAAATGCGAAAGATAAACTGATGGTTATTTTGGATTCTTACTGCAGGTTATCTTGGAAGATGTTGCAATGTTGCATATCAAACCAGATCAATTTACTTACACCTCGGATCATTTTGAAACTATAATGAAATATGCAGAGAAGCTAATTCGTGAAGGGAAGGCTTATGTGGATGATACTCCTGCTGAGCAGATGAAAGCAGAACGTGAGCAGAGGATAGAATCCAAACATAGAAAAAACTGTAAGGCACATCTAGTGTTTTATATTTTAATCGATATTCTTCTTGTATTCTGCTTCTTCAGTAGAAAATGATTTCTGTGTAAGATGATGGTTTGAAACATGTTTGGAAATACGTTTCATATGTTAATTCATCTCTTAGAAATCTTTTCTCTTTCTCTATCATCTTTACGTTGTTATTACTTTGTTAGCATGTGTGTGCCCTCAGCATCTCACTTGTTACCTGTAGTCTTTTGCACTGCATTCATTCCATGTAATTCCTTCTGCAGCTTTTTGTAGTTCTCTCAATTTAAATACTTAGCCTTTCTAATTAGAATGTTTGATGATAATGTTAGCCATACCCACATCTTCCTGTCAGCGTGTGAGTAAATGTGAATATAATATGTAAGCTTGATGCTACCCTATGTCTGAAATATCACTTAACAAAAAAGTATATCTTTGTTATTACTTGTTCTGAGCTTCTGAATCTGGCTGTTTTTATTCTGTAATTATGTTCCAGAACTTCCACACTACTATACTTAAATGTTTTTTTTTTAAGTTTTTTTAATCTTATTATCCAGCCTTTTTTTAGTATACATATATATTTTTTAAATTAATTAACTTATTTTTGGCTGTGTTGGGTCTTCATTGCTGCACACGGGATTTCTCTAGTTGTGGCGAGTGGGGGCTACTCTTCGTTGTGGTTCACGTGCTTCTCATTGTGGTGGTTTCTCTTGTTGCGGAGCACGGGCTCTAGGCACACGGCTTCAGTAGTTGTGGCTCGTGAGCTCTAGAGTGCAGGCTCAGTAGCTGTGTCACATAGGCTGAGTTGCTCCGTGGCATGTGGGATCTTCCTGGACCAGGGATCGAACCCGTGTCTCCTGCACTGGCAGGCAGATTCCTAACCACTGCTCCACCAGGGAAGCCCTATACTTAAATCTTGAGTGTCACATTTGGGAAGTGTAGTAAATTCAAAGTGTTATGGAAGTCTGTCTTCTTTTTTGGTTTTTTTACCCCCTTTTAAATGTTTCTCTACATTTTCAGAGATAGTTAACAATTGGACTTTTAGACCTAACCTGATTCTTTGAGAACAGGTAAAGTGTCCATTGTATCTTCAGTAGATTCCACAGAGAATCATTGTTTAACAGTTCTTTCTTACTCCTATGGAGCAGGTACCTACCTGAGATAGGTAGGACCGTAGTCAGTGGGGATATAGAGTTTTTTCCCTGGGATAAACTTGTATCACTGTTTCTATCATCTCTCATTTTTGGGGATCCAAAAGTATCCTGCTTTCTGCTGGAATGACTGAAGGTGCTTTTGGGGAGCCGAGGGGCTCAGGCTCTCAGCCAGAGATGTGTTCTTTAGATGGGCATGTGCTGCAGTATCAATGCCTGGGCCGGGTCAAACCGGTCTGTCCCATGGGTGTGAGGTGGCAAAGGAACAGAACGCTTCTGCTTCCAACACCCAGTGTTAAATTGGAGGGGGCGACTGACCGGCCAGTTGTGCCATGATGGGAACATGGAAAACACTGGCTGAGAGAAGCCTTCAGGCCTTAGACATCATCTCTTACCCTTCATCAGTGCTACATCAGTGGAATGTATTGACTTCTAAAACATAGAGAGAGTACGTTTCCTAAGTGTTTTGTGGAATTTCTTCATTAAAAAAAACAATGCATTTACTCTTGGTATCAGATATTGGAACTATTACGTTACTTTTAAACTAGTGGAATGTGCTTGTAAAATCAGAATGTGAAAATTTCTGTCAAATTATAAGGCTGTTAAAATAATTTGAATTCAGCCAGATTAGTAATACATTAGATAAAATATAGTATAACTATCATTTTATAGCTGTTGAGAAGAATCTACAAATGTGGGAAGAAATGAAAAAAGGAAGCCAGTTTGGTCAGTCCTGCTGTTTGCGAGCAAAAATTGACATGAGTAGTAACAATGGGTGCATGAGGGACCCAACGCTTTATCGCTGCAAAATTCAGCCACACCCAAGAACTGGAAATAAATACAAGTAGGTGTATTTCATTCATTATGCTCGGTAGCTTACTATGCTTTTGCTTGATGCTTCTGTGAACATGGAGTAGGGAGTAGCTGCAGAATAGTCAAGAGATCTGGATCTTTGTTCATTCGTGGCCTTCGGTAAAGCATGTAGCCTCTTATTACTTACCTATCAATTAATGTTATACTAGGTTATGTCTAAGATCATTTCCATCTATAAAAGTCCTTGAGTCTGCCTAAAGTTGCATTTTATGTATTGATCAGGTATGCTGTGGTGTGTTTCTTTAGATGAAGATACTTCTTTTCCTATTATAAACTTTGATTCTGCTAGACATAAGTTTATTCATAAACATGATAGAAGATTTAAAGAAATATGAACAAGAAAGTATCGTGTTTTTTCTAATCTTGGTTAGTTTTCTGTGTGGTTTTCAGGTTAATAGATGTTTTGTTTTTAAATCTCCCCCACCTGGCCATTAATTTATAAAGTAACCACAGAATATATTTTCTTATACTTCGAAGAAGCCTACTACATACAAATGCTGAATTGTAACTTCTGAAGAGATTGGTGAATGTAAATGATTTCCTGAGTAGCTAATATAACTTTCTTTACACTTGTGGGTACAGGTATGTGTATCTGTATCTGGACAAACACTTCATGTGTGTATATATATGTCCTTCATTTTTAACAGGGCAATTGCTCCTTGTTTACTGAACAGATACTTTGAATACATTTGAAAAGTAAATTTGGATACACATTTTCAGTATCAGATAATTGCAAAGCATAGTGCAGTAGCATCTTAATGAAGTTGTATCAAAAATTAGAAGGCATAATGCAGTAATATATGTGTTGTGTACATTATTTTAGGCAGAAATTGTTTTTAAGACTATTCCATCTTAAATGGAATTTTAATCAACCTAATTTTCTTTTTTACTTGACAGAGAAGGAAACATTCTATTCTTGAATGCATTTACTTATGAAAGTATTAAACCTAGCGATTTACTTGAGTGTGGGATTATTTAAGATATTGAAAAGCTAAATTCCCTTGAAATTATTATTACTTCTTACCATGGTATACATTGGCCATTACAGGAATATGATTATAGAATTCACTGCACCAGTATCCAATTGTCTGTTAAGTTGCATATTAGCTTTTGTGTTTGAGTATTCAGTGGGTAACTGATGCATTGTCCTCAAAGTCTGATTAAAAAAAATGTTTTGATGTACTTTGAGTATTATGAGTCATAGCACCTGTTGGTTTTTAAGGCATTCTTACCTTGTAAAGAATTATGTTTTAAATTAGTACTGCTGCTTATAATGCCTAATCTGAGGTGAAAAGTGTAAAATCCTTCATTGATTTTCAACATATTCACTTTTTTTCCTAGTGTTTATCCGACATATGATTTTGCCTGCCCCATAGTTGACAGCATTGAAGGTGTTACACATGCCCTGAGAACAACAGAATACCATGACAGAGATGAACAGTTTTACTGGATTATTGAAGCTTTAGGCCTAAGAAAACCGTACATTTGGGAATATAGTCGGCTAAATCTCAACAACACAGTGCTATCCAAAAGAAAGCTCACATGGTTTGTCAATGAAGGACTAGTAGACGGATGGTATGTTTGCTCTTACCTAGAATTTTGAGAGGAAGTCAGGACATGGTATATCACTAATTTTTAAACTGCTTTGAGGGGTGGGGAGGATGAAAGGGAGGGGTTGAAATGGATAGGGCTATAGGGTTTCTGGTCCTTGTCTTTATTTTATCCAGGTTCTCAGGTACTGCTCTCTTTTGCTTTAATGCAGCAAACATGGAGTGCCCATGTTTGGGCACAAAGATGGAGTCTATGTTTGGGACTAGAAAAAGTTTGAAAATCTCTGTAGCACATTAATAACCTATAGTTTGAAAATCTCTGTAGCACGTTAATAACCTATATGGGATTTCCATGAGAACAATGAGTATAAAAATTAAAGTCATCTTAGAGGCATGTATCCATGTAAATGAAACCTGTTCAGTTGGGTTACCATACTTATAAGCCTAAGAATGTTTTTTTTTACATGAATTAACAAGAATGTATTAGTTTTTATTAGTATCATGTAATAGTGACACATATTAAGTATATATTGAATAATATGTGATTTTAGACTGTTTTACTGTGGAGCTGAATTTGATAAAGGGGAAGTTTACCTTGGGCCGCATACAAAGGGTGTTATTGCAAACTTACTGAAGTTTGCAGATCTCTGCAGAATATTAATAACCAACATGTATATTTTTTACAACCCAAAAGGCTTTATAAAGTGTATTTGTACATAAATGAGAGGCTAACCATCTCTTATCTGTGTCTCATGGTCATATGTAGAATAGGGATCTTGTATGTTTGTTAAATAAAAAGCAAAAAGCAAATAAAAATGTTGTAATGCCTATGTTTTCTGTATTTGAAAATGTCACCTTTGTGTCTTTTTTCAAATGTACTTTTACTGTTTCCAGGAGTGCATTTATTTTACTGAGTAATTTTTGACTAGTAAGCAGCTTTCTTCTTCCATGAACTTGGGCTCAGTGGTATTATGATCTGCCTAATTATTATAACCAGCTCTTAGTCCAAATATTTAACAAACGGAATATAATGTTATGCAATAAGGTATATTGTACTCTCTGCACCTACACGTTAAAAATGTCTCCCTGGTTCTTAAAACTTGCCGTATTTCCCAGGGATGACCCACGATTTCCTACGGTTCGCGGTGTGCTGAGAAGAGGGATGACAGTTGAAGGACTGAAACAGTTTATTGCTGCTCAGGTGAGTTATAGTTTCTTTTCCAGCTCCTCTGTTTGGATTTTTAAGTATCAAATAATATCCTTTTAGTCTTTATTACTCCTGTTGTTCTTTCTGTTCTTTGCTTGTTGCTTATAATGCAAGGGCAGAATGTTTTTGGAAAAAAACACTGTTATGATAGTGGAAAATTGAGAATGTCCTAAACTATGCTAGGGTTGGACAAAGACAGCTGTGGTGTTTTCACCCAGTGAAATCTATGACTGTTGACTCTAACTGTTCAGGGTAACGAGATTAGTGTGTACAGACTAAGTTTTATATTCCAGTGGAAGTAAACTTGTAAGTATTGACTGGGTTTATTTTCTGGCATGCTTGACTTAAAGAAAATATTCTGGTTAATACTTCTTGCCCTTTAAGCTGTTCTATTATTGTTTTTCTAGGGTTCTTCACGTTCCGTTGTGAACATGGAATGGGACAAAATTTGGGCATTTAACAAAAAGGTACATGTTTTGACTCCTGGTCCTCTCTTTTTGATGCCTAACTCCTAAGTAATTGATTACATGTAGAATTCATTAGTGTGCTCGTGGCAGGGAAAATTTTGTGAAGAATATTACAGTTTTGCAGAGTTTTCAGGAAAATGGAATGTTTTACTTTTTTAAACATATAAAGTGCATTAAGCCTACAAACTATACCAAACAAGAACAATGATTAAAACAAACTTGGAGTTATGGGGAATGGTAACAGTTTTTTCCTTAAATCTTTTTTGAACACTTTGCATTTCATTTTTCTGCTTTCAAGCTGCGAGCTCTCTGTAAGAAGGTATTACTTAATGCTTTTATTTGCCTTACTTAGCACATAGCTTTTAGCATCTTACATGTTATAACCTGAGATGTTATACAGCTTTGAAGCACAATCACATTTCTATGAGACTTGCTTATACAGACCCACTGAAATGCATTATTCCTAGTTTAAAAAAACATGTCCTCTAGTTTTCTTAGTGGCAAAGGGAAGATTTGGCTAACTCCATTCTACTGTTCCCTTGTTTACTGAGAGGACATAGAGTTTTAAAGTTACAGATTTCATTGAATTGTATTGAAGGTTCGTTAATTATAATCCCTGTGTCTTATTGAATCTAGCTTAAAAAAAAAAAAAGCTGTGTCTTAAATAAAAGTCGAATGAGGAATACTGCATATTGACATTGTTAATTGGAAGCAGATGCTTAGACACTATAATAAGGCAAATCACTGAAGTGCCATGTTTTAAACTATGGTTTCTGTGATTGTGTTCTGTAAATTCTTTTTCTTTGTATTGCTGCTTGATTGTGCTGATGCCTTGCCTCAAAAAATAGTTGCTTGTCTCGCATGTGTCTTGAATTTATTTTGTCTTTTGTGTTTAGTCAGTTTTTGGATACATAATGGAATTATTAATTGGTTCGCTCTGTTGCTGCAGTTACTAATAAATACATTCAAAACTTACAGGCAGAGTTAACATTGGAATACTTTTCATTAATAATCCGTGTACATTTAGTTCAAATATAAGAAATACATTTCACTACAGGCCGATAATTCTATAGGGTCTGTTAAATGAACAGCATATTCCCCTGTCTTCTTTCCTTCCATTTTCTCTCGCTAGATAAATCACTTTCAGCTCTTCTAGATAATTTTTTTGGTATTTATTGCCCATATCTCTAAATGAGATGTGTGTTTTGCTGCTTCTTGATGTTTTGTTTGTTTGTTTGCTTTAGGCATCATCAGTTTACTTTTCACAATGGAAGATGAGAATTTAGGTCTCCTATTTTTTCTCATAACTCGTTGGCTTTCTTGTGGCTAATTGTTTTGTTTCCCTCGTTTGTTTAATTTTCTAATTCCATCTCAGACTCTGCGCAAGTTATCTAAATTTCCTGCCAAAATGTTCACATGCCTCAGGTATTTCAGTTTCACGTTAGAGACGTCTCTGCCGGGGCCTTCGTGCTGCTCACATCTGAACTAGATGAGAGGCCGGTTAACTTCTGAAGCCCAGCTGTGCTCCCAGGTCAATCTTCCTCATCATCCTGGGAATTCCCTTTGCTTTTCTTCTGTGATGGATCATCTGGTTCTTGGATCTTCCTTCTCTTTTTATTGCCTTTTTGCTTTGCTGTACTATATCCTCTGGTAGCTCCCTGAGAAGGGGAGCATGGGATGAAGATTTTTGAGACTTTTATATGAACAGCTTCTTCACTTTGAAATTTCACAGTGATGTGCCTTGGGGTGGGTCTGTTTTCATTCATATCCATTGGAAGAACATGTGGCTTCCAGACTGGAAACTCATTCCGTCAGTTCTGGGAAATGTTCCTAAGTTCCTTCTGTTTCTTTGTTTTTTTCTCAACTACGTTGTCTTTCTCCTCTGTGGAACGTTTCTTGAGCACATGTTGGATTTCCTGGACTATTGCTTTAATTTTGTTTTCTCTGTTATTTTCCATCTCATCTTTTGGCTCTACTTTCTGGTAGATGTACTCAGCCCTATCTTCTCAACTTCTGTTGAGTTTTTCATTCATGCTGTCGTATTTCCAAGATTTCTCGTTTGTGCTTTGAATTTTCAGAATAACTTCCTGTTCCTATTTCATGGTTATAATATAATCAATGGTATTTTTTCTTACGTCTTTCCTCCAGGTTGTTTATTTTGTTTTTTCTTTGATATTAAAGGCATTTCTCAGACATCTGGTGAGCCTTGGTTATCTGCTCACCTTTAACACAGGGGACTGAGAGAGGGATTGGAAGCCCTGAGAAAAAGATTGGGCTTGTCAGCTGTGCCTCACTGTAAGATGGTCTGGCTGGCCGGTTAATTGAAAAGCCTCGGCGTCAGTAACCTTACATCTCATCTCTTGGACTAGGCAGTTTTTCCAGAGGAGATTCTTTCAGTCAAGTTGCCAGAAGTGTGAAGGTCTGACTGCCAGGGTTTTGGAACTGACTGGGGAAAACTCTGGGGACTTGACATTTAATATCATACATTTTCTTAATACCCTTGTCTCAGAGCAGAACCCTCAGCTTCAGAAGAAGAGTCTCTGGACCTTTTGGAGTAATTTAAAACCACTGATCCAGAGATTTTGAGAATTGTACAATTTTAGAACTGAAAAAGACTTAAATCTTTTAATCCAAGATTTCCCAAACTTGTCTGATCCTAACCATCCTATGGAATGCTTGTTTAAAAATAGATTTCCAGGGCTTCCCTGGTGGCGCAGTGGTTGGGAGTCCGCCTGCCGATGCAGGGGACACAGGTTCGTGCCCCGGTCCAGGAAGATCCCACATGCCGTGGAGCGGCTGGGCCCGTGAGCCATGGCCGCTGAGCCTGCGCGTCCGGAGCCTGTGCTCCGCAACAGGAGAGGCCACAGCAGTGAGAGGCCCATGTACCGCAAAAAAAAAAAAAAAAAGATTTCCAGACTTTACTTCAGACGATTAGAATCGTTGTCATTCAGGGTTAAGTGGCATGAAACTCTGTGCCAGCCAGTGCCCTAAGGGATCATTGTAATTAGTCAAGTGTGAGAAACAGTCTTCTGCTCTCTTTGTCAGTTGAGGAAACTGAGCTGCAGTGAACTGAAGTAAGTTTCTCGGGTTGGATCGTCTAGTTTTAGCTTCTTTAAAAGAAGAAATTGTATCTTACTGGCTTAAATACTAAACTGAGTAGTCACAAATTAAATCTGTGATCATTCCAACCCAGTAGAAGCTGAAAGAAGGAACCCTTAACCAGTAAGAATGACTTTTAAACCTCAGGGAAGGAAAGAATGAAACAGTAAGTTTAGAGGGAGGCTGGCGCTGACTTAGTACTGGCATGAAATATAAGCAGGGAAGGAGTAGCAATCAAGGGGAAGTTAGATGGCTTTTCAGACTTTTCTGACTGACCCTCTGAGCATGGTTTCTTCTCTAAGTTCACTCAGAATTTCTGAGAAATACTCTCAAAGCAAACAACAACAACAAAATACCAGCCAAACAATAGCAACAAAGACCCAATATAAACCAAAAGGCACAGCCAAGTTTAATTAGCCATACCACTATTTCCTGCATCCTTCTAATGGGAAGAAAATGACTTTCATTACTTTACTTAGCTATTTGACTCCGCACTTGCTTCTGTCTACATTTTTCTTCCAAATGCTTTATTTAGTATCTAAATACTGCTGTTGTGATTGCTCATCATGGATAATTTTAAAGTGAATAGTGAAATGAGAAAGATACATCGGATCCAGAAGGGGGTGCTGCTTCTGTTTTGGAGGTAGAGTAGGTTAGAATGTAATGAGTACTACCATTCATTCAGTTAACCTGTAAATATGTGTTGACTACCTGCATGTGCCAGGCCCTTGGGAACACAGTGGTCCCTATATACGTGTGTATATACATATAGCATGCAGACCAGTAGAAATACTTGTTTACTTTTACTCTATAGAATTGCCTTATTATAGTGACCTAATGCTGTTCTGCTTTTGATGGTGGTGTGTTGCCTAACACTGCTTATAGAAAATGATACTAAAACACATATTTCTATATTCCTTCAAAGCAGTCTTCTCCAACAATACAAAATGGAGTATCACATTTACCTGTAGGATTGTTACATAACCCCACAGGATAATTTTCCTTTCTAATATCATAGTTAAAAATTACTTTCGGAATATTTCTAATATGCTTTAACTATTGGTTTCTTTTCACTTGTCAGTAGTTACTCTTGGAAGGGAACTCTAAATCCTTCATGCAGTCTTTGTTTATGATTGTTTTTCTTTTTTCTACTTGACAGCTAAATGTTAAAGAGTTAGCTGGTAAACCAAGAAATTAGTAAATGCAGTAACAAAGAATGCCAGTTGTTATTCCTGTGCTATTGCTTATTTTATTGATGAAGTTCTAAAAAATCTCTGAATGTTCTAACACAAGGACGCCTTTGTTGCAGGTTATTGACCCGGTGGCTCCACGATACGTCGCGTTACTGAAGAAAGAGGTGATCCCGGTGGACATCCCTGAGGCCCAGGAGGAGATGAAAGAAGTAGCCAGACACCCGAAGGTCACTCTCCGGTTTCACCAATGTTGTTCTCTCTGTTAAAGGAGCAGGATAATCAAAGGGAAAAATGTACTTTGGTGGCAATAGCATGATTGGGGACCATTTTTTTTTTTTTTTTTTTTTTTTTTTTGCGGTACGCAGGCCTCTCACTGTTGTGGCCTCTCCCATTGCTTAGCGCAGGCTCAGCGGCCATGGCTCACGGGCCCAGCCGCTCCGCGGCATGTGGGATCTTCCCGGACTGGGGCACAAACCCGTGTCCCCTGCATCGACAGGTGGACTCTCAACCACTGCGCCACCAGGGAAGCCCTGGGGACCATTTTTGATCCAGCATTATGTGTCAGGATTTCATACTAATTAAAAAAAATTTTTTTTTCAATTTTTTATACAGTTTTTAAAGGTTACTTTCTGTTTACAGTTATTACAAAATATTGGCTGTATTCTCCGTGTTGTACATCCTTGAGCTTATCTTATACCCATTTGTTGTACTTACCACCCCCCACCCCTATATTGTCCTGTCCCCCACCTCTCCCCAGCTGGTAACCACTAGTTTGTTCTCTGTATCTGTGTGTCTGCTTCTTTTTGTTATATTCACTAGTTTGTTGTATTTTTTAGATTCCACATGTAAGTCATATCATATAGTATTTGTCTTTCTCTGTCTGACTTACTTCACTTAGCATAATGCCTCCCAAGTCCATCCATGTTGCTGCAAATCTCATTCTTTTTTATGGCTGAGTATTCCAGTGTGTGTGTGTGTTTGTGTTTGTGTGTGTGTGTGTGTGTGTGTGTGTACACACCACGTCTTTGTCCATTTATCTGTTGGTGGACACTTCGGTTGCTTCCGTATCTTGGCAATTGTAAGCAATGCTGCTGTGCACATTGGGGCGCATGTATCTTTTCGAATTAGTGTTTTTGTTTTTCTCGGATATATACCCAGGAGTGGAATTGCTGAGTCTTACGGTACTTTTATGTTTAGTTTTTGGAGAAACCTCCATGCCGTTTTCCACAGTGGCTGCACCAATTTACATTCCCACCAACAGTGCACAAGGGTTCTCTTCTCTCCACATCCTCGCCAGCATTTGTTATTTGTGTTCTTTTTGATGATAGCCGTTCTGACGGGTGCAAGGTTACAATATCTCATTGTGGTTTTGGTTTGCATTTCTCTGATGATTATCGATGTTAAATGCCTGTTGGCCATCTGCATTTCCTCTGGCACAACGTCTGTTCACTTCTTCTGTCCATTTTTAAATTGAATTGTTTGTTTTTTTGATGTTGAATTGTATGAGCTGTTTAAGAATTTGATACTAATGGAAGTAAATGTTTTTGTGGATTTCTCACTGAAGAAATTTATTCTAGCGGTATTACTATCCACAGCACGTCCCACAGAACTGTTACACTCGGTGCCTATTTTTTATTTTGTGGAGATAGCATATTAGCGTATAATAAGAATTTATTTCTTCCTGGAGGTATTATATAATCCATGCTCTTATCTCTGTGTGAAAGCTGAGGTGCATTCTCTATTAGCTGGGTTATTCGCTGTTGCCTTTAAGCCAAAACATTTGACCTAATAGTATTGAATCACAGCTTGAGTCCAGAGTCTATCATGCTGCCATTGGCTCTGTTTTAGAAAATATCAGTGAAGTGACAATGATATCTGTCTATCTGAATTCGGAATATAGATCTTAAATACAGGTAGCAGGGAGTTCTTAGTTAAGCCATGTTTGTTGTCTCACACGGTTATAACTGCTAGGTTGATAGTCTTGAAGAAAAAATAGATCCTTTTGTTCCAGCTTTGTGAGTTGTCTGTAAATATCTTTATTATCCAATGAAGCTTACGTCCATAGACTAACTCACTTATATACTAATAGACTAATATATTCATAACCTTACTCATAGCTATGTTATGTTCATAGACTTACTCAGGTGTAAGGTGATATGTTTCATGAACAGCTATAAATGTTTTAAGTGGTAGCCTATGATTGCCTTTCTCTGTATGACATTAGCTTCTTTTTAATTTGGAAGACTTATTTTAAGGGTACCCCTAATAAGACTTGGGGGGAGAGAGAGAGAGAGAGAGAGAGAGAGAGAGAGAGAGAGAGAGAGAGTGTGTGTGTGTGTGTGTGTGTGTGTGTGTGTGTGTGAGTGTGAGATTGATTTGGCTTTACCGTTGCCTTTATCTTGCATCTGATGGGTTCAACCAGGTGAATGGTGTTTTCTGATGTATCATATCGCCCAGTACAGTCAGCTTAAATGTGAAGCTTAATGTTTTAAAATTTGAACGGTGAGAATAAAACTTTTAAGGGTGCTTATTTGTAATAATAAAGAATAAGTAATAGTTAAATAACTAATTGATTAGGAAACACTTTAAATGATGACTGGATTGCTCAGTTTGCTCTGTGGAATTTTCATTATCCTTTCCCTCACAAAGTGTTCTACATTTAGCCTGTCAGTATTCTGTTCTGAGCCCAGCATTGTATAAGTTGTTGCAACATACTGACTTTTTTCAAGTGCATTGGTGCATTCAATGAACAATTATTGAACGCGTGTTATTTAACATTTATTCAAAGGATCTTCTTATACTTTTTTTTCTTTTGATTTTGGTCAAACAGAAATCTGAAATTTAACAAATATAGCATTCTTTTTATTTTCCGGATCTCTTTTTCTTCTTCATATAGTATATACTGAAAAGGCAGAAAATTCATCTTTCTGTACATGTATGCTACTGTCTTTAAAATTTGTCTCCTAAAATGTGAAAGATCTACCATTTCCTGCTAAGATGACGTCTGTTCCTATAGTGATGTTCCACAGCCACTGATGAGGAATGACTTTATTTTCTCCTTTGCTGCAAAAGCAGTGAGATTTTTGAGGCTAGCAAAGCAGATTCTGGTTGGAGGGACACTGTGAGACAAATACTGTCTTAGCTCTAAAAACAAAGAATGATTGTTTTAGGCTGGAAGTAATCTCAGGGGCAGACCACCCTCATCTGACTCCAGTACATTATTGGTCAGGTGTCTGACCCAGGGTCACAGAGCTGGGAATCAGACTAATACAGATGACTTCTGTTTTTGTTAAGGAATAAAATGAATGAATGTATAAATTTCATACTGGGTTCAATAGTTGTTGTTTCAACCAACATTCTCTCTTTTTTTTTTTTATCAGAATCCTGATGTTGGCTTGAAACCCGTCTGGTATAGTCCTAAAGTTTTCATTGAAGGTGCTGACGCAGAGACGTTGTCAGAGGGTGAGACGGTTACATTTATAAATTGGGGCAACATCAACATTACTAAAATACACAGGTAAGAACTTTTTGTTTGTTTTCAAATAAATATGGAAGGAAAGTCTTTTATGTTTATTCATTTATTAAAAATTACCTAATTCAGACCCATTGATGGTGCTGGCTGGTACATCTACCCAGGCATAGATGCTGCAAATTCTGGACACATTAAGGTTTTTTTCCATATATGTTTCATTACATTAATAGGGTATTAGGATATTGCTTGTTATGTTGAAAACGACAGCATGTAGATATAAAAAATAATTCTAATGCTTTAGGCCCCCCTTTTATCATCTAATTCTCAGAATGCGATTGCATGGTGGAGAGATCCTTTGGACAGAAATTGTATGTATAACATTCTGTATATCCTAAAGTCTACTTTATTTTTAAATTTTTTTTATTAATTAATTTTTATTGGAGTACAGTTGCTTTACAATGTTGTGTTAGCTTCTGCTGCACAGCAAAATGAATCAGCTGTACATATACATATATCCCCTCCCTTTTGGCTTTCCCTCCCATTTAGGACACCACAGGGCATTAAGTAGAGTTCCCTATGCTATACAGTATGTTCCCATCAGTTGTCTATTTTATACCTAGTATCAGTAGTGTATGTGTGTCAGTCCCAGTCTCCTAATTCCTCCCGCCCCACCCCTTTCCCCCTTGGTATCCATACTTTTGTTCTCTACGTCTGTGTCTCTGTTTCTGCTTTGCGAATATGGTCCTCTATACCATTTTTCTAGATTCCACATGTATGGGTTAATATACAATATTTGTTTTTCTCTTTCTGACTTACTTCACTCTATATGACAGTCTCTAGGTCCATCCACGTCTCTACAAATGACCCACTTTGGTTCCTTTTTATGGCTAATATTCCATTGTATATATGTACCACATCTTTTTTATCCATTACTCTGTTGATGGACACTAAAATCTACTTTAAATTTAATCGTTTTGTGCTGAATATGAACTTTCCAGTTATTATAGTGTGCTACACTTACCAGTTCTTAAGATTACACAAATGGGACATAGTATGCTAAGATTAATTTAGTAAACTCTGAAATATCAGTTGTCGTGTCATTACATATGATGTCAAGTAATTGATAAATGTTTTGAAAATACAGTATTTTAGATTTTTTAATGTTTACTCCAGGTGACTTTAAAATTCATAAACACGTTCATGTTCTTCATCAGATGTATGGGGGATCTGTCCACATATTAGTATCTTGATACCAGGGACTCTACTTCATTCATCTCTTAACCAGTTAATGTCTGGCATCTACTAGAAACTCAAATGTTTTATTTGAAATTTTTCCAAAGAAAGTTCCCTATCCATTTATTACAGGTACAGAACAAAATAGTGCATTTGTGGCAGTTAAAGTTTGTTTTCTGAAAACACTTTCCTATCTTATTTTTAGAAATGCAGAAGGAAAAATTGTATCTCTTGATGCAAAATTGAATTTGGAGAACAAAGACTATAAGAAAACCACTAAGATCACATGGCTTGCCGAGACCGAACGTGCTCTTCCTGTCCCAGCAATCTGTGTCACTTACGAGCACTTGATCACAAAGCCCGTACTGGGAAAAGACGAGGACTTTAAGCAGTATGTCAACAAGAACAGTAAGGTAGCCTCCTGAAAGAACCCCTATTTCATCTTGCTCTGTTGTATCAGTATAACCTTTTCTTTAGAATTTTTAAAATTAGTTTTAAGTATTTGTTTCCTCAGATAAAATGGAAAAGATTTCTAGAATTTTGTTAAAAATGACATAAAAGAATAATGTTCCCATTTTATAAATTCTAGAAACCGAGGCACAGTGAGGTTCAGTAAGTTGCTTGAGGACAGGCAATAAGGCGTAGAGCTGGGGTTCAAACCCAGGCCTCCTGGCTCTAGAACCCTTGTGCTTTAGTGCTGCGCCAGCGTGCCTTTCAGCTAGGTCTGTGTGCTTCTTGTATTGTATTTCATATTTATAGTGGGAAATTTCTTTATATCTGCAGGGACACCAGTCAAGTTAGTTAAAAGGTTCATGAAGCCCATCAGTATATAAATGTTAACTTTTAGAAATATAATGAATAATTGTTATTTATTTTAATATTTCACTGTTTTACTGCATGTGCTTAAGTAGTAAAGTTTTTAACATATCCTGTTGCAGCTACTGGAAAAGCTGCTTGCATTTTAGGGTTGTTTTTAGTGCTCTGATGTTCAAGAAAGTGTATTTTGGTCTTATACCATCTTTACAGCATGAAGAATTAATGCTGGGGGATCCCTGCCTTAAGGATTTGAAAAAAGGAGACATTATACAACTCCAGAGAAGAGGCTTCTTCATATGTGATCAACCTTATGAACCCATTAGGTAAATCAGTGTAACTGAACATTTAAATGAAAATGCTTAAAATTCTTATAGTGAATAATATTTTAAAGATTGAACTTCCACTAAAATACTGTACCTGACAATTCTCTGTTCGGTTTCATTTGTTCTTCTGTATTTACTATTTCAGACATCGTTGTAACAAATTTTAACTTTGAAACAGCATAATAACAAATTTTATTTCTAGAACTAAACCATTCATCTTCACATGGTCGAAGTAAAAAGAAAAAACTTTCAGTGTTATCTTTGGATAAACATTATAGCTATTACCTTTTCTTTTTTCTTCTAAATTTATTTTTTATTGAAGTATAGTTGATTTACAGTGTTGTATTAATTACCGCTGTACAGCAGGGTGACTCAGTTGCACATGTATATATACCTTTTCATATTCTTTTCCATTATGGTTTATCACAGGCAGCTTTTCTTTATAGTGTACTTTAATTAGATATATTGTAGAATACAAATAGTACAGCAGGTACAGTTAGAGGATTATAACAAATGTTTGTGTTTTTTTTAAACCATGAAGTAATAGAATTACTAGGAGAACTTTCAGTCTCTGAATTTTTGTTCGCGTTTCTTTTTTTTGTCTTTGCTGTTTTTTATTGCATCTCTTTAACTTTGTGATCAGACCTCACTCCTGAGCTCCAGACTTGTGAATCTAATTAAATGCCTTTTAGACATCTCTGAATAGATAACTTTCAAGTACCTCAAACTTCAAAATTCAAGATCCTAGTTACCGTCTCTCCTCAGTTCTTCTCCTTTATCCCCCATTCTAATCAGTAAACCTTGTTGTTTGTACTGCTTGCCTAGTTCATCTCTGTGCTTCTACTGCTCTGCCTTTGTTTCAGGCCCTTAACATTTCTTCCTTGATTGCCAAAACAGTTTCTAAAGTAGTCTCTTCCTTCCAGTTTTGCACTTTTCTGATCCACTTTTCATATGGCCCCCAGTCTAAAACTTTCAGAGTAACAATTTTATCACATTATCCTCCCCTGCTTAATAATTCTTGTTAGCTTCAGAGGAAAATCTAAACTTCTTAGTTTGGCGTGCAAGAGTTTCCATGTAATGGCCTCTTGACCCACCTGAGCCATCTGTGTTGTAGCTGACCTCTTGCTCCCTTCTGTTCAAGATACTGCACTGCTTGGGGCTTTCCAAAGTCATCAGCTACCTTTGAACTTCTTGCTTTTTCCTGGAATGGCCGTGCTTCTTTTTCTTCATCTGGGTAACCTTTCAAATGTTACTTCTTCCAGAGCTTTCTTATATTCCTCTAATCTGGATAGGCACCCAACCTATGTGTCCCCATTGCAGCGAGCACTTTCCTCTTTAGAATATTTATCACATGCTGTTGTATCTATCTTTCTGTCTGTCTGTCTATCTACCTATCTTGTTTCCACCACTGGAAATTCATTAAGGGCAGATACTTTTTTCATGTTCATCTTAGTATCACGTTGCCGTTAGTCAAATAAGACCATGTGTGTAAACAGCATGCACAGTGCCCAGTACTTATTAAAGCCCTTGTTAAATATTTAGTGATGGTGGTGGTGGTGGTGGTGGTGGTGGTGGTGGTGATGGTACCAACTAGAGTCATGCCCAGAAGAGAGTAGGCTCTCAGTTTATTCTGAAAGATGGTTGAACGTTTCGACAAATGGTGCTGTATCAGCAACCACGTGCAAGAGTGAACGAACCCCTACCTCATACCATGTATAAAAATTAACTCAAATATGGATCAAAGACCTAAATGTAAGAGCTAAACTATAAAACTCTTAAAGGAAAACATAAGTTTAAGTCTTTGTAATCTTAGCAGTGCTTTCTTAAATATAACACCTAAAGCATAAGCAACCAACGAAAATATACATAAATTGGACTATATCAAAAATTTTTGTGCTTCCGAGGACACCATCAGGAAAGTGAAGACAGTCCACAGAATGAGAGAAGAATATTTGCACATGTATCTGATAAAGGACTTGTATGCAGAATAAATAAAGAATGCTTACAACTTGATAATAAAAAGACAGTTAAAAACGGACAAAGACATTCTCCAAAGCAGATATACAAGTGGTCAATAAGCACATGAATAGATGCTCAATATTATTAGTTATTAGGAAAATGCAAATCAAGACCACAGTGAGATATCATTCCATATCCCCTTGGATGGCTGTAATCAAGAAGGCAGGCAGTAACAAGTGTTGAGGATGTGGAGAAATTGGAACCCTCATACATTGCTAGTAGGATTGTAAAATGATGTAGTTACTTTGGAAAACAAAGTGGCAGTTCCTCAAAAAGTTAAATATGGTGTTATCATTTGACCTAGCATTTCCACTTTTATATATATACCCAAGGAAAGTAATAACATATGTTCACACAAAAATTTGAACATGAATGCTCATAGCAGCATCATTCGTAATAGACAAAAGGTACAAACAACCCAAATGTCCAACAGCTGATGAATGGATAAACAAAATGTGGTGTACCCATACAAGGGAATATCGTTCAGCCATTAAAAAAAGTGAAGCGCTGATTCATGCTATAACATGCATGAACCTTGTAAGCATTATGCTAAGTGAAGTAAGCTAGTCACAACAGATCACGTACTGTACGATTTCATTTATATGAAATGTCCAGAATAGACAAATTCATACAAACAAAGTTAGATGAGTAGTTGCTAGGGACCAGAGGCATGGGAGACTGGCAAGTGGTAGATAAAGGGTACAAAGATTCTTTTTAGGGTGATGAGAATGTTTTAAAATTAGATAGTGGTGATGGTTGCACAATTTTATGTAACCAGGGAATAGTGTACTTTCAAAGGGTGGATATTTTGGTATGTGAATTATATTTCAATAAGGCCATATTCAGAAATACTGAAGAGATGTATAGGATTCTGTTGTTACTAAAGTCTCTCACTTATTTTTACTCTGTGGCCTTTGCCACAAAATTCAAAAAAATATTTTGCTTATGAGTAGTCTCAAGGGCAGTGGATTTTGCTAATAACTGTACCCTTTAAAATTGAGAAATTCTTACAAAATAAATGTTTTACAGAAATTCTTCTGCTCATAAGCAGATTAGGTATGGTATGTAGATGCATTTCTTTTAAGTCAAGAGTGAGACCATGAACATCCACTAATGCCATTTCTGGTGGCCAGAGTAGATGTAACTTTGTCCTGGACTTAGCATTTTCATATCCATGAAAGTTTATGGTTAGCACTGTCAATTTTTATATATTGTTTTTAAACTACTCTGAAGAGACTGATTTGAATAAGAGAATGGACTATTTACTTATACCTTGAAAAGTATTAACAGTGCCATTGAATTAATCTAGGAATTCAATTTTAATTGCTGTTCAGATAATTTTGTTCAAACTTTTTTGTCCCTTCATTTTCTTTTTAGTCCATATAGTTGCATAGAAGCTCCATGCATTCTGATATACATTCCTGATGGGCATACGAAGGAAATGCCAACATCTGGGTCAAAGGAAAAGACCAAAGTAGAAACGACAAAGAATGAGGTAAATAATTTACTTTTATGGATGTGTCTCTCATCAATGATCTTTCTGTCCTAGGGTTTAGAATCTGTTTGTTTACAAAGATTGTCTTCCTCACTGTTGAGATCGAAGAAGACAATAACTCTAACTTTTGCAATTTTTGTTGTTGTTGTTCTTTCTTGTAAGATTTTAAAATACCCTGCAAAACAAGATTTTCAAAAGTTAATTTTTTTTATGTGAAAGAGTAAGAAAGACTAGATTAAAAGAATCTTTTAGAAAAGCCTTTTTTTAATTCTAATAGAGCTGTAGTAGATCCTTGCTCAAGAAAACAAGTCATTACGACAGTGTTAGGACAGTGACCTGGTTTTCTGGCTCCCTGTCTGCACTTTATCAAACTCCAGTGCATCTTGGAGAAGAGCTCCGAGCAGTCATTGAGGGTTAGAAAAGAGAAAAAGGGCAAATAAGAAACTTGGCCTCTGTTTTTTTTTTCATCTCGGTGGTAATGCTTAATCTCTGTCTTTAAGAATGAGTTAGGGGCTTCCCTGGTGGTGCAGTGGTTGAGAGTCCGCCTGCCGATGCAGGGGACATGGGTTCATGCCCCAGTCTGGGAGGATCCCACATGCCGCAGAGCGGCTGGGCCCGTGAGCCATGGCCACTGAGCCTGCGCGTCCGGAGCCTGTGCTCCGCAATGGGAGAGGCCACAGAGGTGAGGACCCTGCGTACCGCAAAAAAAATAGAAAAAAAAAAAAAGGATGAGTTAGGAATCTTCCTGGCAATCCAGGTCTGGAGGCCATTCCAGATAGAGACACAGCTTCTGTCCTCATTTTACAGGATGTGGATTTGAGAGGCCGTGACATGTCTAGAGAATTAGGGGGGTTATTGTGCAGGCCAGAGGTCCTGAAACTTCCTTATTTCATAGCACCCTTAGTTTCCCAGTAATTTTTTTCATGACACCTCTAGGCTGAATGAAATTCCTAACTGTTCTCTTTATTAAGTAGTTAAGTTGAAGCAACTAGATAAATATTTATATCCCAGTAACTTAGTAGCCATTTGAAAAAAATAATATACATAAATTGAAGGAAAAGGAACTTAAATTTCATTTATAAAAGATTTTGTTCTTAAATGTTAAATATTTAAATTACATTCTTATTTTTATTTCATTCTTAAAATGACGTATTAATTGAAAGAAAAAAATAATACTTTTATTTCTCTCTTGAACCTTGGACTCAGATTGGACACTACCATGCTTATTTTCTGTTTCCACAGTGATTTTCCTGTGGTATTTGATTTTTAACACAACAGCTGTGAAAAATCCAGCTTTGCAAAGATATGGCATCATTGAAAGGAATGTAGCACACACTAATGTTGAAACCGAGCCACCTTGAACTTGTATTATGCAGTGTTTGACAGATGTTGGATATGTTACTGTTTACCTTAGATATTTAAAACATCCCGTGGTGTCCCTAGGAATTTCCAGTGGCTCCCTGGAACACCTTGCTGCATAGTTTGGGGTCCATAGGTGTTGGCAGTTGGGTAGTCATTGAAGATTTGGTAGCAGTGAAGAAGATAGTTTGGAGGGTGGATTGGACGTAGGATTAGAAGGTGTGATAAGTGGTCAGGAAGCCAGAGCATGAGGGCATGGAGGAAATAAAGTAGGACATGAATTCAGGAAGTAAAACAGGAAGACAGTAACTTCTGGTTTTGTTTTGGTTGACTAGGTAAGTGAGTGGTAAATAACCTGAGCTAGGGAAGACAGAAGCACAGTTTATTAGGAGATACAAGTTTGGAACTATTAAGAGCGGGAATGTCATGACTTGAGCTTTTAATTTACACAAATTAAAAGCTGTGTAGTCTTAGCCAAAAGAAAATTAAAGGAAGAGAAGTGAGAATTTAAGTAGGGCAGTATCCTTGTGCTATTTATATACCAGCAGTTCTCAAACTTTTTGGTTTCACACTTAGAAATGATTGAGGACCTTCGTTTACGTGGATTATATTTATCAGTGTTTGCCATAAAAATTAAAATTGAGAAGTTTTAGAAGAATTTATTAATGCATTTAAAAAATAGCAATAATAAACCCAACCGTATGTTTATATAAATAACATTTTTTTGTGAAAAATAACTGTTTTCTAAAAGAAAACTTTCAGTTAGGAGAGTGGTATGGTTTTGCATTTTTGCAAATCTTTTTAATTTGCCTTAGCCTCCATAAAACTGCACTGTGTACTTATGAGAGAGTGAGAGCAAAAACTACAAATTACATCTTATTATTATCATGAAAATAGCTGTAACCTTGCAGACCTCCTTTGAAAAGGTCTCAGAAACCCTCTGGCGTTTGTAGGCCACACCTTGAGAACTGCTAGTATATATACTAGAATAGCATGAGATGGGAAATTTGGCTACTGTTCCCTCATTGGTCCCAATTTACACCTCTGCCTCTCATCTTTTACATTTTCTGTAAAGTTATTAGTATTATGCTATGAGTTAATGTATGTGTTCTTTATTTTCGGTCTTCATTGCTGCACATGGGATTTCTCTAGTTGTGGCGAGCAGGGGCTACTCTTCGTTGTGGTGTGCGGGCTTCTCATTGTGGTGGCTTCTCTTGTTGCGGAGCACGGGCTCTAGGCATGCGAGCTTCAGTAGTTGTGGCATGCGGACTCAGTAGTTGTGGCTCGCAGCCCCTAGAGCGCAGGCTCAGTAGTTGCGGCCCACAGGCTTTAGTTGCTCTGCATGTGGGATCTTCCTGCACAAGGGCTTGAACCCGTGTCCTCTGCATTGGCAGGCAGATTCTTAACCACTGTGCCACCAGGGAAGCCCCAGTGCATGTGTTCTGAAAAACTTTATGTTCTATAAGGTGACATACTAATCAGGAAAAATAGGATTGGGGCAAACCACTGAAAACTACATCTTTTATGGTTTCATTCATATTGTGGCTGGGTAGCAGTCATTGAAGGCTCAACAAGGCCGGACATCCCAAATGGCTCACCCACATGGGTGGCAGTTGATGCTGGCTGTTGGCTAGGAGCTCAGTGGAGGTGTTGACAGAGAGCTGCAGCATGAGTGTCAGGGTAGTGAGACTTTGTATATGACAGATCAGGGCTCCAAAAGTGAGCGTCCAGTAGACTGGTTCGAAGCATCACTGTATGGTTTATGATTTAACCTTGGAAACCGCACATAGAGTCCCTTCTGCCATGTTGTATTGGTTGAACAGTCATAACCTTGCCCAGATTCAAGGGAGAGGATGTAGAGGCTTCTTGGTGGGAGGAGTATCAAAAAGGTTTTGGAAAAGCTTTGAAACCTGCGCAGATCCTAATAGAAGTTAAAATACAGTTGACGGGCATTTGTACCCAACATTGCAGTCAGCCATCATTGCAGCCTTAAACCTTAGGGGTATTGCTCTCTCTTTTGATATATAGATCTTTGAGGGTATTTGCCTCCAGTAGATACCAGTGTTATCAAAATTAAAGTCTGGGGCTTCCCTGGTGGCGCAGTGGTTAACAATCTACCCGTCAATGCAAGGGACATGGGTTCAAGCCCTGGCCGGGGAAGATCTCACATGCCCTGGAGCAACTAATCCCGTGCACCACAAGTACTGAGCCTGAGCTCTAGAGCCTGCAAGCCATAACTACTGAGCGCATGTGCCACAACTGCTGCAGCCTGTGTGCCTAGAGTCCGTGCTCCGCAACTAGAGAAGTCACGACAGTGAGAAGCCCGCGCACCTCAACAAAGAGTAGCCCCGGCTCACTACAACCAGAGAAAGCCCACGCACAGTAACTAAGACCCAACACAGCCAAAAATAAATAAGTAAATAAATTAATTAATTAAAAAAAATTAAAGTCTGATCCAGGGAGTACCCTGCTTCAACACTTTTTTTTTTTTTTTTGAGCAGAAGAGGATATATATTTTTGAAGCTTCTTCATCCATGCTTACACCTTCATTAGATGGTTTAATGTTATGGAAAATAGTTTTTTTAAAGTACCACCTGCCCTAAAGGAATGCACTTATACAGACTTTCTCATTCTTCTGTAAGATTGTCATGTATTTCTAAAGCTTTCTCTTTAATTGTGAGTAAGCTTTTTCCTTTATGCTCCTTTGACATAAAACATTAACACACTGGGAGAAATCACGTACAAGGTGATGTGATTTTTCAGTATTATATTGATATTGTTCCCCTGTTTACCAACCATGAATGAGTCAGTTCATCTTACCAAAAATAAGTGTAGCAGAACAGACTGTATATAGTTTTGATACAATGGTTTCCTTTATTGTAGTCTTCCCTTATTATATAATATTATGCACTTATATGTGAATGTTTATGATTGTACATATATATACCTCACCAAGAAAATACTATAAATTATGAGTGATTTAAGGAATTTGGGGGGACTAATTTTTTAGTGTATGTGGTTTTTGACTTACATGGTGGTTTTAGAACCTAATCTCCATGTAAAATGCAACTTTGATACAGCTTGAGGTGCCTCTTAGCTATCCAGGTAAAGATGTCTAGAGGACCATTCAGAATACTGGGTCTGGTATCAGGACAGAGTTCTGGAGTAGAGGCAAACATTTTGGAGTTTAATACGTATGGCTCAATGAATATGTATGAGATTATTCTGAAAAATTAAGTAGAAGACCATTAAAGAAAAAAGTCACAGGGAAGGTATGGTGTAGCAGGGTTTTAAAGTTGGAAGGGTTTCAGTAGGAGGAAAACATTCTAAGTGAAAGAAGAGCATGTCATTGAGAATAAATATAGTATAGTTATTCACTATCCAGAAATCAGTTTAGGCAACATATCTCTGGATTTGTTGCACATGCTTATATACAACCATATGCCTATAAATATATAATCTTACACAAATGGAATTGTTTCACAGCATTACTATAAAATTGTTCCACAGTATTTCATGGAGCTCTTGCCTTGTCAACAATCTAGATATATCTCATCTTTTAAAAAACTAGTAATAATACCTAACTCATTGATATTTACATTTTCTCAGCCTTTGTAACTAAGAGCTTTACATAGATTTATTACCTTTTATTTCCCATCAACCTGATGGGTTCAATACAATTATTATCCCTCTCTTATGGTTAAAAAGCAGAACTGGCTTAAGTAACTAATTCAGGGTTGCACAGCTAGTGTGTGGTAGAGCAGTGATTTGTTCTCAGATCTGGTGGGTGTGTCATAATTTCTTTAAATAGTCCTCTAATGGTAATGATTTAGGTTCAGTTTTTTGCTGTAATAAAAATGCTCCAGTGAATATCTGTGTACCTCTACCTTTGTTTACTTCTGTTATTTCTCATTAGGATAAATTTTTAGGAATGAGATTATTCATTTAAACTTTTTAAGGAGTAAAATTTTAAAATTTTGTTTTTAACTTAAAAACATTAGAAAACAGTTTGATATAATTTTGTGGAAAGATTTTTAACATGAATTAATTTTACTTTTGGTTTTCTGCCTCTGTAGGCAGCTACTCCTCTTAAGACAATGTCAGCTCCTTCTTTGAATAATACTTGTGCTACGTCTGAGGATTCCTTGGTCCTTTACAACAGAGTGGCTGTTCAAGGGGATGTGGTTCGTGAATTAAAAGCCAAGAAAGCAGCAAAGGAAGATACAGATGCAGCCGTAAAACAGCTTTTGGCTTTGAAGGCTGAATATAAGGAGAAAACTGGCCAGGAATATAAACTTGGAAATCCTCCTGCTGCGACAGTACAGAATGTTTCTTCTACATCATCATCAGATATTCTGGAAAGTAAATCTCTGTATGATGAAGTTGCTGCCCAAGGGGAGGCGGTTCGTAAACTGAAAGCTGAAAAAGCCCCTAAGGTCAGTATCCTGGAATGAGTTTAGACACATTGTAAGTAAGCTTATGAGGTCAAACGACCTAGACTAGTCTCATCTTATGAGATATGTTGTCTATAGACTGTCCGATTGAGTATTTTGACATAACAGTCAACATTTATTGATACGTGCTATCTGCCAAGCTCTGGAAATATTAGTGTGAGGCAGCTTACCATCTAGTGGGGGCGTGGGGCTGAGTAAGAGCCATGCACAGACTGTAATCCTGTGGGATATGTATAAATGGCTCTCAGAAGTGTCTGTGTCTGTAAGTGGCAGGCCAGGGGGAACAGTTATAAAGGATATTTAAAGTAGTCCTGAAGTAGAAGAAGCCCTTTAAGGTGAATGACTTTCAGAGGAGGTACTCTTAAGTGTAGATCTGTGGTTCTCAAGCTTTATTGTGCATCAGAATTACCGGAGAGCTGGCTAAAACACAGGCTGCTGGGCCCTACCTCTTGAGTGTCTGCTTCAGTAAGTCCAGAGCATGCAGAGAGTGTGCATTTGTAAAGAGTTGTTCAGGCGGTGCTGATGCCGCCAGCCTGGGACTGGGTGTAGAAGATGCACCAGCAAAAGGTCAAGGGATATTCAGGGAATAATGAGTTGTCAAGAGGTTTCTGACCAGTGACTATTTCAGATTTTTTGTAGGGGAGCCCTCAAGTGATACCACATTTTGACTGAAGTATAAATTTCATTCTCGTTTTAACGATATCTTTAGGCAAAACATTTGGCCAAGTGGATGGTAGCACTGAGTGTGGAACAGAATTGCTTGTTCTAAATAAGAGGCAAAAGGAATGGCATCTGGGATAGAGAAGAATCAAGTTTAATAATCAAGACATGTGGTTCTACTCAAATAGTAGCATAGTTCTAAAACATGATCAAACTAGTAGTGCTGTAACTGGATAAGCTACCAAAAACTGTAGAATCTGGACTGTGGCATGAACACAGAGAGGTGTGATGAACCACTGGGCTTGACCTATGTGACTGGAGGAGATCTGTTCTAAAATGTTCCTGGGGATCTGTGGTCTGGTCAACATCCTGGGCTTTGGTTGGAGAGTGATTAAGTAACTTGAGGTTGTAAATTCCTCACCTCATTAACAAGTTTTTCTGCATCTGACCCTGTCCCCTAAGATACTTTCATTCATGGACATTTGACCTCTGCTGAGGAGAGCAAACGCTTTGGGGAGATCTTGGGTTTTGCTCCAGAAGTTATTATTTTTCTGTCTCTTCATTGTGAAGTGTGAGAAATCTCTTCTCTTTTCTCTTTAACGAGCCTGTTGAAGTCCTGCATAGCTGTGATGCTCTAAAACAGCTTTGCTTCAAGGAATAAAGGCTGGCAGGTGTATGGGTTCGGCATATAAACCCTCGCTATTTCCTATCCTGTGGTGAGGTTAGGAGCATTTTGTACTCTCTGTATATGTCATACACTAACTATGGACCCTTTTCTAGATATAATTTGAGGGGAAGGGCTTTGCTCTTTAAATTCCTTCATTCTGAGTAGAGTATGTGATATTCTGTGCTGATTCTTGGTCAGCTACTTATGTGTGGGGTAGTAACAACGGCAACCATTATACTCAGAGCAACAGCCAACTCTTATTTCCCATCCTGTTGGGTTAATGGATTACATTCATAAAATAGCACTGCTGAAGTTATGAAAATCAGCCTGTGGGTAAAAAACTCTAAATTTCTATGTAAATTGGGCAGGTACTTTCACTAGGTGCTTTTTGATAATGATAAATGTGGGACTGAAATGAATCTGACTCAGTGTAGTTTAACCTACATTTATTGAAAGCCTACAATGTACCATATTTGTGTTTCAAAATATTACTTATATATATATATATTTTTTCTTTCTCTAAATGCCAACAGTAGTAAATTGCTCTTTTTTCCTAGAGAACCAACACAGTTACTCTGAATGGAAGTGTTATGTAGACTATATCTGGCACTGTTCACTATACATTACTATTTTTGCATTTAATCCTCACAACACCACATACAATAATATTCGAATAATACTCCTTTTTTTATTTGGTTTTAGTAGCCAATGAGAAACTACTATCTGAAGTGAATATGAATGTAAAAGTAACTTCCTGAAGTTTGCAAAGCGTGGATTCCAATTTTGACTCAGTCCCAAGTTATTTCCAGTTAGAGACATTCCAAGCACCAGAGAGTCATGGTTTTACTAGTTTGTTATTTATTAAGCAAGTCTGTGCTTGTTTTAACATTAATAATTTCTCTAAGCCGCTTTATCATTCCATTTCCTACGTCATGTTACTACCACTAAAGTAAGGAAAGTGGTCGGCTGAGGTTTTATAGTTACAGGTTTCAACGAGACTTTTCTTCCTCTATTCGTTCCCCCCCACCCCCTTTTCTTTTTCAGGATCAGATCGGTGATTCCGTGCACGCACTTTTAAGCATGAAGGCAGAATATAAGCATAATGTGGGCAAAGAATAAAAACCTTCACGTTCACCCTCAGTGCCCCTTCAAGTCCACCTTCTGCTCCCCTTTCCTTTTCCTCCTGCCCAGTAGATTGTTGCATTAAAGTGGGGATCAAGCAAAGTGTGAGGTGGAAATCCAAGAACACACCAACTATTTAATAACTCTTACCGCTGAGTTACTTTAATAGTTAAGGCCACTTTTCACATTTTAAGTATTAACTTTGAAAGTTTTAAAGTTACAGTTCTAAAAAATAAAGTTTTGATTTTGAACAGATTCCTCTGATTTGAAATTTGAGTGTTGTTTTTTTTTTTTTTTTGAGTGAAGTGTTTTGAACATGAATTTATAGTATTTCTTGAAATGGGAGTCAGAAAATGGTAAATCAAAGGTTTTATGGAATACTATGACACTTCAGACTCCAGGACAGGGCTTGGCAAACTGTGGCCTGCACCTGTGTTCCGTAAGTAAAATGTTACTGGAACACAACCACACTTACTAGTTTACATATTGTCCATGGCCGTTTTAGCCCTGTAATTCCAGAGCTGAGTAGTTGCAACAGACTTGCAAAGCCTAATATATTTACTGTCTGGCCTGGGCCCTTTATTATTGAAAAGTCTTTCCCTTAGTGGAAAGACTTTTCAGAACCTTTATAGTTAAAGATTTTAAAAATTGAAGTAATGAATGGCAGCAAAATCAGATGATGACTACGTTGAATCAAAATAATAATGCACAATTGTTTCGTCTTGTCAAACCTCGTCTGTGTCGAGGGGGTGCTGGTCACCTTTTACTTCTGCGCCTGCAGCATTTTAATTCACAGCACCTTGCATTTCATGCCCCCAGGAATTCATCTTAAATGTTTCACCAACCTTTGCTCTTTGTATTTTACACCAATGTTTTTGGTTTTAAAACCCAAATCACAGGTTATCAAGAAAGGAAACACATTGTTATATCCCTTTGTCCATTAAACAGGCTGTTCTGGAAAACCACTACTCCTCACACCCACCGCAAATAGCCTTAAGAATTCTCAGGCCAAAAAATAAATGTCGTAGGCGGAGAAAATGAGAAGAAACAAACCCGTCTTTCCCTTGATGGTTTTGAGCTTCTTGTTTGGAATTTGTGTTAGTGGGTTTCTGCTATATTTGTATGTGGTACTTAATGCAAACTTAAATTTGCTCTAAGCAAGTACAAATCCAACCATCTTGTGAAACAAGACATTTCACAAGACTTACTTCAGCTGAAGGATCTTCTAGGAAAATCAGAGGAGTTTGTATTGATTTATTTGTGTCAGAAAAGTAGCAGATACATTGTGATGTAGGTAAGTGAACCAGGTGAGAAATGGCAAAACAGGTGTTCTAATCCAGGTTGACTGAGGAGTCTGGGCCCTTTCCTGTGCTGTATTGGTTCCTGGGATCCAGGTTCACTAAACCGGCTGTTTCTTACAGGCTTAAGCTAAACATAGATTTCTGATCCATCGATTTAGAGAAAAAATGCGTTTCTTTGAAAACCTTCAAACTTTAAGTTTGCTAAATCTCCGAGCAGACTTTTTTTTTTTTTTTTTTGCGGTTTGGGGCCTCTCACTGCTGTGGCCTCTCCCGCTGCGGAGCACAGGCTCCGGACGCGCAGGCTCAGCGGCCATGGCTCACGGGCCCAGCCGCTCCGCGGCACGTGGGATCCTCCCGGACCGGGGCACGAACCCGTGTCCCCTGCATCGGCAGGCGGACTCCCAACCACTGCGCCACCAGGGAAGCCCCCAAGCAGACTTTTTAATATGATACAAGCTTCACACTCCCTCTCCCACATTTGAAAGACTCCCTCTTCTGATTACCATTCACCACCAACCTCCGCCCCCGCCCCCCTCCCACCCCCAGCGAAGTGAGAATCTTTGCTCTGGGGAGTCGTCATTACTGTGTGGAGGTGTAATTCCCTCAGCTGTGTTAGTGAGGAGCAAAGGTGGGTGACTGTGAATAGAGTTGGGAAAAAAATACAGTTTGAAAGAAGTATTTTTTAAAGCTTTTTTCACTGATCGTTGAGGTGCTGAGGCCATTTTGAAAGGTTCTGTTCTTACTATTTTGAATTGGTTAAGTTCTAGGTTTTTCTTTTTATTAAAGTTGCCACCTTTCCCCGTGGGGAAGTGTTTCCATCTAGTGGCTGCCGCAAAAACAGTTTGTGTACTTTTCATGCATTCCAACCAGGTGTGTTCTCGTCCATTTTCTACATTTTCAGTCATGTTTTAAATCATTCTTTCAACGTCATTTTTACTTCCTCAAATTCCCATCTTAAACCTTTACTGAAGTCTTTTTGTAGGCTGTTTCCATTCTCATTCATCCGCATCAACAATTATTTATTGAAAACTTTTTTCTTGTCTGTGTTGGCACGTTAGGTGAGTTTAAAACAGCCTTTGTCCATTAAAGACTTAAGATCTATTAACAAGTGTTTTTTAACATTCTGCTGTTGTGTAATCTTGTACTACTGAGTAGTACTATCCAATTTCTCTTTGTAAATGTCTTTTGATCCAGAAAACTAGAATATTAAAAGAAATTATTTTTTTCTCATTCTATGAGACGTATTCAAGTGAGAATCAAAGACCTCTTTTGAAAAAGCAGTGTTCATGGCATGTTAGTTAGTAGGATTAAAATGAACGTTGAAATTTAGATCATTGTCTCATACCTTCTGTAATGCGGTGCATACTATTGTGTTCAAGATGAAAGACTCTAGAATAAACCGTAGATTAAAATTCTCACTCTACCACTTACTGTATAACTTTGGATAAGGTACTTAATCTTTCTAAGCTTTTCTTCTTTCTTCTATAAAATGGATCAGGGTTGTTTTGAGAATTGAATAAGATGGTCCATGTAAAGCACTTAGCATAGTATCTGGCACAGAGTAAATAGGCCATAAAATGATAGTAATTATGTTTTATATTGATAATTCTTTCAAGAATCTTTAGGTACCTTCTAAATCATCAGATAAGACTGCATAGCAAGTAGTATGATTTCACTGTTTCGAAAAATAGCCTGAATAATTTAACTAATAATAATTTAGTTGGAGAGGATATAGATATATATAATTTTACTCCACTTTTAGAATATTTCATTCAGTAATGAAGTGGTTTGTCCATATTTTCTCCTTTATAATATTTCAATTTGTAATCTTGCCACACAAGGGTTTTTCCTTTGTGAAATGTGTGCCATCTGACTTCAAACTCTAGTCAATACCTGCTTATAGTATAAAATGGAACTTCTTTCAAATAGGCCTCTTTTTGTAGAAATGGTTACAGGAAAGTCCCTTAACTATTGGATGCCATTTTCTTTCTTTTAGCTGATGGAAGTTTCTTGATTCTTGTGTGTCTGATTGACTATGTTCTTTTTCTTAGGATTTTGTTGTGGAAACATTCAGTTCTAAAGACAGAATATAAACAAGAGACAGGTCAGGAGTACAAATCAGACAACCTACTCATTTCTCTTTGCAATTTCTCCTCTTACCTTTACTTCCTCTGTGATGCCTAGTGTGGTAGACGCTAACAGGCAGCAAAGCTGTATCATAAAGCGTTAGACAAGGAAATGTCAGTTGCTATTTTGTACATGCAAATTCTTTGAAGGTATAACAGTTCTTCCTGTGTTCCTTTGACCCCCATTTTAGTATTCTTTCTGCTTGTGTTGGGTTCCTCTTAGCTCTTTGGAGCACTGTTAGAACGTAGCCATAAAACTTGGATAAGGTAATTGGGAGGCATTTTTTCTCTGTTTTGATTGATGCCTTGACTTTCCAGTGGTGTAGTATATAGTGTAGTTTGTGGTTAGATGGTATCACCATTCAGGTAAGGTGTCCAGCGTGGGCCCTTTGCCTGTCCTTCTCTGCTGAAGTCTCAAGTGTCTCAATTGGGCTGAGTATTTCATTCTTTTTCATCATAATTCTGTTGAAGTATCAGAGGCTGGTATATATAGGTGAATGTCTAATTAAAACCTCAACATACCTTCTCATTTCACTGTAAATTTTTAAGAGTGATGTAGCTATTCTTTAGTTGAGTCCATACTGTGGGGTTTTTTTTTTTCCCAGTGCTGTATTTAGTGTCTGTTTAATAGGCTGAAGAAAATAAGGATTCATACAGGCAAATTCTGATTTTGTAAATTCTGGCTCCACTGTTTACCGTCCCAGGGCTTGGAAACGGACAGTTTGCTGGGGTGTTCTATAATTTGTCTGTTTACATATGTAAAGTGTAAAGTCATTTACACTCTATGTATGTGCATTTATGTTTACTTTTATGATTTGTATATAGATTTATGATCTTTATATTTTGAACTTTTCTTTAGCTTTCATTTGCTATTTTAGGATGATGATTTAGCTCCTTTGTGCTTGGGTTTCTCCATGATGATTATTTACAGGGATATTTTGGTGGTAGTTAATGATTTTTAATAATCATTGGAATTTTCAGAAATTTCAGAAAGCGTTAAATACTTTTTTTATTTTTCTCTTTTATCTCAGGCTAAAGTAAATGAAGCTGTAGAATGTTTACTGTCCCTGAAAGCTCAGTATAAAGAAAAAACTGGGAAGGAGTACGTTCCTGGTCAGCCCCCATCATCACAAAGTTCAGATTCAAGTCCATCCAGAAGCTCTGAGCCTCGTGGTCCAGAAACACCAGAAGCCAAATCACTTTTTGACAAAGTAGCTACTCAAGGAGAAGTAGTTCGAAAACTTAAAGCTGAAAAAGCTTCTAAGGTTAGTGTGGTATTAACGTTTGTGTGTTTTTGTTTCTTACACGACAGGCCGTTTTCTTTGCCTGGAACCCTTTGTGCCCCGTCAGATCTGGCTCTTCTACGCATGATGTCGGTTCTCAACTCTTTCATCTTGCCTTTTAGAGAAGCGTTTGTTGATCCTAACCCCCATCCCCCATCCCCCATCCCCCATCCCCCATCCCAGCTAGAGTGGCCTGGTCATTCTCATGTGACACTGCCTTTCTCTGACATAACACTTGAATCGTTTAACAGCTAGTTTGTTAAGTTGTCTGTTTCTCTCTCGTCTGTAAGATCCTTGAGAATAGGGACCTAGACCATATCAGTGCCTGGCATATTGTAGGCCCTCGATGCGTACTCTTTGTTTGACTCATTCTTCTAAAGCTCTGTCAGTCTCAAATGGCAAGTTTTATCTTGCGCTCTAGTACGGTGTGCGCTAGTTGTGTTATCTTTATAGGAGGAGGATTTGTTGGTACCGATTCAGGTGAGTGGAAAACAGTAAGTCGTTATAGGTTTTGAAGTTTAACCAATAATATAGAAACTTGATTACTGTCATTTTTTATAACTGTGCGATGTTCAACTTATATAATTTAATGACTCAAATTACAGTAGAATACATATTATATCCTCGTGCTTTCTAATAGGACTTTCTGAGATGATGGAAATGTTCTCTAACAGTTCTGTCCAGTACAGTAGTTACTAGCCGCAAGGGCTGTTGAGCCCTTGAAATGCGGCTCCGTGACTGAGGAACTGAATTTTAAGTTTTATTTAATTTAAATTTAATCGGCCACATGTGGCCAGTGGCTCTTCTTTAAACAGTGCAGTTATAGTACAGTTTTTAGTCAGCATTTTCCAGTCGTTTCTCACGCTCTTTTATTCATTTTCAGGAGTGTGTATTTAACATTCTCCACCCCTACCCCATACCCTCTGCCTCTGTGTTTTCAAATCTGCTTATAAAGCGTTGGACATTGGTGCTTAGACAGTGATTTGAATTAAATGCTCTCTTCTCTGTTTCCTCTTTTATTAAAGGATCAAGTAGATACAGCTGTACAAGAACTCCTTCAGCTGAAGGCACAGTACAAGTCTCTGACGGGAGTAGATTATAAGCCTGTCTCTGCCAATGGGGCTGAGGAAAAAGATAAGAAAAAGAAAGAAAAAGAAAATAAATCTGAAAAGCAGAATAAAACTCAGAAACAAAACGATGGCCAAAAGAAAGACTCTTCTAAAAACCAAGGAAGTGGGCTGTCATCAAGTGGACCAGGGGAAGGACAAGGGCCTAAGAAGCAGACCAGGTAATAAAACGTGGAAACTTCATTGGAAGTGAAGCAAAGTTTTGGATGAAGTGAACTTTTAATTATTTTTTTAAAAAAACAAATTTTGGGTAGTTTGACTATCACATTAAATTGGAGAATGCTAAAGGTATAATGTCAGCAGATAGTTTTTGTTCATTTTCTGTTTATTTAAATAGGTAACACATTCGTTTGCTTGGTTCAAGAATCTTAGAATATAAAGAGTTCAGTGCAGTCTCACTCCTATGCTTCCTTCCCATCTTCCCAGTTCCTCCTACCACCATAATGAATTGGTAACCACTGTTACTAGTTTCTTCCCTATGCACTGAGAGATTTTCATTTGCTTACACAAGTAAAAACAAATATATGTGTGTGTGTGTGTGTGTATATATATATATATATTTTTTTTCTCTTCTTTCTCCCTTGTAACACAATTGTTAGCTTAGCTGTACACGTTGTTTTGCACTTTAGCAGATTTTTCAAATGAAAATCTTTTGTGGGGACTAAACGAGAACTTTGTTCTCAATAGGCTTTTAAAATTGGTTAAATATAAAACAAAGCTGGTTTAAAGACAGCACTGTGGAATAGGTGGTGTTTCAATATCTTCTAATCCATATGAACAATATGATTCCCCCATTATCCACATCCCAAAATTAGAGTGAACTTTATGTGAGGTTCCCTCTAAGCTGAACCTAAGTTAGGCTGTTGTTAGCAGCTACTATTTAGAGATACTTTGGTGTTAGATTTGTTTAGCTGAATTTCAAATTCTGCCTCTCATCACTCACAGTATACACACAGTGTCTCCTCAAACAAGAGAATACAACAGTTATTTTCTTGCCCATTGACTGGGTGATCAGCATTATAGAATAGTAGAAGTGAGAATAGAACTTCTCATTTTTTACCTTCTGACTGCTTGTGAAACGGCCAGATTTCACGTAGGCATTTTGTTGAGATGTATCAAAGTGAAACAACAGAGAATTCAAACATAAATACATTAAGATTTTAAGCCAATAAAGCCTTGTTCGTAAACTCTAAAAAGATGTACCTTTTATAAAACATAACTAATGGGTAGATTTTTCTATGTGGATCATAAGACCACAGTTTCCTGAATAATGGTTGGTGTTTCATTAAAAAGATTATTGTCTAGAATAGTTTTTTTTTATTTCTTAGAGTTTATTGCACAATCACCATCATTAATGACTTCAAACTTTTTTTTTAACATCTTTATTGGGGTATAATTGCTTTACAGTGGTGTGTTAGTTTCTGCTTTATAACAAAGTGAATCAGTTATACATATACATATGTTCCCATATCTCTAGAATAGTTTTTTATTGCAGATCTAATTTATTTTGGAAGCATCTGTCTCTGCAACTTTTATTTACTGTGGTTAAAGGAAAAACTTATAGAAAAAAACTTACATGTAAGGATATATATATATATATATATACACACACTTATGTATTGACACATGTATACACATAGCCATTGTCTTTACTACTTTTTACATATTACTTTCAATGAGACACTGATCTTACTAACTATATTTTTATCTGGATTGAAACTGGCAAAAGATTCTTTTTATTTTTTAGTGAGAACACTATGTGAATAGGCTCTGTCTTTGCTACAAATACATTTCCTTACAAAGAACTTTGTAAAAGGAATGTCTGCATTAAAGTCATAGCTTTTGTTACGCTTATTAGTTTTCCTAGCTTTTGGTGGTTAGCATCACACGATCTTTTAAGAGATGATTGAACTGTTTTCTAGGTTAAAAACATCATGGGAATGAATATAGAAGAGATATAAATATAGAAATAACTCAGACTGAAGGAAAACCAAGCTCTTTTGAGGTTTAGAGGTTTATTTCCATTCAGCCACAAAGCAATTGCTGGATGAAGAGATTTGTATTTTTTATATCTGCAGGTTGGGTCTTGAGGCAAAAAAAGAAGAAAATCTTGCAGATTGGTATTCTCAAGTGAGTATGGGTTCTGTTGATTTTTTATGTTTTAAATTTCTCAAAGGCTACTTTATATTTAGATTCTAAAATCCAGACACAAAGTAATGATGCATATTGCCTTTAAAATACATAGCATAGTCATGTAACATGTCAGTTTTCAAAGCAATGTCACAGAAAGTATTGAATTGAGAAGTAGCCCTATGAGATAGTCATTATTTGATTTTTTATTTTGTTTTGTTTTGTTTTTTTGGTGAGGTAAAGGGATTAGTCCTAAGTCACAAAATAGTAAAACAGCAGAAGCAAGGTTAGAATTCAAGTTGTCTTAAGAATTTAGAGCCCTGGTGTTTCTCAGTCTAGAATGATCCATTTTACACGCACATTAAGAGGATGCACCAACAGGGGAAGCCTCCAGACTTGAAGCTTGGCTATCATACTCTTGGCACTTATACTATAATTTTGGTTCAATTTAGGCTTCATAGACTATATTTTTCTTTTAAAAAGGTCATCACAAAGTCAGAAATGATTGAATACTATGATGTAAGTGGCTGCTATATCCTTCGTCCCTGGGCATATTCCATTTGGGAATCCATCAAGGACTTTTTTGATGCTGAGATCAAGAAACTTGGTGTTGAAAACTGCTATTTCCCCATGTTTGTGTCTCAAGGTGCATTAGAGAAAGAGAAGACTCATGTTGCTGACTTTGCCCCTGAGGTAAGTTAGCCTGCTTTATTGATTTTTTGCAGTTTTCTGTCATGAACTCAGAAGTATATTTTCAGTTCATACTTAAATAGTAATTTAAAAGGCAAGTTACTGCAGCCAACTTAGAGAAATGTAAAGCCATTTAAAAAAAATTAGATTTCTTTCATCAGGGCAAGTCATGATTCTTTTTATTACATTCACTAATTAACTGGCTTTTACTTTTCAGTAAACATTATAAAGACTGTAAGTATCTACCTTTTCTCACAGTGAACAGAAGCAGTTACTTTAACTTGCCTTAATTGATATAGCAAAACTTGAAATAGAGTTTTGACTATAACTGTGCTCTTCCTCTAAAGTGCTGTTTAAAAAATGTATGAAAAATGATTTCATCTTACTAGGTTGCTTGGGTGACAAGATCTGGCAAAACAGAGTTGGCAGAACCAATTGCTGTTCGTCCTACCAGTGAAACAGGTGAGGATGGGCCTTGGAACACAGGAGAAAAGCTCATTGAACATTAGAGACAGCTTCTAGAGTTGAGTCTCACCTTTTATTTTGTGATATTTATAATGCTTATTGATGATATCAAGTTTAATGAATGTTGATGAAGATAAATGCAGACTTAAGTGGCATAGAATTTTATTCTCTGTACAGTATTCATTGTGGAGCTGTTTATCATTAGGATAAAGATTTTTTTTAAAGCACTTTTAAATCATTTTTAATTTCATGCTCTAATTTTTCAGAGCTTTCCAAGAAGTTTTATTCTTAGAATAGTTTTTATTCTTGGAATTGATTATAAAATTGCAAACACTAATGTTTACTGCCTTATTTTCTTCAAATTAGTCATTTTAATATTACATTTGCATTTATATAGGGTTTTTATAGGTTACTAAGTGATTTCATTTACACGTTGTATTATTCTAACAGTAGTGTAGTTAGGAAAGTAGGGACAGCTATTGTTATTTCCATTTTGCAGGTTAAAAAAAAGATCTCTGAAGGGTTAAATGATTTTCCTAAAATTGCACATAATAAATGGGAGTACCACTTGGAAATTTTGAGTCTTTGGGCTTGTCACTGTCTCCAAAGGGATTATCTATCTTTAGAGTTAAGGATTGTTTGCTTTTTATTTGATACTTTTAGCGATACTCTTGTATAATAGTATATAATGATGTATTATTAAAATTATGATACCAGCTTTTTTTTACATACCAAATTGGCAAAGTTATATTTTGTTTTACTAATTATAGATAATCCTGAATGGGCTATGATAAGAAAGGCACCTTCACTTAAATTAGCAGTTGATGGCAAGAGGTTTCAGACCCTGGGTAGATGCATCAGATAGATCTAACCTAAATTCTATTTCTAATGGGTAACTGTGCTGGATTCAGCAAGTGATTTAACTTCTCTAAGCTCAGCTTCCACGTTGTCAGTATTGAGATTGTGATATCCATTTCATGGGTTGAATGTGAGGATTGAACAGGATAATGAAAGGAAAGAACTTAACATAGAACACAGTATATACTATAAGATGTTCACTTAGTGTTTTTAGAAGTAAAACAGCCGAAAAGCTATAAAATTAAATGTAAATCTCATTGTGAAGAAAATAAAATACGGTCAGTTTTAGGTGGACTTATTCCCTTGACTAATTCGTTTGATGGAATACAATACCGTTCACTTACCTGCACAAGCACAGCATTTTAATTCCTATTAATTATGTTTCCTGTTTAACACTAACCAGCCTTCAAAGGGGAATAAAACCTTTAGTGACTAACTGCCTGTATTTTCCTGTGTCTTTTCAGTAATGTATCCTGCATACGCGAAATGGGTGCAGTCCCACAGAGACCTGCCCATCAGGCTCAATCAGTGGTGCAATGTGGTGGTAGGTGCACACCCCTTCTTACATTCTTTCATTATTCTTCTTATTCATTTAAACACACACACACACACACACACACACACACACACAAACACACACATTTTTTTTTCTTGTTTTTATATTCAAAGGATTGGGAGTATGGAAGCATTTTTGAAGTA
Organism: Aethalodelphis obliquidens; assembly: GCF_003676395.1. Lineage (NCBI taxonomy): Eukaryota > Metazoa > Chordata > Mammalia > Artiodactyla > Delphinidae > Aethalodelphis > Aethalodelphis obliquidens. The sequence goes on along the minus strand of NW_020837968.1, from coordinate 13,875,554 downwards.
TTTTGGATTACAATTATGATTTCTGATTACTTACCGTATAAAGTTGTTACCAAAAATTGAAAAGCTCTCTCTAAAGATTAAATTGTGTTCTTGCCTCTTCCAGCGTTGGGAGTTCAAGCATCCTCAGCCTTTCCTGCGTACTCGTGAATTCCTTTGGCAGGAGGGGCACAGTGCATTTGCTACATTTGAAGAGGCAGCAGAAGAGGTATAACACTTGTCTTCCATATTAATTATGTTCTAATTCTTTGTCCAGGCTGTGCTTTTTTCCCCCCTGCAGCTGTAAGTAATGCAGTGCTATCTATTTACATAGTAATCATTCAGTAAATAACTGTAAGTTGAAATTTGGTCTGATCTCAAAATGACATTAAAAGATAATTTCCTGGTATAAATTATTTTGTTCCTTAAAATTTATGTATCTGTTAAAAAACAAGTTAATTCAAATGTACGTGGACTTAAGAAACTGCTTACTGAAATTTTATTAGAAAATGTGCCGTTTTAAATTTTCAGATGAAAATAGTTTTGGACTTCAATGTGTAGAAGAAATTATAATCCCATGGGTGAAATTAATGCTTCTTCAGGAGATTTTTACCCTGGTTACTGTGTATCTTTCATAAACATTTATTTTCTTTTATATTCTAAAGTTATTTATATTTTAAAAAATTATTCCACTGTTTTGTGTACTGCTTTGTTGAATATTTTAATAAATTCACACTGGCTGCTTTGACCTTTCCATAAAAAAAGATTTTTATTGTTTGAAGTGCTTTTCCCACCACAATTAGTTTTCTTTTATTTTCTTTTTTAATACATTTATTTTATTTTTGGCTGCATTGGGTCTTTGTTGTTGCTGTGTGGGCTTTCTCTAGTTGCGGCGAGCAGGGGCTACTCTTCATTGCAGTGCGCAGGCTTCTCATTGCAGTGGCTTCTCTTATTGCAGAGCATGAGCTCTAGGTGTGTGCTTCAGTAGTTGCGACATGTGGGCTCAGTAGTTGTGGCTTGCAGGCTCTAGAGCGCAGGCTCAGTAGCTGTGGCGCATGGGCTTAGTTGCTCTCTCGCACGTGGGATCTTCCCGGACCAGGGCTCGAACCAGTGTCCCCTGCACTGGCAGGTGGAGTCTCAACCACTGCGCCACCAGGGAAGCCCCACAATTAGTTTTAAATAGTACAGTTTTTATAGATCTATCATCAATAAATATACCATAAATTTGAACACTTTTCATTTAAAACGTTACAGGTTTTGCAGATACTTGACTTATACGCTAAGGTATATGAAGAACTCCTGGCAATTCCTGTTGTAAAGGGAAGAAAGACTGAAAAGGAGAAATTTGCAGGAGGAGACTACACAACTACGGTAGAAGCATTTATATCTGCCAGTGGAAGAGCTATCCAGGTATCAAACTGCTGCATAGGATTCCTAGGTGACTGTAAGCATAGCCCGTGGGCAGATCTGACAAGTTTCTTCTGTCGTCAGAGAAGTAGACTCTTAAAAATCAGTATATCCCATGTTTTCTAAGGCCATATTATAATTTCAGGCCAATCTGTCCCATTCCCTGTAAATCTCCAAGGTCAGTTAAATCAAGGCTTATATCCTGAATCACCAAAGCATGGATTTTTTAAAAACCTTTGTAATTAAAGTAACTCCTCTAAGAGGGGCTGCTCATAGCTGTATGCTACTATATATTTTTTGACTAATCTTAGTCTCTTTGTTGTATCAGTTACGCTTTAAAAACTTATTTAATATAAAAAATCAGGGAAGGTAAAGTAGGTCTAGTGCCATTTTAAGGTGTGTAATCTTACAGTAATTATTTTCAAAGGCATTAATAGGTTATCAAAATTAAAAGATGTGTACCTCTATTTTAGGGAGCAACATCACATCATTTAGGGCAGAACTTTTCTAAAATGTTTGAAATCATTTTTGAAGATCCGAAGACACCAGGAGAGAAGCAATTTGCCTATCAAAACTCCTGGGGCCTGACAACTCGAACTATTGGTGTTATGACCATGGTTCATGGGGACAACATGGGCTTAGTATTACCACCCCGTGTAGCCTGTGTTCAGGTAAGGAAAATATTTCTGTTTATCATTTCTTTTATAAAATACAAGCCATATTTAGTGAAGAAAATTTTAAAGTGTGATTTTTTTTTCTGAGTGTCATTCAGGTAGATTTAGCTGATACAGAAACAACGTAGAATACGGTCTAGACCTTGGTATTGTGTAACTATGTATATTATTTGTGTTACTGTTTTTTAATTTTTTTACCTACTTTACAAAAGTTTTAGAAATTATTTTTTGAATAATGGTTTATAATAGGTTAAATGAAAAACAAATGTATTTCGCATGGACAAACAATATGCAGCTATTTAATAGTTGCTAGATAGTCTGCGTAGATTAGAAACCATCCAAGTTGATTTGTGTGAAGGCTTATAGTCACTAGGAGGTTTTGACTCCTAGATACTGTGTGGTGATGTGACTTCATTACTTCCATATACTGCTCCTTTGTATAAATTTGTGATACTGTGCTGGATTCTAGGTGGTGGTTATTCCTTGTGGCATTACAAATGCACTTTCTGAAGAAGACAGAGATGCTCTGATTGCAAAATGCAATGATTATCGAAGGCGGTTACTCAGTGTTAATATTCGAGTTAGAGCTGATTTGCGAGATAACTATTCACCAGGTTGGAAGTTCAATCACTGGGAGCTCAAGGTAAATTCTTCAGTTGCATATTTTACTCCCATGCTCCCAATTTGGATTTTTGTTACGTTAGAATTAAAGTGATCGTGAAGACCTTGTTTATGGTTAATAAACCTCATATGGTTGTTACTAAAATGTTTATATCAAGAATTCATAAAATAAATACATTATTTAAACAGTAAGACTATCAGAATAGTGGTGCATGGGCATCAGCTAGCTGTCATTGTTACAGCTAATCAGAGATTAATTTCATACTTGGTTTTTCACACCACATTGTTTCACAGCGGTTTGTTAATTTTTATTTTGTATATTCAAGACTAGTCTAAATTCTGGTTTAATGTTTTTGATATAACTTTTATTTGCTGCACATTGTCATTAATAGATGATCTGTGTTCTTTATTCCATTTTTCAAACTTCTGGGATTTAACTTTTTTTCTTATGATGAGACAGGGGATCTTGTTAGAACTAGCAATTAGGAGTCAAGAATTTATAAACTCATATTACAGGCAGTGGGTAAGAAGGTGTAGTGACATTGCAGCTTCAATCTTTCAAATATGGAAGCTCAGTAATACTGGGATTATTCAGTGTACATGTCGAGTTCCCAAAGTTGCTAATCTTTATCCCCTTATTTTTTTAAATGGCCCCTAAGATAAATCTCTGTGCTGAAGAATAGTAGTTATATTGATATTGCTTTCCTTTTTGTAATATATTTTTTCCTTTAACAAAGGAAAAAATATATATTACTCTCCTACCTTTAATGAAGACTTTAAAGGTGAATATTTTCTCTGTAATTTCCCTTTAATTGCAGTCTTTTTTACTTACTGTGAAATAGTGGTTGTGTGATTGCAGTAATACCTTGTCTAAAGCCATTTGTACTTGCCTGAGGTACCAAAAAGAAACCTGTTCCTTGCTACTAGCTGGACTGAAAGGGAAGAACAAAAGTCATCCACACTTACTTCTGTGTCTCTCCTCTTTCCCTTCCTCTTTCATCTCCTTCTCCTCGGACTGACTTGACTTTGTCTCTGTCCCTCTTCTTTGCAGTACCCTGGTGAACCTGTACTATGTGGGGGAGGCACCTTAGTGTGACTTGGCTCCACTGCAGCTTCCTTGTCTACAGTAGTTAGGAAAGAAACCAGAGTCCCTAAGTCCTAAACTTGATGCCGAAAATTAAAGAACACTGAGAAAGAGAGTTCATTAGCTAGTGAAAAGCACTGCTAGTGCATTTAAGGCCAGGAATTTCCAAGGAAAGAAAACAGTTTGGGAGATCTAGATTCATATTTATTCGATAGTGATTCACTTTGTAAAGTGTGTGCACATGTGTGTGTGTGTGAGATGTATGTATTGTGAGGCTCACCCAGATTAATAAATGAGGTGTATGGTTTGGTTGCCAGACCTAGGACCCAGCGACTGACTCCCATAACTCTTCATTAGAAAATAGGGGAAAATGGGAAATAGAAAGGGGAAAATAATATGAGTGAATTAACTACTTTTTTTTTACTGTATTGGATGATTAAGATAATTTTGTATTGCTGTTGAAAAACAAACAAAAAACAGGAGTCCCTTATAAGTAAATTCATAACTAGTTACTTAAACTACCAATAAAATAACATGCCTCTTGTATGACTTGACCTCAGATGATCTTTCCACTTTTGTTACCAGTTATCCCCTTTCATAGATCTTTTCCCTCTTCTCAGTCTGTTTTTCCACCTCTGTGTCTTTGCTTGTGCTGTTTCTTCCACTTGGGTTATAAAATTTGTTATCATGAAACAAACACAAATTTACAATAAAGGAAGTACAGTACAAAAATTTTTTTCCGGCCTGAACCATTTGAAAACAAGATGCTACCTTGATGCCCCATCACTCTACAAACATGTTCTCCTTTATAATCACAATAAAGCCTATAAAATCAGGATGTTAACATTGAGACTTATTGCCATCTAATTCTAGGACCCATTCAGGTTTTGTGAGTTGTCCAACTAGTGTCCTTCATAGCAGAAGGATCTAGTTCAGAATTATGTGTTGCGTATAGTTATCATGTGCCTTTAGTCTCTTTTAGTCTGGAATAGTTCCTCAGTTTTTCTTTAGTTATCATGGTCTTGACATTCCTCACTAGCTTTTTGCTTAATTAAAATTTTTTATGGACCCATGGTTTCTGAGATTATTCAGTGGGTTATAATCTGTTACTATTATTATTTATTTTGATGCTCAAATTTGTCTTCGATGCGACCAGTAGGATCCCTTAAAGCTAACTTTTGTGTTCTTTAGTATGTCCTTGCTTTTTGGCAGAAGATCTTGTAGGGTTTATCTTGTTCTCTATCTCTCCCCCAACTCTGCAATTAGCCATGTATCTAAGAAGCCCTGGTTCTTTTTAGGAAAGAATGGTATTTAGTGTGGGTGTGCCCATCACTTTTGAGCTCTCACTGCTTCCAAGCCTTCTCAGTAGATGGAGGTATGGAATGCGTGTGCGTGTGTACATACACACACACACACACACACATACGTACGTACATACTCACATGTATTTACATCTATTTTTCTGTATCCATCTATGTAATTTGATAACCGTGAGTTCACACTGATACCTTCAATTCCAGTCAAAACCCACATGACCCAATCTAGTTTTCTCCCATTCCATATTTTAACTCTCTTCTCTGACAGTGAAAAACCTAGCTCCAGTTGTCCTTAGTATGTTTATTTGATTGGTCCCCCTGTGTTCATCCACTCTCTCATTGCTGTTGCCACCCACTCCCCTGCATGAATGCCCTCCTCATCCCTCATGGGCTCTGACACCCCGTGCCAGGCTCTTCTCCTGTGAAGATGCCTTTTCACCCAGCTGCAGCTTTGAAACCTTGCTCTGAGCTGTCCCAGCTCTCCCCTTTTCCAATACAGGATGTAGTTCTACTGCATTTTATTGTCATGTCTTTTTAGTGTCCTTTAATCAGAAGTAGTTCCTCAGCCTTTCTTTGTCATTCATGGCATTGACATTTTTGTAAATATAGGTCAGTTATTTTATAGAATGTTCTTCAATTCTGATGAATTGACTCGTTAATTTTTGCCTTCTCCAGTAACTTTTCTTCTCTCTTCCAACTGAGGATAGTTTCTCACTTTTGATTTTCTGTACTGATTTTTATTATTTGTATGCATGCCTTATTTACCATGCAAAACATGAAGCTTCTTGAGGACAGGATCTCTTTCTTATTCATCTTTTAAATCTCATTGCACTTAACACTGTTTCTTACACATGCATGCATTGCATGAATAAAGAAAACAATAAAATAATGTAATAGTATACAGTATTTTGTTCCCGATAGTTTATAAAATCAGTCTTCTCTAGGGGTGATTTTTTCTAGAGTAGCATTTAAATTTTTTCCTTTGACGTTGATTTGGGGGACCACCGATCAGCTAAACCGTATATAGAGTTTTCTAATTTAAATTCAGAAACCCCGAATTAGTTTTAGAGGGTGGCACAGTGGTTGAGAGTCCGCCTGCCGATGCAGGGGTCGCGGGTTCGTGCCCTGGTCCGGGAAGATCCCGCATGCCGCGGAGCGGCTGGGCCCGTGAGCCATGGCCGCTGAGCCTGCACATCCGGAGCCTGTGCTCCGCAACGGGAGAGGCCACAATGGTGAGAGGCCCGCGTACCGCAAAAAAAAAAAAAAAAAAAAAAAAATCGTTAAAAACCTACTGTTTGTCAGGTAAGGTTCCATGCAGGCCCTAAAAGTGAGGTCTCGCTAAGCCTTAATCCCCTCACAGAACAGACTCCTTATGTGCATTAACAAGGATTGAACATTCCCAAGGCTTAAACTTGCGTACGGTCCTTAAGCTCCTCTGTAAAAACCGTAGACTACTGGGGAATGGTTCTCAAAGTGCAGTCCCAGGACCAGCAGTCTCAGCATCACCTGAGGACTTGTTAGAAATATAAATTCTCAGGCCCCTTCGCTGGACCTACTGTGATCAGAAACTCGGGCGGTGGAGCCCAGCAGTCTGTGCTTGGACAAGCCCTTCAGTGATTCTGATACTCAGGTTAGAGCAGCCAGAGCTAGGGCTTCCCAACCGAAGCACACCACGTGCCATGAATGAGTCAAGGATGTACCAAGGTGGCTTGGGGTGGCTTCAGCCTCAAGCCTCCCGTATTTACCCCCATGTGCCGTACAAGTGTAATTTTCTATGTGTGCGTTATGGGAGAGAAGTTAGGAACACTGAGCTAGACAGCTGCAGCCACCCTCATGGTTCCCCGTTAAACTCTTAGCTCAGAACCACTCGGGCAGTACCTTCTTTCCTTAGGTTTATGCCTTCTCATTGGAAGAGGTTTCTGTGATATCTCAGGAATGTTACCTACTTTTTAAAGTGGTTTGTTTCTGTCTTTGTTTTTTGGATTTTTATGACTTCTAGTAGGTAAAGCCATGGAATAAGTCTATATATTCAATTGGAGACATGCATGTATTATGTTTAACTGCCTTTTTCCTAGGGAGTTCCGATTAGGCTTGAAGTTGGGCCACGTGATATGAAGAGCTGTCAGTTTGTTGCTGTCAGACGAGACACTGGAGAAAAGCTGACAGTTGCTGAAAATGAGGCTGAGACGAAACTTCACGCTATTTTGGAAGACATCCATGTTAACCTGTTCACCCGGTCAGTTCCTTAGAGTTGCTTGTGTCTCTCACCTTCACATTGTGCTCAGCCTTTGAGATGTATGCCAAGGAATCCTTGGTTGCCCCCATGGAAAGTACTCTCCCTCTGAACTCTCATGGTTCTTAATTGGCCTTCCTTTTTGTGTTTTTTAACTTGTATTATGAGTGTTTTTCTATATGCTTTCTGCTCCCTACTAAGTTTGCAGTGATGGACTGTCTGCCCCATGGAGTAATTTGGGTTAATTTTAGATCCAGGCTTTCATGATATATAAAATTTGAGGGACAAAGGCATTGATTCTCACCTGTTGGATACACATTAGCAGCACCTGGGAAGCTTTTCAAAATACTTGTGCCTGGGACTCTCCCCAAGGGATGTTAATGTAACTGGTCTAGAGTGGGCCTGGCACCTAGAGTATTAAACGCTTCCTAGGTGATTATGATGTGTTACCAAGGCTAAGAACCTCCTGATTGGGATTGGGGGTGAAAGGTGAGGGGAGGCCTCGGGGCTGCCCTGACCTCTGGAGAGGGGACTTTTAGAATCACAGATCTCAAGGCAGAGGCGCTACAAGATTGGTGGGTGGCATATGTGTGGCACCCTGTTTTCCTTCCTGCCCACCTGAAGCAGAGAGGAAGGCCCATGGCCACTGGGGATAGAGGCTCAGTTTCTAGGGGGAGAGTAGTGCCTGTATCTTACTGTTTATCTTCTAATACCTTGTGCCTGATTCATATTCATGTTCAGTAAATCTTGCATTTAAGGAGTGAACCAGTTTTAGCCTTGGCTTTGGTGCTTATTTATGTGATTTGAGGCAAGTGATTTTGCTTCTCTTGGCTTGCTTGTCCGAAAATGCGAATGAATGTATCTTTTGAAGGGTTACTTCACGGGTTTATTTGGCCTACAAATTCATAATTCACGTGAAGTTCATCTGAACGCAGAGCAGGTGATACTGTCAGAGACGAAAGATTAGAAAGCTGCCTGTCCTTGTTGCTGCCATTCGAACAGTGCTCTCAGTGCAGAGGTTCTTTTCCAGAGATTCTCCTCAGGATCACCTGGGAGCTTTGGGAATAGAAACTTACCTGAGCCTCGTACCTGGAGATTCTGACTCATTAGTTTTAAGATACCTTCAGGTCGGGCTTCCCTGGTGGCGCAGTGGTTAAGAATCCACCTGCCAATGCAGGGGGCACAGGTTCGAGCCCTGGTCCGGGAAGATCCCACATGCCGTGGAGAAACTAAGCTCCATGCGCCACAACTACTGAGCCTGCGCTCTAGAGCCCGTGAGCCACAACTACTGAAGCCCACGCACCTAGAGCCTGTGCTCCACAACAAGAGAAGCCACTGCAATGAGAAGTCCGTGTACCAGAATGAAGAGTAACCCCAGCTTGCTGCAACTAGGGAAAGCCTGCGCGCAACAATGAAGACACAATGCAGCCAAAAATAAATAAATAAATAAATTTATTTTTTAAAAAAGATACTTTCAGGTTATCTGTAATGTTGAAATGCTCTCTCTGTGATACACATGTACACCCTTGGTTGGAAAACCACTGCTTTAGTGACTAAAAAGCAGGGTTTTTTGTTGACATTTTTATTCAGTAAATTTATTAATGTAAGTTGCTAAAAGGTGCATTTTTTTCTCTCCTTGAGGCTTCAGCCTGGGAAGTGGCGAGTTCCTTCCTGTGCATCTCACTGGCTATAACTTAGTCACTTGGGCCCACCTCACTGCAAAAAAGTTGGAAGAAAAGGAAACAGATTTTGTGGACAGCTAGCAAGTTGCTGCCAGGGTCCATACAAGTCTAGCCCTGAGGTTCAGAAAAGAAAAATATGCCTTCTCTTCCTTGGTCACCACCTCATGTAATGTGTGACTCTGAGTGTGGAAGAGAATAATATTTATTCCCATTTCTGAAACCTGAGGTTCTTACAAAAGACTTACATAGTATGTGAAAATACCTCGAATAATGTATATTTACGTGTTTTTCCTTTCTTAAACATTTTCATGCCTTTGTATTTGATTCTAACAACAATTTGATATGGTAGTTAGATTTGAATATTTTTCCAATTTTGTAGAAGGGAAAACTAAGACCAGAGAGGTTTAAATAATAACCCAGACTCTTGTAGGTAATACGTGGTAATGCCAGGAATTAGAATGTTGATCAGTAGAGATGTAATGGCGATTACAAAAGTAATTGTTACCTGTGCATGCTTGGCAACTTCTCCATTCATTTAGTGTTCACGATTATGCAGTGATGAGCTAACTGAGATTTACTGAATGTCACTGCTAGAGACAGAGTTGAGGTTCATATTGAATTCTTCTCTCTTCCAGGTTGTTATTCTTTCATTAAATTATGCTATTAAAAAAAAAACTTTGTCATATTAGTAAGAAAAAAAATTTATTCTTTTCTAATTGTTTGATAGGGCTTCTGAAGACCTTAAGACTCATATGGTTGTGGCTAACACAATGGAGGACTTTCAGAAGGAACTTGATTCTGGGAAGGTAAGAGACTTCTGCAAAGTTTTGAATATAAACATATTTCAGTAAATGGTGTTTTAAGACTCACTGAATTTATGCATGATGTTAATCCCTTTTTCAAAGCCTGTCACACAAAAGGATTATATATTACTCAGCATTACATACTCTTGTTTTCCACTGTCTTTCCTGCAGCATTACAACATATCGTTTTCGGATAACACTGTAAACTGATTATGTAAAAGTTTTTTCTCATGCTCATTATACTGGCTGAACAAAATTCATTCTGTATGACCCCTAATATTTTTATTATTGAAAAATTTTGTTTTCTCAGTTTGATATAAGTTCCTAAAGTAAGCATTGTTCTAGTTTTAGAAGTGTAATGTGCAGATTCCTAAAATAAGGAAGGCCCGTTTTATTCTCTGAGCATATATACTTACCCAGATCTTAACTGATTGAACTTTCTGAATAATAAGTGAAACATATTACTTATTTCTAAGTCTGTTTCTGAGCATGAGTGTGTACTTCTGGATTCCTTAAAACCACACAGGTTTCCCTAATGGCTCTTTAAGATTTTATCAGCTTTGTGTGTTGTGTATATGCAGATGTTGCCAGCCGAAACTTAATTTTCATAAAGAAGAGGTCTTGATTTGCAAAGTTATTAATTCCTGGAATGAATCACTTATGAACTTTGGTGCACGTGTTTGATTATACAGCCAGTCCTGTGTCCCCAGGTTATAAATGAGAAAACCATGGACCAGAGTGTAAATAAATTACCCCAAGCCATACAGAAGCAGACCTGGTATTAGAATTTAGATTTCTCTTCTGATTCAGCTTAACACATTACCGACTGGGGAATTTTTGCAGAAACTAATGCCTGTGGCTGTAATATGTCTCTGGTCAAAAATGTGTTAATGTACGTTCCTCTGTATCTTTTTTTTTTTTTTTTAATTCATGCTGAGAATGTAAGACAAAATTTTGCTTGGCTATGTTCATTCCCTCCGAATATGTCTCTTATTGCATGAGCTGAGAAAATGTTAATCTCTCTGGCTCTCAGTTTACTAATCTGTGAAATGAGTACAAAATCCCCTTCAGATCATAACTCTTCAGTATTTAGCCTTCTGTTATTCTTGGTTTGTAATCTTCCACCTTTCTGGTGTCTGTAATTTGCTATGTGACTTCAAACTGTATACTTCTAATCTCTATTTCTTCTAGCCCTCTGCCTGGAGAATGGATAGCCATCTGATTCCGTGTATATTTTTTCTTTCACTCTAATTTATTTTTTATAATTTTTTGTTCCATTAATTATTGACTTTTAAAATTTCCTTTATTATAGAAACACGGTAGTCACTTTTGCAGTACAGTCTTAAAGACATTGCATAAGAGTTAATAAATCGATAGAGTGTCAGTTAATCCATTGCTGTCAAAGAAATGAATCTCAGCACATATTAGTGGAATCATATCTTTTATTCTAATATTAGATAAGCTACAGGAGAGATTTCAACATCTCTCCTGAACCAGAATATAGTATTTTAGTTGTGTGTCCAAAGATCGTGTAGAGGCCAAGCAGATTTTGTTTCTTGTATTCAGTAGTCAGTTTCATCCCTCATCTCACCTCACGGTTGGTCAGCTTAGGTATGTTGACTGACCATCAAGCAAGCTTTGAGGCTGTTGTTTATAAAGGTGGATTTACTGGGAGGGGAGAAGGAGGAAGGGATCTTCAGAACTTGAATATAGGTGAGAGTTTGATTTTCTACTCTTCCCTGTTGGTATAAATGAAAAAAAACATTTTTTTTTATGTCTGATTTATAGGACTTGATTTTAGCAGATTTTTCCAAGGGGATATGATCTTAATTGAATGAAAAATAAATGTCATTTATATGTAACATACTTATTACTGTTGACATTCATTATTAATCTATTGATCAATGATTATTGAATATTTCTCGTCATTACCATTTTCTGTTGCAGAGTTCAAGATATTATATATTATAAAAGATTGTGTCTTTTTAAAACATAGATGTAGAAATAATAAAAGATAAGAAGGTGAAAACCTTTCCATGGCTGAATAAATAGCCTAAAAATGCATGTTCTCCTTTCATATTAATGAATTATGTGCGTAGTAAAAAGAAATTTCAGGTCATATCATCTAAACTTCACTTTGAAGCTAATAACAGTTTTCATTGAATTTGTTCACATGCTGCACCATTTTAATTTTAAAAATTATTACTTTAGAAATACTTTCTCAAGGCTTAGTGATTTTTTTTTTGCTTGGAGAAAAGAAAATAAGACTACTTACTGTAAACTTTGTGGAAGTTATAAAAAAATACCTTTAAGTGTTGTGAGTTAACAAAAGTAAAATTTCTGAGAAGCCAAATTTATTATTCAAAAACATTCTTTGTAATTGTCTTAATATTTTTATCATTACATAATTAGAGACTGATTAAAGTTTTCCCCCTATTCTGTCTTTTGGAATGAATTGTAATTCTTCTAGGAATGTACAGTTTTTTCATGCTTTTTGTTTGCATAAGTGCTAATGATTTACCAAGTTTCAATACAGATAAATAACTTTGTGTTATTTCAGCTCTTATGTCTCTAGGTTTGTTTTTGCTTCAGTTTTCATTGAACAATTTCTATTTTTAAATTTTGTATTATTTATATATCCAATAATTATTAATTTTATATTATTTGCATATTTAATTAAAGTGTATATTTAAAATAATTATATAATTGTTAATATATAATTTAAGTATATATTTTAAAACCTATACTAAAATTTTTCAAAATACTTGTTATTACCATCCTTTCCACCTTCCCTTCACCCGTTCGTCCCACCCACCATACCTAGAAATTGACCACCTCTTTATTGTCTTAATGCACATCATCAAAATAACAGTTTATCAACTTTGGGAATTAGGCTAACACATTTTGCTTAATCAACACAAGAGATGTAGAAAACTAACCCTTCCTTGCCCTGCAATAACGTTCTCCTTTTGAACTACTCTTTTTTTTGTAATGTCCTCATCTCTATTTACTTTTACTTTACTTCTTAGAGAAGCCTTTTGAAAAATGTTTAACTAAATCCCAAGTGCAAGGAAGGGTTTCCAGAAGGGACTCAATTTGAGCATGGAAGGTGTGGCTGGGACTAGTTGATGGGAAGTTGGCAAAGAAGCTGGATGACCTTCTAGTTGCTTTTAAACTAGCATTTCTAACGTTTGGGAATTATCCATGTCTTTGATCTCTCTGCTACTAACAGGAATTTTTTATAGGACTAATGCATAATTATTATTGCAGACAAGCCTCATTTTGAAGTAGACATGCGATGAAAAATTTAAGATTCACAGCTGTGAGGAATCTTAATTCTTGTTTAGTCCAGTATCCACATTTTACAAAAGAAAGCTCAGGGCTAGAGATTTTCATATAGGCAGTGAATTTCAAAATTAGGATAAAATCCCAGGTCTCTTGATTCTGCCTATTCTTTTTTTTTTTTTTTTTAACATTTATTTATTTATTTGGTTGTGCTGGGTCTTCATTGTGGCAGCTGGGCTCATTAGTTGCAGTTCTCCAGAGCCTCAGTTGCGGCACAGAGGTTCCTTAGTTGTGGCATGTGAACTCTTAGTTGAGGCATGCACGTGGGATCTAGTTCCCTGACCAGGGATCGAACCCGCCCGGGCCCCCTGCATTGGGAGCGCAGAGTCTTAACCGCTGCACCACCAGGGAAGTCCCACTGCCTATTATTCTAAATGGTCTATGAAAGAAAATTTGAGAGGTTTTTGTTTCTGATACAAAATGATTTTTGACTTTTGTTTTTTTTTTGACTTTTGTTTTTTTTGTGGTACGCGGGCCTCTCACTGTTGTGGCCTCTCCCATTGCGGAGCACAGGCTCCGGACACGCAGGCTCAGCAGCCATGGCTCACGGGCCCAGCTGCTCTGCGGCATGTGGGATCTTCCCGGACCAGGGCACGAACTCGTGTCCCCTGCATCGTCAGGTGGACTCTCAACCATTGTGCCACCAGGGAAGCCCTTTTTTTGACTTTAAAATACCCTTGGACTTGAAAAATGATTCACTTACCTGTAACATGTTAAAAGCAGCACGGTTTTTTTTAATAAGTATGTGTAAAGTGAGGTTTACTTGATTGTTAATTGTTATTTTTTACGATACGCGGGCCTCTCACTGTTGTGGCCCTCTCCCGTTGCGGAGCACAGGCTCTGGATGCGCAGACTCAGCGGCCATGGCTCACGGGCCCAGCCGCTCCGCGGCATGTGGGATCCTCCCAGACCGGGGCACGAACCCGTGTTCCCTGCATCGGCAGGCGGACTCTCAACCACTGCGCCACCAGGGAAGCCCCTGTTAATTGTTATTTTAACAACAACTTAAAAATCAGTTTACTATTTGTCCTTTCTCCTCTATCCTCCTCGTAACCACGTGGCCAGGTAGAGCAGGCAGCAGTGCAAATTTGAAATGAAAAAGATTCAGAATTCACCCTTTGTTCCTTCTCTTCAGCGTTATGTTGCAGCCAGTTTATTTGGACATTTAAGTATATTGCAACGATTCTTTGTTACATACGGATGTTATATGATGTGTGGGTTTGGGATAGTGAAAGACATTCTTTGTTATCTTGAGTACCTCTGAGCAGAGTTGCTAGCAGGTTTGCAAAAGTACAATGGCCTGAAAAAGACTGGGAGACCTATCCTTTTTGCTTACAGGTTTAATAGAGAACTCAAATGTTCCTTTTACAGAATGTAAATACTGAACGTTTTTCCTTATTAGATTGCTCAGATTCCATTCTGTGGGGAAATTGACTGTGAAGATTGGATCAAAAAGACCACTGCCAGGTAAGATAATTTCATGTAACAGATAAAACCCGTGAGGTATTGCAGTGAATGGGAATATATGTATATATATAACTGATTCATTTTGTTGTGAAGCTGAAACTAACATACCATTGTAAAGCAATTATACTCCAATAAAGATGTTAAAAAAAAATTAAAAAAAAAAAAAAAAGAATAGAAATGTATGGCATAAAAGAACGGAATTCTTATTTGTTTTTAATTTCAGGGATCAAGATCTTGAACCTGGTGCCCCGTCGATGGGAGCTAAAAGCCTTTGCATCCCCTTCAGACCACTCTGTGAGCTGCAGCCTGGAGCCCAGTGCGTCTGCGGCAAGAACCCTGCCAAGTACTACACCTTGTTTGGTCGTAGTTACTAAGGGATAAGACAGAACCCCATCTCCAACCCTCCTCACTTTTTAAAAAATTGATACTATTATCTCCCCAGATATAGACAGTTTTATGATTTTTTTTTTAAATAAAGGATCTAAAAGGAGGTCACATGAGAAAAATATCTATTCTTATGCCTAAATAGTGGAAAAGAGACTTTTCTGTAAACAACCCCAGTAATAAATATCATGAACCAATACTGTTCCATGTATTCATTTGTTTCCGAAATACCTGAATTCTATGCTACAGGGAAATTCCTGTGAAGAGGTGAAGATGACTGCTCTGATCTCAGTATCCCTCATGTTTCAGACCTTGAACCACCAGTTTCCTGTTTCTTCTCTGTTGGAGTACTTCTTTTCCGTAACTCGTACTGAATTTAAAGTTGCCCTAAATCTTTCGGATTAAAAAGCAAAACACAACCACGAATGTAACAAAAGCAATTTCTGTTGAGCTTCTCTCTCCCTCTTGTGTCTCGTAGTTACTCTGGGGTCTTCAGAAACCCAGTCACGCTTTCTGAGAGAGTGGTCAGCCCTCCTCACCTCTCTGCTTCCTGTTCTGCGTCCTTCCTCACGCTGCTTCTGCCTCCACCGCACCACTGTTCTCACGGAGCTCATGCTGCCACTGCTGCCCAAAGCTAACTTCTTAGTTCCTCGTCTTGCCATAGCTCTGTGCTTCAGTTCTGCTGCTGTAACACGTTTCCCCTGTTTACTAAAATTACTCCCGAGACTTGCCCTCCCACCTGTCTGCCTCTTTTTCTCAGTCAGGTGTCTTCCACTGGCTTCCCTTCCTTGGCCTGCTTCTTAGAGCTCAGTGTCCATACTTGGCCCTCTTCTTCTGCTCCCTAATCAGCCTCATCTCACCCCATGGTTTCAAACTGCATTAATAGGATGATGACTCCAACATTTTTATCTCCCAGTCTGACCTCTAGACCTCTGTTCCAACTGCATACTGGATTTCCTTGAGTGTTCGTCAACATTTCAGGGCAGCCTGTCTCAACACCTCATTTCACTCTCGACTCGCAGACCTGTTCCTCCTGCAGTGCTTCCTGCCTGAAATATCAGTGTTACCAAAATGGACCCAGTAACCTAAACCAGAACCGCAGTCCTCCTAGGCAGCCCCTCCAGCAGCCCTACTCAGTTGGCTGTAAAACATAACGGCTATTACCTCTGATGTCTCTTGGGTCCACCCTTTCACAGATCTGGATTGCCTTCTTGCCTGTTTCCTCTTATGCTGATTACTATACTGGCCTCCAGTGTCATCTCCAGGCCAGATTCCACATTTCCACAGGCTTTTTTTTTTTTTCTGGTGTACAGTTTATTAAGATGTTTTTCTTCCCCTTAAAATCCCTTCGTGACTCACCATCAATCACTAACAGGATAAAATGTAAACCCTTTAGCCTATTCTGGTTCAGCCTGCCTTTCCAGTCTCCTTTTCAACCAATCCAGCAGAGTCCTTTGCAACCTAACCATTTGGGGTTTCCTAAAAACAACGTGCTATTTCTCACCTCTGGCCCTTTGCCTGAAATGCCTTTTATCCCTCATTTCTAGTCTACTTGGTATAGCTCCTTATTTCAGTGCCCTGCTCCAATATGCTTTCCCACTTGGTAGTGATAAATATACCAATAAAGGGCAAGGCTTCAAAAAGAGGACTTGAAATTCGAGCTGTATTTTGAAGGGTGAGTAGAATTTTAATAAATAGAAGAGGAAGAACATTCCAGGCAGAAGGAACAACATATGCAAAGCCTTTCAAAGTATCTGCTGTGTATGAGAACACAGCAGAACTGTCCTTCAGTTGATGAGAAATTGTCAAATGAAAGATTAAGTACAGCATGATTTCAAGATCAGTGTTTTGAGCATGTATATTCATATGCCTAGCTTAAATATCTGGGCCACACTTTTGTCCTCAGAATCAGTATTTCTTATTGATCTATGGCAGTTCAGGAAGCTTTATCTTGTTTTTCTGCCCTTAGTAGCTGTGTAACCTCCCTATTCAGTTGTAAAATGAAGATGAAGTCAAATATCTATTTCATAGTTACTCTACCTTATAAAGTACTCAGAACAATACCTAGCACGTTATAATAGCTAATGTTAGTTATGGCAGTGATGCAGGGTCACCTGGAAGTTGCTCCTTGTTTATAGCTCTAGTTAACCGTTACTACCTTAGTGCCTGGGGTGGGGGGTGGGGGTTGGTTTTTGTTTTTCTGCAAACTAACAAATGCTTTAAAGGATAAGGGTTTTTTTTAGCCAGTCCCTGACAAAAGCCTGAAAAGTAGATCAAGACTCATAACCACATTTTGTTCTGTAGCCCCTGGCCATTATGGAGGTGGCCATCTCTGACGCAAAGATAAATCCCCAGGCTATTTTTTGAAGCTTCAGATAAGTAGAGCTGATCACAGAAAAGCTTGACCTTTGCTCCTTTAAGGGAATCCACTATTTAAAGGAACTCTACAGTAAGTGGTTATGCTAAGGAAGGAGTCCTTCACCCCAAATCTACATGTGATAAATTGTCTATTTTCTTAAATTGAGGTTCAGCTAAAATATCAGAACTCTTTGAGACACCTTAAGTGTGGTGGTGCTTTTCAAGAGGGTGTATAAACCTGACTCCAAACAATATCCTTTAAGAAATAATCACCATTTTTACTTGCAGACCACAACCACTAACTAGATACCAGACTGACAGCCACAAAATTAATTGTGTGCCTAGCGTTTGTGGTTTGCAAAAAGAAAACAGACAAGTCAAGGTGTATTTACTACTGGCTCTGCTCACGGGGATTTCTGGTATAGATCACATGTTAGCAATCTCTAGTTTATCCATGACAGTGTGTTTAAAATAGTTCCCTGGTGGTGCAGTGGTTAAGAATCCGCCTGCCAATGCCGGGGACACGGGTTTGATCCCTGGTCCGGGAAGATTCCACATGCTGCGGAGCTACGGAGCCCACACGCTGCAACTACTGAAGCCCTCTGGCTCTAGGGCCCATGTGCCGCAACTACTGAGCCCACGAGCCACAACTACTGAGCCCACGTGCTGCAATTACTGAAGCCCGCGTGCCTAGAGCCCGTGCCCCACAACAAGAGAAGCCACCGCAATGAGTAGCCCGTGCACCGCAACAAAGAGTAGCTCCCGCTCCCCACGACTAGAGAAAGCCCGCGCACAGCAACGAAGACCCAACACAGACCAAAAAAAAAAAAAGTTCCTAATTATGCCAGTAAGTCACATGAAGCCTTTATGAGAATTGGACACTAACAGCAACTCATTTGGCTGCTACTGGAGAGGCTTTGAGTCTTCAGATCAACAGCAGTGGAACCCTCCGTAAGACAAGCAGAAACAAGACATTTGACTAGAAAGTGTGGATATATCACCCTACTTATATTTGATTTTAGTTATAAATATTGATATTAGTCATTTATCATATAACTATGGTGTTCAGTGGCTGTCTGGATCATCAAAAGTTTGGGGAGGCAACTACCCCTACCCTGTTATTTGCAAACATATCTTTGGCCCTTTGTCATTTTTACTACGTCTAGAAAATGCTAGCCATTTATTTCTTTAATAAATTGAGTGCTCACTCTGTACAACGTGCCAGAGCAGACAGTAGTGAGTTAAACCAAACATGCTTTTTCCCTTTCTTGGCTTTATCTCCTCAAAGTTGTTCTATTTTAGATGGAAAATCAGGCAATCAAGTGGACAGGGAGATGGAGCAATGGTAGGAGGCCGTTGCCTAGTGACACTGACACGTCATGAGATGATCCTTGCCAATAGTAGCACACTGAGAACTACCCTACACTTGAGATATTAACAGCCGGAAAATTAAACTACCCTATTCTGCCACACCATCAGACTTACAACAAATACAAACACATTTCTATGGCTCAGTAGGTTAAACCAGTTAAATCTAGTTAAACCAGTAGCTTTGTTCAACTTTACTGGAAGATTTAAGAGCTTGGAACATCAATAGTACTGAAATGATATAAACAGATCCTATTAAATAAGTCTCATGTAATAGGGGTATTTCAAATATATTTTAAGTATGTCACCAAAACCACATTTTGTGATTGAGAAATACCTGCTGAATGAGTGAGGAGCTTGGGGTTTAACAGGCTGGTGGCAATGTTCACATCAGGGTTACTTTATATGTGCTAAATAGGTAATCGGATATTTCCCTCATTCATTCATTTTCTCCACTCTCCTGGACAATTATTTCATAACTTCTTTCTCCTGGGATTTTCCATACTTGCCCCTTCTGACTTTTGGTTGATCATCTTGATTTCTATTTCACTAAGAGAAAATATCAACAGAACCCCCAGAACCCTCCACCACATCTACCCCCCTCATATGTCCATATATCCTCCTTCTCTGCTGTTTCAGACAAACCGTCTTCTTTTTTTAAAATTTATTTTATTGAAGTATATGATTTACAATGTTGTGTTAATTTCTGCTGTACAGCAAAGTGACTCAGTTATACTCTTACTCTTTTCCATAATGGTTTATCCCAGGATATTGAATATCGTTCACTGTGCTGTACAGTAGGACCTTGTTGTTTATCCATCCTATATATAATAGTTTGCTAATCCCAAACTCCCAATACTTCCCTTCCCCCTCCCCCTTGGCAACCACAAGTCTGTTCTCTATGTCTGTGAGTCTGTTTCATAGATATGTTCATTTGTGTCTTATTTTAGATTCCACATATAAGTGATATCATATGGTATTTATCTTTCTCTTTCTGACTTAGTATGGTAATCTCTAGGTCCATCCATGTTGCTGCAAATGGCATTATTTCATTCTTTTTTAAGGTTGAGTAATATTCCATTGTATATATGTACCACATCTTCTTTATCCATTCATCTGTTGATGGACATGTAGGTTGTTTCCATGTCTTGGCTATTGTGAATAGTGCTGCTATGAACATAGAGGTACAAGAATCTTTTTGAATTATGTTTTTGTCCCTCTGTAAGCCCAGGAGTGAGATTGCTGGATCATATGGTAGTTCTATTTTTAGTTTTTTAAGGACCCTCCCCTCCACACTGTTCCCCATAGGGCTGCACCAACTTACAATCCCACCAACAGTGTAGGAGCGTTCCCTTTTCTCCACACCCACTCGAGCATTCGTTATTTGTAGATTTTTTAATGATGGCCATTCTGACCGGTGTGAGGTGATATCACATTGTAGGGTTTTGTTTGTTTGTTTCTTGTGGTACGCGGGCCTCTCACTGTTGTGGCCTCTCCCGTTGCGGAGCACAGGCTCCGGACGCGCAGGCTCAGCGGCCATGGCTCACGGGCCCAGCCGCTCCGTGGCATGCGGGATCTTCCTGGACCGGGGCACGAACCCGTGTCCCCTGCATCAGCAGGCGGACTCTCAACCACTGCGCCACCAGGGAAGCCCCTCACATTGTAGTTTTGATTTGCATTTCTCTAATGATTAATGATGTTGAGCATTCTTTCATGTGTTTGTTGGCAATGTGTATATCTTCTTTGGAGAAATGTCTATTTAGATCTTCTGCCCATTTTTGGATTGGGTTGTTTGTTTTTTTGATATTGAGCTGCCTGAGCTGCTTGTAAATTTTGGAGATTAATCCTTCCTCCTCCTCTTTGAAACACATTCTTTCTTGGCCTTCAGAATACTGTACTCTCCTATTTTCCCTTTCATCCCTCTGGTCCTTCCCTCTTATCTATTTGTATCTTCTTTTTCTATTTTCTCTCATTTCTTTGGTTATCTCAGGCAGTCTTATGGCTTTTAAATCTGTATATTGTCAACTCTCAAGATCATGTATTCCCAGCCTATCTATCTCCTCTGAACTCCAGACTCCCTTGTTTAACTCCCTACTTAGCGCTTCAACTTGGATGTCTAATAGATACACCAAACAACGTCATTTTCACCTCTTGCTCCAACTCTGTTCCTACAGCTGTCACCTTTGTTTTACCTTCATCTCAGTTGCAATGGCATTCTTCTAGGCCAAAACCCTTAGTGTCACCTTGACTGTTCTCTTCGTCTCATACCTCACATCCAATTGCTCAGCCAATGCTGTTGACTCTAACTTCAAATACATCCTGGGTATATTCAGGGCCCTGGGATTGCTTTAATGCTCTGCTGTTGCTGTGTTGAAACTTTGAATAAGGAAAAAAATTTAATTTTGATAAAATAACATGAAGTTTATCATCTTAATCATTTTTAAGCATACACTTCAGTGTTGAGTATGTTTACACTGTTGGGCAACCCATCACCAGATCTTTTTCATCTTGTAAAATAAACTCAAAACCCTTTAAGGAACAACTCCCTCACGCCCTTCTCCACTCAGCCCCTGGCTACCATCATTCTACTTTCTGTTTCTATGAATCTGACTATGTTAAATAGCCCATATAATTGGTATCACACAACATGTCTTTTTGTGACTGCCTTATTTCACAGGGCATCATAATGTCCTCAGGGTTCTTCTACGTTGTAACGTGTGTCCAAGTTTCCTTCCTTTTTAAGATGGAATAATATTCCATTATATGTATAGATCACATTTTGTTTATCCTTTCTTCTGTCAATGGATACTTGGGTTTCTTCCGTCTCTTGGCTATTGAGAATAGTGCTGCTGTGAACATGGGTGTACAAATATCCCTTTGAGACTCTGCTTTCAATTCTTTGGAATATATGCCCAGAAGTGGGATTACTGGATCATATGACACTTCCATTTTCAATTTTTTGAGGAACTGCCGTACCTTCCATAGTGGCTGCGCCATTTAAAAACTCAGTCATTTTTGAACAAGGGATCCTGCACTGCCATTGTACTAGAACCATGAGTTATGTAGCTGGTTCTGCCCGGGTGTTCCCACTTCCTACCCGGTCTAAGTCACCCATATTTCCTTTAGATTATTGCCAACAGCCCCCTAACTGGTATCTCTGCCCCATGTAATCTCAACATGGGATCCAATTATTCTTTTAAAACATAAATTAGATCTTGTCATTCTTCTCCATAATCTCCCGTCTCAGGACCCCACATGATCTGCCCCCTCCCTCCATCACTTCCCTGACTTCATATTCTATTTCTCTCCCTCAGTCGCTCCTCCTCAACCGTGCTGAACTCTTTGGGTGGTCCTTTAATTTCCTATGCCCATTGCTTCCTCTGCCTAGAAAGATCTCCTTCAGATGTCTTCATGGCCCAGTTTCTTACCTCCTTTACTCAAAGAACATCTCAGTAAATTCTTCCCTGACCACTTTATTTAGAATTACAACCTCACCCCTTTGCCAACACTCTATCCCTCTTCTGTGCTTCATTTGTCACCATCATTTTTTATTACCAGCTGACATTCAGTATGTTTTATGATCTATTTTGTTCATTATCTGTGTCTTCCCCCATTAGAATGTAAGCTTCATGACGTCAGGGATTTTTCTCTGTTTTGGTCACTGTTGTCTCCCCAGAGACTAGAACTGTGTCTGACATGTAGGAACTCAGTATTTGTTGCATGAATGGATGAACGAGATAGTCTTAGTGCAATAATTTTTACAACCTGGTTGTATTAGAAGTCTCACTGTTAGAATATCAACTGAATTGGAGATTATTTATGAAATGCTAAAGAAATTATTAAGGCTGCATCTAAAGTATCAGGTTTTAGTCAAAGTCAGTGTGTTAGTCTAAGTTCTCCAGATAAATAGAACCAATTGGATGTGTATATAAATAGAGACTTATTAAAAGGAATTGGCTCACATGATTATGAAGGCTGAGAAGGTCCCAAGATCTACATGGTGAGCAGGAGACTCAGGAGAACCAATCACGGTGTAGTTCTAGCCCACAGGCTTGAGACATAGGAAGAGCTGATCTTTTGGTTTGAGCCTGAAGGTAAGAAAAAGCCAATGTCCCAGCTTGAAGGCAGTCAGTAGGAGGACTCCTCCCTTACTTGCAGGAGGGTCAGCTAGTTTGTTTTGTTCAAGCCTTCAACTGATTGGAGGAGGCCCACTGACATTAAGGATGACAATCTGTTTTACTCAGTCTACTGACTCAAATGTTAATCTCATCCAAAAACACCCTCACAGACACACTCACAATAATGTTTGACCAGGTGTCTGGGCACCTGGAAGCTCAGTGAATTTGACATATAAAATTAACCATCAGGGATTTTTCTGTAAACCTACATTGTTGGAAATGCTTCATAGATTAACTGTGTGGTTTCCTTTACTCGTAGAACTACCTGTTAGATCTGTGGGAAAGAACTACAAGACAGTGCTGCCAAGTAAACTATGAAAAACCTAACAGTCAAACATTTTATCTTAGGTATTGGCATATCTCAATGATCTGTACTGTTCTAGAGTGTGATGGCTTGGGAGTGAATATGATTTGAACCTAATACATTTTTAGAGGGTGTCAAATTCAGAACCATGCAGATCCATCTTCTGACACTAAACATGGTCCTAAAGTAAATCGCTTGAGGAAATTGGATCCCAAAGATTACAGGTGGGGAATTTCGAAGTGTGTCCATATTTCACTGGAGATCAAAGAAGCCTAACTAAAAGAATTGTGGGCTGACTTACATGATAACTTCTTTTTGAAAGGACTATTTTATCTTGAAGATTATGAGTTTGGAGGAACTAAGGTGATTGGCAGTGGAAAGAATCAGAACATGTGAAATTCCTTAAAAATTTGTTGACTTAAATAATTTTGTCTGTGTTACACATAATTAGAAAAACCTTTAAAAAAATTAACCATCATAATCAGACTTCAAATTCAGAAAATATTGGGTATAGTAATTTCACTGTATTTCTTTAAAGGATTGACTGTAGGCAGTCTACTCAAAACAATAGAGGCTGCTACTGTTTTAGATATTCGGGAACTGGTAAACCTTTAAGGGTTATAAATGACAGATGATAAGATTAAAAACAAAAAAATTTCCTTGCATCAGTTAAATCAAGTAATTAGAATTTGGCCTTCTTCCTGAAACTAACTGTGGTTATGTCTTTAGCTCCTCCAGTTTAAAGGTATTATAACTTTCCTGAACATGAGGAATGTTTTTCTTGTCTTATTTATAGAGAACGTTTGGAAGTAGCGTGCTTGTTTATTCCAGATCAGTGGGCAAGGCAGTAGAAAAAAAATCACCCTAGCTTCTCCTTTGTCTTTCACTTACTGTAGCTCTAATGTCTGGATTAGTGACCCTAGAATATTCCCTGTTCCATGCAGTAAAGAGAATTCGAAACCATTTACACACCAGGTCAACAAGATACGATTGTTTATCTCAGATACCGGAGCACTTATTGCAAACATGGAGCGTGGGATCTGAGAAGGCCACAGCTACGTGTGAGTTTCTGCGTGATTCAGACACAGAGGGTCTTAACTTCTGTAACGATACACAAAAACAAATAAACAAAAGAAAGCCCTCAAGTTCATATCTGGAAGTCAGTGTCATCGTTTCAGTAAGTCCCCGCTCACGTGACATCTCTTGCTTAATTGCCCTTTAAACTGTTTTATGGCTTTATAGCAGCTCGTAAAAGATGATTTTCAAATATGACAGGCGCTGAAAGGCTGAAGGGGAGACTTATCCAGGAACTGTAATCACTACATCTGTAGCTGCTCCCCTAAGAGCTAAGCCTTCCCAGGAAAGGGAGAGGGACAGTCCAGAGCAGAGCGCCATGGGGCGATACTCAGGGAGAAGCTTCCGTTTAATCCTCATGTGCGTTGTGAGCACCCTCCTTTTCGTGATGGAGCTGGTGACCTCCCACATAGGCAACTCCCTCTCGTTGGCCTCCGATGCTTTTGCCGTCCTTTCCCACTTGGTCTCCATGATCATTGGTCTTTTGGGCATAAGGGCCAGCAGTATAAAACAGCACCGGAAGAGCACGTTTGGCTTTCTTCGGGCAGATGTCGTGGGAGCATTTGGCAACTCCATTTTTGCTGTGGCCCTGATGTTCAGCATCCTGGTTGAAGCTGTCAAAAGGTATATTGATCCCCAGAAGACAGAGGCTCCACTGCTGATTCTCAGTGCTGGAGTCATAGGGCTGCTGTTCAACGTTCTTAACTATGTCATCTTCTCGGACTGCTGTTACTGCGTGGCACGAGGGCCCCAGGGAGACGCTGAAACAGGTAAACGGCTCCTCAGATGTTGCAGTTTGGTCAGAGTCCTGGCAGGTGCTATCTTAGGGGGCCCCTGGGGGCGCTATGGAGAGAGGCCCCATTCATTTGATCGCCCTCTCGTCCCCCGGACTTTACTAAAGGTCTTTCTCCAAAGAGTCGCTTTCAGTCCAAAGTTCCTTATGAGCTGGGTGGCAGCTGGCCACATGGGGGTCTTTTTTAGTCACAGGGAGTGAGAAAATAGGCAGAAAGGCAGACGGGGGAAAGGCACTAAACTGCGGCCATAGAGGGAGCACTTTGAAAGCGGAGGGGTGCCGTTGAAAGCAGTCTGCTTTAATTAGTGACTCATTTTCGTTTACCCAGACATGACACGACTGTGTTTGAATTTAAAAATAATATTTCAATGTCCCCTAAAAATATGTTCAAAAAATACTGGGGTACATAACCAGCTCACATGGAGCAAAGGAGCAAACAATTGGTTAGGCAGATCAACTCTTGGGAATATATTCAAGGAATGTGATGTAAAAGGGAGAGAAAAAAATAAAGAAGATGATCTAGTAAACTTAGCTCTTTTTTCTGAATGGAAATATTTGTATTTATTTATTGTAGACATCTGTCCTGTTTGAGAAAAAGGAAAGCTTATTTACATGTGAATCGTTAGGAGGGACTTAAGAGTGGGTACAAAACTGATTGGGTCATCCATTCAAAAGAGTGAGTTAAATCTTGAAGAGAACAATAAATTGAAAAAATATAAATCCAAAAGATAAAGTATCAGATGGAACCATGTTTCTTCAGTGCCACAAAAGGAATTTTAAAAATATATGTTAAAAGCTTCTTGCAGTGGGCTTCCCTGGTGGCGCAGTGGTTGAGAGTCCGCCTGCCGATGCAGGGGACGCGGGTTCGTGCCCCTGGTCCGGGAAGATCCCACGTGCCGCGGAACGGCTGGGCCCGTGAGCCATGGCCGCTGAGCCTGCGCGTCCGGAGCCTGTGCCCCGCAGCGGGAGAGGCCACAACAGTGAGAGGCCCGTGTACCGCAAAAAAAAAAAAAAAAAAGCTTCTTGCAGAAGAGCAATTCCCAGTGCTTTTTAAGGAGTCGTATAGCATGAACAGACCAGGTCCAAATCATGGTTCTCCTACAGGGCAGCTGTCAAATTACTTCACCTGGCTGTTTACCCACCTGTAATGTGGACTCAGTAAGGACTCAATGGGAATCTAAGTGTTTAGCACTTAATAGGCACTTGGTATAGACTAGTTATTGTTTTTTTAAAGAAACCACAATGCAAGGCTTTGAATTATGTGATCACCCAGTATCACTGAATTCTAATTGCTCATCTGGATTTTAAGAAATTTAAAGATTTTTCTTATTTGATGCTGAAAAGTTTTCTCTTACTAGTCAGGGCATCATATAACTCAGCCCAGGGACCTCAGAGTAAGAGTTTGCATCTTTTATTGTATTCCTGCTGTCTTTCCTGCCATTGTAAACTTTCTCAGCTGGGAGCAGTCCTTTATTCTATCTTGGTCTAAGTTTTCCTATTGGTAGAATGTATGTTATGAGAATCCCTACAGTATGTGTTAAGTATAAAAGGGGACAGACAAGAAACTAGAGTCTGTATCTTTATTTGATTTAATGAATCAGTTAGGACCTCATCTTTTGTAAAAGGCAATAATTAGTTAACTTGAGATTTTAGGCCTTGTTTACATTAGTCATCATGCAAAAATTTCTCTTTGAGGTTCCAGATCATAAAATTCACATATTTGATACAAGAAAAAAATATTTACTGCTAAGAATAAGTTTAAGGCCAGGAAGCTGATCAAACCCATGGTTAGCATTGACAATGGTAGTGTCACCATTTCTAAACTTGTGTTTTTAGTTCTAATTTTGTCTTTACCCTAGACATATGATATTTACCTGCATATAGCAAAAGCAATTTAGGCAAAGAGTTTGACTCTTTGACCAATGCAAAAATTGGTAGACAGCCATAGTTCTTTTTTTTATAAATTGAATTATTATCAGGTAGATCTTAGTTCAGCCCTTGTTTGGGAAGCAGTGCTTTCCAATGTTTCTGTCCATGCTCAGATAACAAGAGTCTTAAAGACAAATATTTCACCCTGACCACGTGGGTTTCTACTGTCTTAATTCCAGATTATCTATCTTCTCTTGAAGCGTTTGATGCTGTATAGTGTTCTACTTTAAATAATTGTAATGATAGGTACTATATACACATATAGATAATG
This sequence comes from Aethalodelphis obliquidens, assembly GCF_003676395.1. NCBI lineage: Eukaryota > Metazoa > Chordata > Mammalia > Artiodactyla > Delphinidae > Aethalodelphis > Aethalodelphis obliquidens. The sequence continues at coordinate 13,848,287 of NW_020837968.1, read as the reverse complement.
CTTTAAGATTTATGTTCTATGTTTAAATTATTATTTTAGGTACTATACACACATATCGCTAATGCTTTAAGGTCCATGTTCTTATGTTAAAATTATTATTTTGGTAGCTTTTGTATTGCTGAATTCTTCTATTAGAAATTTTAGAGTATTTAAACCCTCCAAGTGATTTTAGGATAGCTGCTTAGCTTCCTAGCATTTATGTCTCGAGTTATGTATTTATCGCTTTCACTAAAATATACATTTTGATATCCTTCCCATCACCTAAATAAGCTTAAAGAGTAAATATTTGGCTTAGATACATCTTACCTATTGACATTAACCCAACTATCTCCTAGTGTAAGAAAAAATGTGATTAATCCATACATATTGCTTTAAACCAGGAGGTGTAAAATATGAAGAAAAAAAATGATTCTTGATTTCAAAAGATTCAACCCAAATTTAGGATAAAGATTTTCTATATATCTAAATTTTAGCTCAAAGCATTTTGAAGTACCTAAAAACTAAAGAACTGTGGTACCTCCTGACTTAGTGATCAGAATCAAGTAATCCATCACTTTTTTTGGTGGGATCTGTGGCCAGAGAGAATGTTTTACTTAGCAAGCCTTTAGTCTCTCCCGGTTCTATGGGTCTTTTACATGTTTTGCTTTGTCTGGTGTAGGAATTGGCACGAGTTATATTTTATGTCTGAGATCACAGAAGAGTAGGAAATAAGACCACTAATTTATTTTAAATATTAGCAAAACAGACTGTATGTACTGTAAAGACTTTACACCTCTCTAGGACTCATGGAGTGAGATACTTTGAAGAATCAGACAGAGGGAGGCAGAAATTTAAAAAATCACCTGGGAGAAAAGAATGTATGGAAGATTTAGTTGAGACAGGGAGTCTGGAAGCCTTAGATCAGTAGCTAGCCAGTGGGTGTCCATCTCCGACAGGAAAAGGCGATGGTGGAGCAGATTTGGCTAAAGTAAAAAGCAAAATGAAAAAAGTAAAAATTGCAAGCACAAAAGAAAAAAGCAAACAAAATAGGTTTAAAGTCCAAAATTTGGATGGCTGTATGTGTGAGTGTATTCGGGGGAAGAGAGTTATAAATGTGTTCAGGGAAGAGGAAGAGAGGTGAAAACAACATGTCGATTCAGATCCTAGGAAATACGGGGCACCCACTACCTTCTTTCTCTAGATTTAGGGACGAAACTTGCTTTGTTTGCATTTTTCCTACTCCTTGTTTACTTTATTAAATTTACCTTGACTTTCACGTTATCTTTTCTGTTTGCATTTTCTTTTTGATTATTTTTCAGGCTTGAGTTTTCTTTAAAATTTAATGGAAAGAACTCTCTTTGCCCTTGACTTGCATTTGAACAAATACTGTGCTGTACATTGGCTTTTATTTTAAACCAAAGGTAATTTCTTGCAGCTCTGTCCTGGATAGGCTTGCCGTGTACAACAATTTAGATCTAAAATATCTGTTTGTATTTAAAAAAATTTTTTAACAAAATACCTTTCCTGTGTATTTATTTATGTTAATTTTGTTTGGTTTCCAAACTGTTTTCTTTCCCTCTCCCTCCCTGTCTTTCTCTTTCTCTTTCTCTCTCTCTCTCGCCACCTTTGTGGCATTACATTTCCCCAGCCAACCTGCTAGAGGCAGTGCCAGCCCAGTAATCAGCAAAGTTTGTTGCTGGGGTGGCTTTTAACAGGCTTCTGATTAGCTGCTCTCACAAGCTTCTCGTTGACTCAGTGCTATAGCCTAATGGGAATATTTTACACGGACAGTCCTGTAGACACTGAAAGTAACTCGTTTTCCTTTTAGAGCAGATTTTATCTAGAGACAAGCAAAGTAGGAAGGGATCCGAGGGTTTAGGAGAGGCAAGGTTGGGGGTGGTGGTGGGGGAATTGGCTGCCTTTCTCCCGGCAGCAAGTCGCGGAGTAAGTGAGAGATCAGAAACTTCACAAGTGAAGGCGGCTTTTCAAACCAGAAAGGGGAAGAAGGCTTTCTAGATATTGGTTCCCTGAGTACTCTTTCTACTTCAGAGGCAGGATTGCAATGATTGGGCGTTTGCAATAATTATTAAACAGTTTTAGGAAGCATGATGCTTAATTCCCAGAAGCTGTTACTTTCTCGTTCGTCCATATCTGACACTCACTGTTGTTTTCCAAGCGTTTTGAACAGTTCAGTTCCACAGGGGCACTCAGTGGTAAGTATACACACACCCACCACAGATCACAGCATCTGTTCCAGAGCAGGTGCTCTTATGTCTCTTTCTGTACGTTCATGCCAGCTTGCGTACCGCCTCACCTCTCTTGCTGCCCAGGGACCGGGTTCTGGGTCAGTTATAGGGAACGAGTAAGAAAGATTAAAGGAAGACTGAAAAATACGTGCCGTTTCATGGTTTTTTAAAAAAATAATAATTAATTTTTCTTTTTTCTGGATGCTTTGGGTCTTCATTGCTGCGTGCAGGGTTTCTCTAGTTGCAGTGAGTGGGGGTTACTCTTTGTTGCGGCGCGCGGGCTTCTCACTGCGGTGGCTTCTCTTGTTGCAGAGCACGGGCTCTAGGCGCGTGGGCTTCAGTAGCTGTGGCTTGCGTGCTCTAGGCGCAGGGGCTTCAGTAGTTGTGGCACGCGGGCCCTAGAGCGCAGGCTCAGTAGTTGTGGCTCGTGGGCTCTAGGCACACGGGCTTCAGTAGTTGTGGCACGCGGGCCCTAGAGCGCAGGCTCAGTAGTTGTGGCTCACGGGCTTAGTTGCTCCACGGCATGTGGGATTTTCCTGGACCAGGGATCGAACCTGTGTCCCCTGCATTGGCAGGCAGATTCTTAACCACTGCACCACCAGGGAAGTCCCTGTTTCATGTTTGTGAAATAAATTCAACTGAAATTTAAAAAGGAAGATAAAGAAACCAGTTCCCTGTTCTCAGACATATTTTTCTAATATGCAGAGGCCACTCTGTCTGACACCTGAGTTAAATCTTAATGAAAACCAAGTCTTTCTTGACATCTGTGAGTTGTCAAGTGCTGTGAAAGTCTAGGGAGGATAATCACAGCAGCATATCACATACGTTTGGAGCATTATATGTTTTCTGAAATGATTAGCGGGAAAGAATACTTGCTATTTCTACATTTTCAGGTAAGAAAACAGAAACAGAGTCAGGACCACAATCATGCAGCAAGTTAATGGTAGAGGACAAAGACTTAGAAGGTTTAATTATAAAACCTACTCTGCTTGACCAAAGAAAGAAAAAAAAAATCATGGACAGTGAAAACTTATTTGGAAATAATCACAAAATTGCATGTCAAAAAGTGCAAATTAATACACCACAAATTGATCCTAATTCCACTAGCTAAATGACCTCCAGAAAGTTACTTCAACTTATTAAACCTCAGTTTCTTGATCTGTAAAGTGGGGAATTATCTATCTCCTAAGGATGTTGTGAGGATGAAAGGATATAGCGTGTATAAACGGCTCAACATGACACTTGGTGGTGGTGGTTGGTAGTGAGTGTCCAAGGGCTGAAGGGACAAGGAAAAAGGAAATGTGAGCAAGATCCCTCTGTGGACAGGTCCTTGCCTACTTCACATCCACGGACTGGCAGCTGACCTCATTCCGGGCCAACACACACAACGGTTTGCTGTTAGTCATACGTATGGTCCATACAGATCCGTCGCCATTCCTGAAACACCTCACAAAACACATGTCTTCCTGATGACAGGTTAGTAGCATCTTTAGTGGGGTGAACCAGCTGGAGCAGGGACTGTAACTGGAAAATACAGGTTCTGGAACTTCTTCCCTCTTTCCCTGGGTCTGACCCTGCAGAAGACACTTAATCATTATGAGCCTCATCTCAGGTATCATTACACCTATTTTAAAGAATCTCCATGCTTTTCTTTTGATAAATAATAATACCTTCACGATGCATTATTTTTCTGAGGGCTCTCGTAAATGTTACATTCCTCATCTTCAGTGCTCAAGATAGCACTTTGTAGAAGGGCGTTACTTGTATTTTTCAACTGTTAAAGATTATATATTTTAAACGGTTGTAATGGTATTAACATGTCAACATATCACTCATTAAAATAATGCAGATGTAGCTCGTATTTCCAAGTCACATATTTACCAGTTACGAATGGAGAAACCGAGACATGAAGTGTTTTATAGTTAACCCAAAACTGATGTTAGAACCGAGACTTTGCATTTCCACGCCTCTTTTCTGCCATAAGATGGTTTGCCTTTTAAACGTTCTCCTGCAGTTCTGCCTAGTTAGATATTCCTATTTTCCTTACTGAGAGGCTTAATTTTCCAGGAAAGTGGGGTAAAAGTAAGCTTATTATTTTTTTTTCTTTTGGTCAGATGCTTACAAGATATAAAGAATGTATTTGTTATTTTTTGCCTCCTCCTTGCTCTTTTGTGGAGACAGTAGTCATTGAGATTTATATAAAACATTTTGTATAACTCCCTCTGATGATTATGACATAGACTAGTTTTGTCATCATTTTTTATAAGAGGCAATGATATCTAGAGACTCCTCTTTCTTAGAAGAATGTCTTCCAACATCTGTGTCCTGCTATTTGTTGTCTACATCTGAGAAGGTGTCTTGAGAGAATTTTGAGGGAAGTGATTTTCGATGAACTGTATCTATGGTCTTGTTCTTTATCTGCCTTGACAACACTAGAAATGTATCAGCCCAATAGACATTGGAGAAAAAAAAAAGATCCTTGACTCAGGCCAATGAGAACTAGAGGTTGGATCCTTATAGGAGAGCAGCCAGGAAGTCAGGTTGAAGGAGGAACTGCCTGGACAGACCACCTGATTTCTGTCGAATTATTAACCTGAAGAAACCACCATGAGATTTTGCAGGAGAGAAAATAGGGGAGCTGGTAACCAGCTCTACAGCTCCTGACCAGAGTTGATTGATGACATTGTTGGGACTTTATGAGGCCAATAAGTAATGTCTAATCATGAGTCTAGAGCTAACTGAGAACTAAGGGATCAAAGATAGTCAGATGGCGATAAAAATTGTAGCTCTGTTTTTGAAAAAACTGAATTGGAGGATAGACCTTGGAAGTCCCACAATGCTTCCTAATATTATACTTATCTCAGCAGTAAACATACCCATCTTCTTTGGGGCTGAGCTCAACAACGGGGGGCACAGAGTTGGACCCAGGAGCAGAGAGAATGGACACTCCGAGGACAGGTAGTTCAAAGTGTAAAGCACGGGAGGGCTGAACCAAACTTCTATTCCTTTCACTAAGCCCACCAATGAGAGAAGACCTTCCCACCCCAGGAGTGACTTCTCACATGGAGGTTGGCGAGGGAATGCTAAGCCCACCAATGAGAGAAGACCTTCCCACCCCAGGAGTGACTTCTCACAAGGAGGTTGGAGAGGGAATGAGGGGGTCAGTAAGAGCCTACGTGGTGGTCCCCTCATGGAAACACAAGACCAAAGGAACGATCTCCTCCCAATACTCTCCAGCTTTATGTATTCTTCACTGGGGGCTCCCCTTGAAGAGCTAGATAGACAGTTATCAGGATAGTATTGCTGTCAGTATTCACAAGGCCTGCATCCCCTGCAATAACCACTGTTTCCTGTGGGTATTTTCCTTGTGACCAGTGTTAAGCGATTTTGATACCCATCCCCTCAACGGCTAAAATGGGTTAGAACAGAGAATATGTAAGTTAACTGAACTCTGAAGCCCCCAAAATGTTCATTATTGCTCATTAGAGATTACACAGTGACATGAAATGATAGCATCAAGATAGTCTAATAATTCAATGTCAGTAACATAAAAATGCCCCAAATTTAAATAACATGAATCCCCTGTTAATATCAAATTATAAGGGAAAAAATTAAAATTCAAAATTAAATATATTTGACCTTATGACTTTCTATCTGAAGAAATCAAAGCCCCTGATTATTAACTTAAAGTCCAGATCAAAGATAAATCAAAACAAAATCACAAAACACCAAATCTTCCTCAGTTTGGGAACTTCCTCTGAGTTCATTCTCAGGCCTGGGAGAGTCATGATCCCTTCAGTTGTGTTAATCTGGATTGTTTTCCACTGGAATAGATGTCATTCCTTCAGGACATCCAAGGTTGGATAAGTTCACCGCCTTTTAAAGATCTTCTCTTTGCCTTTGGTGTTCTTCAGTTTTGCTACAATATTTCCAAATGTGAATTTCTTTTCATTTATCCCCCCTGAGAATTGTCACGTTTCGCAAATCTAAGCATTTATAGCTTTTATAAATTCTGGAAGATTTTCAGATATGATCTTTTCTAGTTTTGCCTCTGCCCCATTTCTCCTTCTGCAACAGTAATTAGATAATTTTAGATCTTCTTACTCTGTCCTCCATGTCTTGTAAACTGTTTTTCATATTTTCTACTTTTTGTTGTTCTGTGTTGCATTCTAGGTAGTTTAGGTAGTTCTTTAGATGTACCTGCACTTATTCAGAAATTGACATTGGTGCAATGTGTGTATATAGTTCTATGACATTTTACCACATGTGTAGATTTGTGTAACCACTCCCAAAATCAAGATGCAGAATGATTACATCACCACAAAGTTATCCCCCATGCTACCCTTTTATAATCATACCCATAATTCCATATCCTCACTCCCCATCTCTATGCCCTTGAAACCACTCTTTCCATCTTTATAATCTTCTAATATCAGGAATGCTATATAAATGGAATCATACATATGTGACCTTTGAAATTGGCTTTTTCCTTTCAGTATAATGCCCTTAAGATCCATCCCAGTTGTTCTGTGTATCAGTAGTTGGTTTCTTTTTACTGGTGACTATTGCATGATATGAAGGTAGTTGGGTGTATTTTTTTAGTCTCTCTGCCAATCTTATGCCTTTTAATTGGTATATTTAGACCATTTACATTTAAGGGGTGTGGAGCTCCCACGCCCTCTCTGAGTACACCACCATCCTGGCATCCTGATGTGTTCAATGACCTGGAAGCTCCTATTCATTTTCCCACCTATTTTCTCTCTGTTGCTCAGATAGGGAACTTTCTGTTATTCTATCTTCAAGTTCACTGATTTTTTTCTCTATCTTCTCCATTCTGCTGTTGAGCCAATTCATGGAGGTTTCTTCGGTCATGCTGCACAGCATGTGGGATTTTAGCTTCCTGACCAGAGATTGAACCCAGACCCTCGACAGTGAGAGCATGGAGTCCTAACCACTGGACTGCCAGGGACTTCCTCACTGAAATTTAAAATTTTGGTTATTGTATTTTTCAGTCTTAAAATTTCCATTTGATTCTTCTTTACATCTTCTATTTCTTTGCTGAGACTTTCTACTTTTTGATTTCTTTCAATTGTGTTTGCAATTGCTTGTGGAAGTATTTTTATAATGGCTACTTTAAAGTCCTCATCAGATAATTCTAACATCTGTGTCATCTCAGCACTGGTGACCTTTCTCACTTAAGTTGAGATTTCCCTGGTTTTTGGTACGATGAAAGATTTTCAAACGAATCCTGGACGTTTGGGGTATTACGAGACTGTGGATCTTATTTAAATTTTCTGTTTGAGCAGGACTTCTCTGACATGGTGCTGGTGGGAGGAGGGGGGTACTGCTTTGTTATTGTAAGATGGAAGTGGAAATTCAGGTTTCCCACTTGGAGTTTGTTGACCCCCTGAGGAAGAGGGGTACTTCATCACTGCTGGGCAGGACTGGGAGTTCAGGCTCCCCACCAGGCCTTCACTGATAACACCCTGGCTAGGAGGAGTAGGCATGCCTTGTATTGAGTTTTCAGTTTCAACTAATATATTTTTCATTTATAGTGCCTTGATCTTTATTTATATTTTCTTTACCTTCCTTTATTCCTGTATATTAAATATACTCAGTTTATATTCTGTAGCTGATATTCTCAACATCTGCAACTTTTGAATGTCTGATTCTGCTGTTTATTATTTTCCCTGCCTCTCTCAAAGTGGTTTGCTTCTTCATGTTTTATGTGTTTCATAATTTTTTATTGTAAACTCATGATCAGTGGAACTTTCTTTGAGGGGATTCTTTGAGGAATAGATTGTAAGTATATTTTTCCACGGAAGATTTGCATTTCTTTTCATCGGGTCCCTGAAGCCATTACCAACTTGTGAGCACTTAAAAATTCTTTGCTTGAGGACTATTATTATTATTATTATTGTGAGAATTTAGACTTCATTCCCACATGAAGGCCACAGTACCGTTCCAACTTCCCATAGGGGATGTTTTTCTCTCCACCCAAAACCAAGGCTGAAACATGCAAGTTTTCATGCTGTCTTCTTTGAGGTAGTGAGTTTTTGTTTATTTTATCATTTACTTTGCTTTGATTCAAACTTTCACCAAAGGATTTACCTTTATGAGGGGAATCTCTGATCTCATCTTGCATGGATCTAACTTTTGTCTCTTATGCCATACCTGGTCACGTGGCTATTAAAATCCAAGGCTGGAGCTTTTGTCTTTATTGGACAGATATCCTTAAGTTGGATTCCGGCTTCAACTCACCTTTCTGGATTTGGGCTTTCACTTCATTTCTGGCCTCTGAGTATTTTCTTAATTTCCTGCCACACTTTTTGAAGCGTCCAAAAAGTTTGACAGAACCACATAATATTATCCCAGAGCTAAAGCAGTTAATAGAGGTAAACTTATGTTCCCAGAACTCAGCACTTAGTATGAGCCAGGCCCTCATTACTACTTACAGGGATCATAGCAGAGGCTCAGGGATGTCAGAGGAAAGGGTGAATGACAGATGGAGTCTTCTTGGTTTCTGCCTCTCTAAGATGTGGGTTGGTATGTGTCAGCAGACTTGGCTCTGCCGGCACAGACCTCACAACAGGAGGTTAATAATGATACCAAGATTTTTGTATCTGGTAAACCCACTGCATCCTTTTTCAGGGAGCGACATTTAAAATATTCCCTGTCTACTTGCAGAGTTTAGAAATTTGCAGCAATGACATCGTGGGCTCCAGATTTTACTTGTAGCACTTTTCCTTCCTAGTCAGTGTGTGTGTGTGTGTGTGTGTGTGTGTGTGTGTGTGTGTGTGTGTG
>NW_020837968.1:13838989-13839248 GCF_003676395.1 Aethalodelphis obliquidens | reverse complement strand
TGTGTGTGTGTGTGTGTGTGTGTGTGTGTGTGTGTGTGTGTGTGTGTATGAGAGAGAGATAGAAGGAAGGAAGGAAGGAAGGAAGGGAGGGAAGGAGGAAGGGAGGGAAGGAGGGAGGGAGGAAGGGAGAGAGGGAGGGAGGGAGGAAGGGAGGGGGAAGGAGGGAGGGAGGGAGGAGGTGGGGGAGGGAGGAGGGAGGGAGGAAGGGAGAGAGGGAGGGAGGAAGGGAGAGAGGGAGGGAGGAAGGGAGGGGGGAAGG
>NW_020837968.1:13812598-13838889 GCF_003676395.1 Aethalodelphis obliquidens | reverse complement strand
AGGAAGGGAGGAAGGAAGGAAGGAAGGGAGGGAAGGAGGAAGGGAGGAAGGGAGGGAGGAAGGAAGGGGTGAGGGAGGGAGGGAGAAAGGAAGGGAGGAAGGAAGGAATGCAAGTAAGCCAACTCCTGAATTCCATTTCCATCTTGAGTGCCTATTTCCGCTCCGTCTACACTCACTCTCCTGTGAGTGGGCTCTTATTAATCCCGGGCCTCAGAGATTTGCTGCTGCTGTCTCCAGCTGCAGAGCTGCTCAGGCCAGTGACTCCTGCCTCCTGAGGAAGCCTCTCGCTCACTCCCATGTTTGTTTCAGCCTGAGGGTCAGTCTTCGTGGATTTCTGAGCTGAAGCTGTTTTGAAATATTGGAAGCTCATCCTGTTGTTCCTGCTGCTGCTTTCCGACCTTCCAGAGATTGTCTGCCCACAGCCTTTGATTGCCTCAGGCCTTGCAGAGTGGATCTTCCTGCTGAATCTTCTGAAGCGTAGGAGGGGCTTCTCGTGCTTTTGTTCCTCTTGTGCTCTTCTCTCAGGAAGGCTAAGTTGAGTTGTTCGTGGTTTCGTGGCTTAATAAGTTCTTAAAGTTGTTCTCTTTCCTTCTCTACCCCACATGAGGCTAGTGTTTTTGTTGGACATTTTTCCTTTTACTTGGTCCTTGTTTTCTGGGCCAGACATTTATTTTTCCAACATAGATTTTTTTCTTATCACAGTGAGGGAAATGAATTCAGTGTTTATGGATTTGCCAAAAGCAACTGTTAACTGTTGTCCAAACAGATCTCGTCAACTCTCACCTCTCTGAGTTGGATCATCTCACTTGAAAAGCATTTTCCAGATAAACCGAAAGTCTAAGCCAGGCCTGGACTCACACTTCTATGTTCTTGCCTGATCCCCTGCAGTACGTCTCATCCTCCTTCTCCCTGACCTTGGTGTCCTAGCTCTGTCTGTTTTTGACCTGTCCAACAGAACACAGGCAAACCGCCACATCCACGATCACTGTTTTGCTTTGAAGGACATCTAATGACACCTTAAATATTCTATGCTAATCTTCCTGGCTTCTCCTCTCAGATAGCTCCAAATTGTGTAGAAGCTTTGGTATAGCTCTGTCGGTCTTTACATGGTGGTTCCCTGTCCTGGTTACTGTGTAACAAACCACCACAAATAGTGGCATAAAAGAGTAAAACAACAATCGTCTGATGATACTCACAATTCTCTGGGCCAGAATTGGGAAAGGACGTAGTGGGAACAGCTTGTCTGCTTCACGATGTCTGAGGCTTCGGCTGGGGAGATTCAAAGGCTGGGGGTGGCGAGGTGATGGTGAGAGGCTGCCTCATCATATGTCTGGCTCCTGGGCTGGGAGGTCTCAACGTCTAGGACTGCTGACTGGACCCCTACACATGCCCTTGCTGTGGGGCTTGGTTTCCTCCCACAGCGTGGCCTCAGGACATCGTCCACGGTGGGTCAGGTTTCAAACATGAGTGTTCCATCAAACAAGGTAAACACCTCAATGCCTTTTCTGGCCCGACCTCAGATTGTATGGGTTACAAGCAAGTGACAAGACGGAAGGAGAATCAAGCCCTCAGACACACTTCTGGATAGAAGCATCAAGGTCTCCCTGTGGCATAGGAGATATGGTTGTGGGCATCTTTGGAAAAAACAATCTGCACAGTCTGCCCTCCAGCTATAGTTCACGTCATTTCCACATACAAAATCATTCGCTGCTCCCCAAACCCCTACCGTCTCATCTCATAGGGCATCAGCTTCACGTTCAGGATCTTGTCATCTTATTCAGGGCCCGGGGCAAATGAGGCTCCTCGGGTGCAGCTCCCCTCCATCCCCACCCTGAAGATCTGTGAACTAAAGAAACAAAGAAAGGGCCTTTTTGGTTTTTTTTCCAATTTGTATTGTGTGTTTTATTCCCACAAGGCAGCAGGGGTGGGGTTGCCAAGCCGTCAGCTGGGCCGAGGAACCTTCTTCTGGCAGGGGTGCACGCCAGGTTCTCGGGTCTGCCCTACCAGGGGCTGGTTTTCAGGCAGACCATCATGGACACCGGGTGGAAGGCTCCGAGGGGCACAGGTGGCAGGCTCGGGTCTGGGGAGCACACTTGTGGAGCTAGAGGTAGCATGGCAGGTCCTTCTCTATCACCAGGGTCTCTTCCATGGGACCGTACCGCTTCACCACACAGCCGTTCTTGTCAATGAAGAACTTGGTGAAGTTCCATTTGATGGCATTTCCCAGCATGCCCCTCCCCTTGAGCTGTACTTTCATCCACTTCCACAGTGGGTGGGCATCATCCCCATTCACACAGATCCCCAGCATATGACAATGGGGCAGATGTGGGACAATTGCTGTATTCCCCAGTTGCTTTTATTTCAGATGGTATCATAGCTTTAAGAGGATGCCTTTTTTGTTAAGACTATTGACTCTTTCTTTAAATTTTTTTAATATTTATTTTATTGAAGTATAGTTGATTTACAGTATTGTGTTAGTTGCTACTGCAGCAGAGTGATTCAGTTATACATATATTTACATTCTTTTTCGTATTCTTTTCCATTATGGTTTATCGCAGGATATTGAATATAGTTCCCTGTGATATCCAGTGGGACCTTGTTTATCCGTCCTATATATTACAGTTTGCATCTGCTAATCCCCAACTCCCAGTCCATCCCTCCCCTCCACCCCTTGGCAACCCTAAGTCTGTTCTAAGAGGATGACTTTTAATAGGTCCCTGCATCTGGTTCCCTCTGGGAGTGGTGAGGTGCATTCCTAGATGCCAATCAGCCGTCTGAAATCTTGCTTCCTGTCTCTGAAAGATATCTTTGGTTCCAAGTTCCCAGTCTGATCTAATCTAATCCCCTCTTTAAGTATATTTAGATAGACGTGCATCTCCTTTTCTTTTCTGCATTTGTCTAGCCTGAAGAAAACTCCCTCTTCCTGTGGTGCAATGTCCTTGTTTTTGAGAGCAAACTACTCTCTCTCTCACTTTCTTTGCACAGTAAGACTGAAGCACACAGTAAGAAAACAGTCTTCAAAACTCATGCTCTCAAAGGCCTATTAAAACATCTATAACAACAACCATTCTTCTGTAGGCAGGAAGCTGCTTTCATTTGCCAAGGTCAAAATCCTGCCTGGCTCACACTTACTGGAGACCTAAAACTTAACAGCGCCTGCCCTGGCCTCACCAGAAGCCTCAATCTCCATGTGTTAGTTTGGCCTCTAGATTCTCACCTTTATCCTTCTCAAGGTTCCTGCCAACTCACCAGTATGTTAGGGCTTTAGGTACTAATTAAGAATACCCCTTTCTTACTCTCCTAGGTTTGGAAGCAATTGATAGCTAAGAGACAGATGATAGTTGAACATAACACCAACTTTATTATAGATATGACATATTACAGGATATGGCTTAGATGTGTAGCAGCAAAGAGGTTTTTTTGTTTGTTTTTTTTGGTTTCTTTTGCGGTACGCGGGCCTCTCACTGTTGTGGCCTCTCCCGTCGCGGAGCACAGGCTCCGCACGCGCAGGCTCAGCGGCCATGGCTCACGGGCCCAGCCGCTCCGTGGCATGTGGGATCTTCCTGGACCGGGGCACGAACCCGCGTCCCCTGCATCGGCAGGCGGACTCTCAACCACTGCGCCACCAGGGAAGCCCAAGTTACTTCAAATCTTTGGGCTTTAGGTTCCTCACCTACAAAGTAGTACAGGCATGCCTCATTTTTTTTGTGTGTGTGTGCTTTGGTTAATTGTGCTTGGTAGACAGATATTGTGTGTTTTACAAATCGATGGTTTGTGGCAACCCTGCATCGAGTAAGTCTATTGGGGCCATTTTTCCAATAGCATTTTCTCACTTCGTGTCTCTGTGTCACATTTTGAAAGTTCTCACAATATTTCCAATTTTTTCATTATTATTATATTTGTTTTGGTGATCTGTGATCAGTGATCTTTATGTTACTGCTATGACTCACTGAAGGCTCAGGTGATGGTTAGCATTTTTAGCAAGAAAGTATTTTTAATCAAGTTATGTACATTACATTTTTAGACATAATGCTATTATTGTACACTTAATAGACCACAGTATAGTGTAAACATAGCTTTTAAATACACTGGGAAACCATAAATTCTGTGTGACTCACTTTCTTGTGATATTCGCTTCATTGGCCGTCATTGGGGTCATCTGGAACCGAACCCACAGTATCTCTGAAGTCTTCCTGTACTTATTTTATGGGGCTGTTGTGAGGATGAAATGAGATAATGACTATAAAGTACTCAGCACAAGGGCTAGGCAGAGAGTCAGAGCTCAGTAACCAAAAGCTCCCACTCCTAAGCAGATATCTGGAGAAAACCATAATTCAAAAAGATACATGCACCCCAATGTTCATTACAGCACTATTTACAATAGCCAGGTCATGGAAGCAACCTAAATGTCCATCAACAGAGGAATGGATAAAGAAGATGTGGTACATATATACCATGGAATATTACTCAGCCATAAAGAAGAACAAAATAATGCCATTTGCAGCAACATGGATGGACCTAGAGATTGGCATACTGAGTGAAGTAAGTCAGACAGAGAAAGACAAATATCATATGATATTGCTTATATGTGGAATTTTAAAAAATGGTACAAATGAACTTTACAAAAGAGAAATAGAGTTACAGATGTAGAAAACAAACTTATAGTTATCAGGGGGTTGGGGGGGAGGGATAAACTGGGAGATTGGAATTGACATATACACACTACTATATATAAAATAGATAACTAATAAGGACCTACTGTATAGCAGAGGGAACTCTATTTAATACTCTTTAATGGCCTATATGGGAAAAGAATCTAAAGAAAAAAGAGTGGATATATGTATATGTATAACTGATTCACTGGCTATATGCCTGAAACTAACACAACATTGTAAATCAACTATACTCCAATAAAAATTAAAAAAAAAAAAAGCTACCGAAACCTCATAATTCATAGTAACTATAAGATGAAGTCTAAATTTTTGGCAATTAATTTAGATTATATATGTATAACCTATATATATATAGATGTGTATGTATACATACACACACACAAACTATATATATTTACACATAACTATATATATATGTACACACAGCAACATGTATGTATATACATATACACACAACTATATATATCAGAACATTTTCCTTAAGTGCTTTTGGTTGACACCCTTAGTCTTCAGACTTCCTTGAAGTCAGGAACTAGGCCCTGGGCAGGGCACTACGCTTCCTCAGCCGCTGGCTTTCTAGTTCCACTGACTGCCCTCCCGGGGCAATGACATAATTCTTCTTATATGCCTTTAGTTAGGAGAATGACTGGGCAACAGACACAAGTGATATATTTCTGCTGTTCTCAGGTTTTTCTTGCAGTTGTGAATGACAGAGAAATGCAATCAGTGGGGACTGTGTTAACACTGTCAAGTGATCTCCGAAAGGCCTTTCTCTCTTATTTTGACTGCTTGGCTTTCTGTCATAGGTTACATGTCTCAGGGGTTTCATAGTCTGCAGTACTTGGGCATAGCTTCTTCTTGTATTAGAGTGTGTCATCTGTGGCTCAATAGCAATTTTGTTACACATGCTGTATTACTAATATTAATACTAATATTAATACTATCATGTGGCCCTTTGGACCACTTCGTTCTTCCCTTCTCTTGCCCACTCTCTTCTTCATCCCACACCTTCTTTTTCTTCCTGTCTGCTGCTGCTTTTTTTTTTAAATAAGCAGTTAACATTTATTGAGTGCTTACTATTATAATCTGTTACAATAGCACTGTTATAATCACTTTACACCTATTAACCCCTTCAATCCTCACAACCTTATGAGAGGGCACTATGATTACCCTCATTTTACAGTAGTGACAACAGGCCCAGACAATTAAGGAACCTTGTGCAAGACCATTCAGCCTCAAAACTTTCATCAGCCTATATATCTTTACTGCTTTTTAGTTTTTGATCATTTTAATACCAATTTTTGAAGAAGACTTTAGTTATTGATTTATTTTTGAAATAACGGTGGTGTTTTTTTTTTATTTTTTAATTTTATTTTTGGCCGCGCCATGGGGCATGCGGAATCTTAGATCCCTGACCAGTGATCGAACCCGTGTCCCCTGCATTGGTAGCACGGAGTCTTAACCACTGGACCTCCAGGGAAGTCCCTAGAGAAGACTTTAAATGATCAATTTCCTCAAGTTCTCAGCGTAGGGGTATTTTCCTGGAGGTGGGAAGGGAATGCCTCACAGGGTCCCAGAATTTCGAGGCTCATCTTGTATAAGGTGGAACCCTCAGATCCAAGAAGTTTTTGCATCTTGTTAAGGACCCTTGGGGACCATGAAAAGACAAGATCATGCTTTACAAGGCTAAGGCAATGAATGGGACTAGAATTAGAATGTTCCCTGAATGGATTCTGTGGCTGTTTTGGAGTGAGACATTTTTATTCATCTCCAAGCCAAAAGCAGATGTGTTTTTTTAGGAATGGTTAAAGTTCAGGGGTTGGGAATGGGGGAGGGAGAAGAGAGATCATCAGACTTCACCCTCAGATCTTTTTCGGAATGAGACAAGAGTATAAAACCAAAACAAACCAATAAAGAAACCTGCAAGGTTCCTCCACCCCGCTCCCTGAACAGACCAAGAGCAAACACCCATCTTCAAGGACCACGATCCTTGGTTTTTCCCCGAGTCCTGGAGACAGTCCTTTTCTGGGTGACGTTTACTTGGAACACAGCCTGTTGTCAACAGAAAGGCTCTATTTGGAATAAGCCTTCACGTAGGTCAGTCACTGAACTCTATCAGGTCATGCTGGGAGGGACCCATGGGGGTGAGGAGAATATTCTCTCCAATGGAGAACGGAGACAAATACACAGAGGAGGCCAGCCTTGTTTTTTTTGGTGGGCAAGGGACCTGCACCTATGACAGAGAAACTGCATTTCTGAGAGCTGGGAGGGAGTGCCAGGCTCAGAGAAGTGTGATCTGAGCTCTCCCCCAGGGCTGCCTGCAGTTCACCTCTGGAAGGTGACCTTGTGAGCCAAGTTCCTAAAGGCGGACAGGGGTGATGCTGGGCCATGAGGGGGTGACAGAAGCGATAGTGTGCCCTTTATGAAGGCTGTGAGCAAGAAGAGAGGATAAAATAGCTACACCATGTGTGGTGTTGGAGTGGGAGTGCCAAGTGAGCAATCAGCTCCAACTTCGCAAAATGCAAGGCAGGAAGCACCCAGAAGGGCAGGGTGGGACGGGTCGGTGCTACCAGCTTCTTAGGGAATCTGTAATGAATCGGTGTCTGGGCACGTACGCGAAGGTGTTCACGTCCACCACTGCGAACACACCCCGCAGCAGTCAAGGTCCTTATCACTAAAAGCCAACAGTCACGGCACAGATGATTGGAGGGACTGGAGAAAAGGGGTCGTCGGGTGAATACCACTTGTGTTTAGGGGGTGTCTGTGACGGGTGCCATCCAGGCACGCCCCCTCTTTTCGGCAGCTTTCCTCTCTGCCCACTTCCGTCCTTAGAAGGACAGACACTGGCCCGTGGCCACGTATCAAGGGAGGCCGAGCCGCGAGGGAGGGGCAGGGGTCGGGGAGGCGGCGAAAGGTCCCTTAGATACGGCCGCCCGGCCCTTCCTTTAGACTCTGGTCGTGCGGGGACCGGGGCCGCTCTGCCTCCGCCTCCGCCTTATAAGAAGCCCGGGTGCCGGCGGGCAGGGCGGCCCGGGAGGCGGGGACCAGGCCACGGCGGAGTCCAGGGCGCCGCGCCCCCACCTGTGGCGGCGGGACGATCGGCCGGGCGGGGATGGGCCGCTACTCGGGCAAAACGTGCAGGCTGCTCTTCATGCTTGTGCTCACCATCGCCTTCTTCGTGGCCGAGCTGGTGTCGGGCTACCTGGGCAACTCCATCGCGCTGCTGTCCGACTCCTTCAACATGCTGTCGGACCTGATCTCGCTGTGCGTGGGGCTGAGCGCCGGCTACATCGCCCGGCGCCCCCGCGGGAGCCTGAGCGCCACCTACGGCTACGCCCGCGCCGAGGTGGTGGGCGCGCTCGGCAACGCCGTCTTCCTTACCGCGCTCTGCTTCACCATCTTCGTGGAGGCTGTGCTGCGCCTGGCCCGGCCCGAGCGCATCGATGACCCCGAGCTGGTGCTCATCGTGGGCGCCCTGGGGCTGGCCGTCAACGTGGTAGGGCTGCTCATCTTCCGGGACTGCGCCGCCTGGTTCGCCTGCTGCGGCCGCCGCCGCCGCCAACAGAAGCGGCAACAGCAACCGGCGGCCGGGGGCGGCCCTCGCGGCGTCTTCCCGGGTCCCCAAGGCGCTGAGGGCCGCTGGCACGCCGCCGCCCTGCCAGCCCCCGGCCGCGACTCGGCCGTGACCCTCCGTGTGGCCTCGGTGGACAGGAAGGACGAGAAGGGGGCGACCGTGTTCTCCAACGTAGCAGGTGCCTTTCGGTTGCATCTTCTGGACAGCGTTGCCCTTCCCTCCCCCGCGCGCCCAGTCCCTTCTTTCTCGCCCCACGCCCTCTTTTTACCTGTCTGCTTTAAAAACAAAAAAACACAAAAACAAAAAAACCACAACTATTTCCTCTGCCGGCCGGCTTTAAGTCTGTGCCGCTAACTGAACGTATTCCCCCGATTTCTTTTCTTTTTCCTCCTGGGTCCTCGGGCCCCCTTTGCTTCTTTTTCCCCTTCCCCTATTTTCTTTGTATAGGAGTATTGATTCTCTCGGAAATCAGTTATTATTGTTGGGCAACAGATAGCACTCCCCACCTCTCCCTCCTCCATTGGATACTATCTGCACTTTGTTTTTCTCCTTCCCCCTTTGCCCATCCGTCCATCCCCCTGGGAGTTATGGGTTTGGGGTTGGGGGTGGATTCCCACTGCCTCTTCTTTTGTTTGTTTGTTTGTTTGAACTTGAATGAAAGTGTGAAGGAAGTCCAAAGGTGAATCACAAGGCTGATTTAAAGGCCAAAATGTGCCACTCTGGGCTGTGTGTTTGGAGAGGTGGGGGGGCTGATGAGGTAGTGGGCTTTGAAAATAATGAAACGTTTTTCTGAGTCCATTGGTTCTTTTTGTTTGTAGAACTTATACACAACACAAGGTTTCTTCTTTGAATGCAGGTGATTCCCTGACTACGCAGAATGAACCAGAAGAGACTATGAAAAAGGAGAAGAAGTCCGAAGCCCTGAATATCAGAGGTAGGATTGACCTGGGGTCAAGCTGAAATCCTTTTCAGTGTTACGCATGGACTGGGCTGGACTCTTCCTTTCTGTTTGCCTTTTCATAGGTGTGTTAGAAAGTAGGCTGGTTACATGCAGAGACTATTACCTAGATCTCTTGCCTAATCACGGCATCGATTCTGGGGGAGTCAGAGTTGCTAATGATTTATCCTTGCTCCACTTAGGCCCATGCTCACGCTGCCTGCTCCAGAGTCTCACAGATCCCTGGCATGCTACTGCTTGATTTTGCCCGCCCGTGGATATTGCTAACATAAAATGCAGCCTGTTTGAATTGGATATCATTTTGATAAAGGTTGGAAGAGAGTAGGTGGGACCTATCCAAGGTTACGCCCCAAGTGACCTTGCTGACTGACCCTCATTGCCTCACTTATTTTGGTCAGAAAACTGCTCCTGAGATGGTCTGTTGGTTCAGTTGAGTTTCCACCTCAAGGTCTAAAGAAGGGGTTCTGGGGAGACAGAGGAAGGCACATTACTTGCATCCCTCCTACCATGCGCTCAAGGTCACAAACCCAGGGCAAAGTTGAGCCCTGGGAGTTCAAAAGTGGGTTTCTCACCAGACACCAACATGGTACAGTACATCTCCCCTTTCCAACTTCTTGGGCACAGATTTTGCTTCAGAGCGATTCAAGAAAGCCCAATTCCCAATCTGATGGAGAATCTCAACAAAAGTTATGCAGCCCTTTACCTTTAGATGGTTTGAGGAAGCCTGAAGTGGGGCTTAGAGGTAAATAATACAAAGAAAAACAAATAATGCAGGAAACGCCTTCATTTCTGAGAGTCTCACATCTGTTTTACAAAGTGATACCCAGAATGAATCTGGAGGGAAAATCAGAAAAGAACGACAGCAGCACATGAGCTCCTAAAAATTTCTAAATGAATTAGTTAAAAAAATTTAACTGCAACAGAGGAATTCCTAAAAAACATGGTGGTGAATCTTTTTGGAAAGAGGATCTGTGATGAAAACTCATAATCCTTTAGTTTATCCTTTTTGTTAGATTCAGTTTAAATATAAATATATAGAATATATATGTTATTAATATATATTACATATATAATATATATTAATAACATATATATTCTATATATATTTAATGGGTTTTTAAGATGGAGTTCACCATCATAGCACTTCACCTTTTCAAAGCACATTCTGTTTTTTTATTCTTTCTTTAATTGAGATAGTATTGGCATATAACACTAATTTCAGGTGTACAACATAATGATTCGATCTTTGTATGTATTGTGAAATGATCACCACAGTATAAATATAAATACATGAATAACAGTGTCTGGTTAACATCCATTATTATGCACAGTAACAATTTTTTTTTCTCATAATGAGAACTTTTAAGATCTACTCTCTTGGCAACTTTCAAATATGTGGTACAGGATTATTTTTTTTCTTATTTTATTTATTATTATTTTTAATACACATTTATTGGAGTATAATTGCTTCACAACACTGTGTTAGTTTCTGCTTTATAACAAAGTGAATCAGCTATACATATACATATATCCCCATATCCCCTCCCTCTTGCGTCTCCCTCCCACCCTCCCTATCCCACCCCTCTAGGTGGTCACAAAGCACCGAGCTGATCTCCCTGTGCTATGCGGCTGCTTCCCACCAGCTATCTGTTTTCCATTTGGTAGTGTATATATGTCCATGCCACTCTCTCACTTCATCCCAGCTTCCCCCTCCACACCTGGTGTCCTCAAGTCAATGCTCTATGTCTATGTCTTTATTCCTGCCCTGCCACTAGGTTCATCATTATAGTCACCCTGATGTCCATGGCATCTCCATGACTTATTTATCTTATAACTGGAAGTTTTTACCTTTTGACTCCATTCACCCATTTTGCCCACCCCTCCACCACCTCTGTCAACCACCAATCTGTTCTCTGTATCTGTGAGCCTTTTTTTTTAAAGATGCCTCATACAAATGAGTTTGTTGATTTTGCTGCTCAAGGAGACGTTTGTCCAGGTGCAAGTACTGCAGCAAAGGGTCCCAGGTCCCAGCCTGTCTCACTACCATTTAAGACATACATATAGTGGGGTGAGGAGGGCTTAGGCAGGCAGATCTGGTTTGAGTTCTGTCTCTGCCTTCCACTAGCTATGTGACCTTGGGCAAGTAACGTTCCCTCTTGGACCTTCAGTTTCCTTATCTACATAAGGGAGATAATAGCAGTGCTGACATCTCTGTGTTGTTGTGAGACATCATGGCTGATGGGAACAGCACAGAGGATTCACTTAATGAATTGCCTTCCCATCAGTTCTGTGCACTTACTTCTCAGTGGGTTTTCAGACGTTGTTTCACGTCCTCTATTTTTTTAAAATTTCTACATTTTATTTTTATTATAAATTATATATGCATAGTAAGTGACTCAAATTTCAGCTAGACATAGAAATAACAAATAAAACATCTTTGACTAGCATGATAATAAGACATTATCCCTGAAAGTCTTTGAGATGGCAACATGCAACACAAATGTATTCAAGATAGTTGAGTCACTAACAAGTTTCAGAGCTCCAGATTAGGTCATATTAATTTCCAGGCGTTCTACTGACTCTGTTATTCTATGATCCTGACAGTTAATAGCAAAAAGCAAATCACGGCAGTATTTCCACAGTTTATCCTGCCACACACACACACACACACACACCGGCTATGTTTTCGTTAGATGTTTATACACATTTTTTTCTAGTATCACGTCCTCTTCAGAACTGGCCTCTTCGAGAAGTGAGGCAGATGCTATTCTTATTCCCATTTCACCAGTGAGAATCTTGCCGCTCAGAGAGGTTGACTTTCACAAGATCCATGACTCACAGAGACTGTCAGGTCTGTGACTCTAAATGTAGCGTACCCGTCTCCCATGTTGCCTGACAAGCACATCCTCTTCTGCAGCCTCCTTTGAGTTCTCTGCTTGGAACACCTTTTCTCTGAGTTTCTCTGCCTGGGACTATTGCCTTTTGAAGCCTGTCTCCTCTTCAGAGTCTTGCCCATGTCTCGAGAAGCCTTTCTTGAGATTTCTCGTCACAGGGAATAATCCTCCCTCTGGAAGTTACTGATGCACTTATCCAGAGCCCTGCCAGTGGACTGAGGTCCCCAGAAGATCATGACCATCTTTGCACGGAAGGCCAGAAAACACACCGCAATATCTCAGGAATTTAGCGAAATGAAGCTGTAAGCAGTTTTTCAGACTGAAGGTCACGATAGTTTGGGTTGTAAAATCAATTTAGTAAAGCATGATCAGCATTTTGAAAACTAACTAGAATTGAATGAAATAGAATAGAAAATAGTAATAAGTCCCACGTAAGGATAGGTTTTGTTTTTTCGAGAAACATTTGTTTCAGTGTGTGTTTGTGCCTGGGCTAGGATGCAAAATAAGATTCTTACTGCGGATTATGTGAAAAATAAGTTTCAACACTCTTTTATATAATTCTTAGGGTCCGGTAGTGAGATTTCTCAGAAGGAGAACTTGAAACTGGAATGTAGGACTTCGATGGGGCAGGATGCCCAGTGGTTCTCTAGTCATACTATGCAGATTTATATCCCCACACGAACACTTTGTAGCTGTGTGCTCTTGGATAAGTTACTAAGCTACTCTGTGCCTCAGTTTGCTCATTTGTAGAGTGGAGAGAGTAATCACTTTAGACAGTCCTTAAGAGGACTTAATGTGTAAATACATGCAACATACAACAATGTCTGGTGCATAGATGTTAGCTAGCATTACAGTTATTATAATTAAGTAAAAGGCAGAAGGCACTCTATGTCGTGGGAGTTATGACTGACCAACCAGAAAACTGTTTTTTTTCGAGTGCCTAGATTGTATGCCTCCAGTGCTAAAGTACAAACAAAGGAAATGCAGGGTACGACCCTCACCTTCTTGTTACTTATAGTCTAATGGAGGAAACGAGGCTGACATCCATGAAAAAGAGAATAACAGATGGTCTCAGGCTGTGAAAATGATGTCGAGTGCATATAGGAAATGTTTGGTCTTCATATTTTTATGGTAGTATTTTGTACTGTCCCGGAGAAGGTTAGAGCTTTGATCTTCAGTTCCTTCTGGAGAAACAAGCTGTAGAGACCAACTCTTGGGAACATGTTGAGTTTCTCTTTTTGGCTGAGGACAGGGACTGGGGAGTAAGAAGCCCCCATAGGGGTGGGGTGGGAAGAAGGGGGCACAGAATTTAAAAATGGGACTACTTAATGTATTTATTGAATCGGGACCCTATTACCATAAGTAAACACTCAGCCAGAAGGAGATGTGGGGATTCTTTTTATTCTTGTACTTTTTTGGTGGCAGGGAGAGGCTGCCACAAACTACATTTAGTGTGTTTACAAAATGCCATTCGACCTATGATGCTACTCAGAATCTTAGAAGTGCTGCCAGGAGGAAGTAGCCTCTTCTAAGTGAAACTATTCAGTTGCAGCCATGAGTGACTTGTTAGTATTTTGGATGATTATTAATTCTACTGAGTGAATCTGGGATACATGGAGGGTTAATCCGTATACTTTCTTCTAGAGCAGCGCCTTGAAAACTTTTATGTGCATTTCAGTCACCTGGGGATCTTATTAAAATGCAGAATCGGGGCTTCCCTGGTGGCACAGTGGTTGGGAGTCCGCCTGCCGATGCAGGGGACGCGGGTTCGTGCCCCGGTCTGGGAAGATCCCACGTGCCGCGGAGCGGCTGGGCCCGTGAGCCATGGCCGCTGAGCCTGCGCGTCCGGAGCCTGTGCTCCGCAACGGGAGAGGCCACAACAGTGAGAGGCCTGCGTACGGCAAAAAAAAAAAAAAAAAAAAGCAGAATCGATTCAATAGATCGGAGGTGGAGCCTGAGAATCTGCCTTTTTCAGAAGCTTCTAGGTGATGTTGGTGCTTCTGGTCTGCAAACCATACTTTGGAAAGAAAGATTCTGATGTTGCTTTCTGTAAAGAAAAAACCTTTGTGTTTATACTTTATAATCCTAACAAATCTCCACTCCGTTCACTAACTCCCAGTTCAGTCTGTATCCAACAAACAACTGGACACTTAGATCTTCTTTAGAATTACATGCTTTCTGTATCATGACCGAAAACTTTCGAAGTGGTTCCCTTAAGTAAAGGCATCCACAATTTTTGTTATTATCTGTAGAATTTAAATGTTATTTTATTGTTACAAAGGGCTCTTTATTTAGTGGGAATGTTGCTGGACACTGTGGAGGACCTCTTAAACCAAAGGCAGTTTAAGTGACCACAGGCTAAGTGAGACGTAGGTAAATGCATTTAGGGAAGGGGAAAATGGATCAAGGTAGAGGGAAGACAAAGAATAAATAAATATAAATATTATATTTATCTGTAACAAACCATAATGGAAAAGAATATTACAAAGAATATGTATACCTGAATCACTTTGCTGTACACCAGAAACTAACACAACGTTGTAAATCAACTATACTTCAATTAGGAAAAAAAAGTTTGGGAATTCCCTGGCGGTCCAGTGGATAAGACTCTGTGGTTTTACTGCCGTGGGCCTGGGTTCGACCTCTGGTTGGGGAACCAAGATCCCACAAAACACGTGGCATGGCACCCCCCCCCCCAAAAAAAAAAGAAATGTTTGAAACAATTTAAATCACAGACACCTGTCTGAAAGAAAAAGAAACCATTTGCATAGCATCTGTTTCCAGCTTGGTGCCCTCTGATGGGTGGTAGGTGGCAGCAGTGTGGCACCTTGAACTGGCACAGTCCCTCTTCCCGCAGGTGTCTGCAGCTCAGAATCTTCCTAGGCTGTTCCACGTTCTCTGGGTCCTGGGACGGTGGCCTGAGGTTTTGTTTTTTGTGCAGAAGTGTCCATTGTTTTTTGCTTTCAAATCCAGCCTGCTATTCTAACTGAACAGAGAACAAGTAGCAACAGGTATTCATAGACTTGGGAAACCAAGTCAGTGATTGTCACGTGGGCTTTATTGGTCTTTCTTTCTTCCCCGCAGGGGTACTTTTACATGTGATGGGAGATGCCCTGGGGTCGGTGGTTGTGGTGATTACGGCCATCATATTCTACGTGCTTCCCCTGAAGCATGAGGACCCATGTAACTGGCAGTGCTACATTGACCCCAGCCTGACTGTCATCATGGTCATCATTATTTTGTCATCTGCCTTCCCACTCATCAAGGAGACTGCTGCCATTCTGCTGCAGATGGTCCCCAAAGGCGTCAACATGGAAGAGCTGAGTAAGTCATGCAATTCTTATCTTGAACCACTGCCCAGTGACTGTTCTTCAGGCCAAAGGGCCAGCATTATTTCAGAGCAGCGTTTGATTTCTGTATCCTGAAATACTTTAAATCACAACGCAATAGAGACATCCTCACATGTTTTGTAGATGACTGCTGCTACTAAGATGACTCACAGCTCCGAGAACCAAAGGTCCTTTTTAGCCCATCATTCTCTGACTCTACTGCAAATTTTTAAGAATGTGTTGCTTGGGCAATACCTATTCCTGCGCTATTTATTTACCTTCATGTCAGAGATTTATTCTAACTCAGATAAGGCCACTCTGTCCAGGACTTGATTTTTATTCCCCCTATTCTGAAAACATGAGTCATTCCTTCCTATTCTAGATCCTGCTTTTTAGTTAACTGATTCTTGTGGGCACACAAGTCACCGTGTGTCCTATAACACAGTAAAATGGACCATATTTAAATTCACTCATTCAGTAATGGAATCTGTTTCTTTGCTTTGCTCAAATAGAAGGTCAAACTCTCACTTGAGTTTATGTGCATCTGAGGATAGAACATTTTTATAGACTTTATAGGATGTCTGAATGGGAACTCTCCAGATGTTGGTGAGAAACTGAATGTGCAACTTTAGTTCTAGTGTTTCTAAATGGAGATGAAGTTTTTATAGGAAAATAATTTTTTTCATGAATATTTGCTATTATTCTATCTATCATTACTTCATCAGTGAGCCAGTAAACATGAACTATAGCCCAGGCCCACTATGCAGCTGAAAGTTGGAAGACCTTATTTCATGACAAATAGCTGAAATTAGATTTGATAGGTCTTAATATATTAAACAGCCATGGATAGCCTTTCCCCCTACAGGCATGATTTACAGTGTGACTGTCCTGCATGCCTACTCTTTGCCCAGTGCTGCAGGCAGAGGACGACAGAGGTAAAAGAGGCTCCGAGGAGCAGATATACTGCATCATTTTCCTTCCAGGGACTTGTTTGCCAATGGAAAAAACAAAAGAAGCATATACAGAGCAACTTGTGATATATATTGGCTTACATTGCCTTTTAACAGAATAATATAGATATATTGAAAAGCAGATATTAAAAAAATTAGAGTGTAATAACGATAGGAACACTCTTATGATACTTATTACATGCTAGGTAATATTGTCCAAATGCTTTACTTATATTAACTCATTTTAATCCTTAAAATAAACTTATGAGGTACTGTCATTATCATTCCTAATTTACAGATAAGGAAACCGAGGCACAGAGGGACTGGGTAAATTTTACAAGGTCATGCAGGTAGTAAATGATTAGCTGGGATTCAAACTCTAGCTGGCTACAGGTTGTTCATCATCACTGTTCAATACCATCTTTCTAAATACATACTAATTTTAGAAAGTATGGAAAATATAGAAGAGCCTAAATAAGAAAATAGAAATCTCTCATAATCCTACCACCCAGAAATTACCACTCTTAATATTTTATGTCAGTCATTCAATAAAACAAGACTTAATCTATCTAAAAAAATCATTTTTGTGTGTGTATATATACAATGATGTTTCATTTTTTTAAAAAAAGAAAGATAAGCAAAATAAGAAGACAGAGAAACACGTAGCAGATGAAGGAGCAAAGTAAAAACCCACCAGGCCAAACAAATGAAGAGGAAATAGGCAGTCTACCTGAAAAAGAATTCAGAGTTAAGATAGTAAAGATATCCAAAATCTTGGAAATAGAATGAAAAAAATACAAGAAATATTTAACAAGAACCTAGAAGAACTAAAGAGCAAATAAACAATGGTGAGCAACACAATAAATAAAATTAAAAATTCTCTAAAAGGAATCAATAGCAGAATAACTGAGGCAGAAGAACGGATAAGTGACCTGGAAGATAAAATAGTGGAAATAACGACCACAGAGCAGAATAAAGAAAAAAGAATGAAAAGAGTTGAGGACAGTCTCAGAGACCTCTGGGACAACATTAAATGCACCAACATTTGAATTATAGGGGCCCCAGAAGAAGAAGAGAAAAAGAAAGGGACTGAGAAAATATTTGAAGAGATTATAGTTGAAAAATTCCCTAATATGGGAAAGGAAATATTCAATCAAGTCCAGGAAGCGCAGAGAGTTCCATGAAGGAAAAATCCAAGGAGAAACACACCAAGACACATATCAAACTATCAAAAATTAAATACAAAGAAAACATATTAAAAGCAGCAAGGGAGAAGCAACAAATAACACACAAGGGAATCCCCATAAGGTTAACAGCTGATCTTTCAGCAGAAACTCTGCAAGCCAGAAGGGAGTGGCAGAACATATTTAAAGTGATGAAAGGGAAAAACCTACAACTAAGATTACTCTACCCAGCAAGGATCTCATTCAAATTCAACAGAGAAATTAAAACCTTTACAGACAAGCAAAAGCTAAGAGAATTCAACACTACCAAACCAGCTTTACAACAAATTCTAAAGGAACTTCTCTAGACAGCAAACACAGGAGAAGGAAAACACCTACAATAACAAACCCAAAACAATTAAGAAAATGGTAATAAGGGGCTTCCCTGGTGGTGCAGTGGTAGAGAGTCCGCCTGCCGATGCAGGGGACACGGGTTCGTGCCCTGGCCCGGGAAGATACCACATGCCGCGGAGTGGCTGGGCCCATGAGCCATGGCCGCTGGGCCTGCGCGTCCGGAGCCTGTGCTCCGCAATGGGAGAGGCCACAGCAGTGAGAGGCCTGCATACCGCAAAAAAAAAAAAGAAAGAAAGAAAGAAAATGGTAATAGGAACACACATATCGATAACTACCTTAAATGTAAATGGATTAAGTGCTCCAACCAAAAGACATACACTGGCTGAATGGATACAAAAACAAGACCCATATATATACCGTCTACAAGAGACTCACTTCAGACCAAGGGACACACACAGACCGAAAGTGTGTGGATGGAAAAAGATATTCCATGCAAATGGAAATCAGAAGAAAGCTGGAGTAGCAGTTCTCATATCCGACAAAATAGACTTTAAAATAAATACTATTACAAGAGAAAAAGAAGGACACTACATAATGATCAAGGGATCAATCCAAGAAGAAGATATAACAATTGTGAATATTTATGCACCCAACATAGGAGTACTTCAATACATAAGGCAAATGCTAACAGCCATAAAAGGGGAAATTGACAGTAACACAATCATACTAGGGGACTTTAACACCCCATTTTCACCAATGGACAGATCATCCAAAATGAAAATAAATAAGGAAACACAAGCTTTAAATGACACATTAAACAGGATGGACTTAATTGATATTTATAGGACACTCCATCCAAAAACAACAGAATACACTTTCTTCTCAAGTGCTCATGGAACATTCTCCAGGATAGATCATATCTTGGGTTACAAATGAAACATTGGTAAACTTAAAAAAATGGAAATCGATCAAGTATCTTTTCCAACCACAACGCTATGAGACTAGATATCAATAACAGGAAAAAAACTGTAAAAAATACAAACACACGGAGGCTAAACAATACACTACTAAATAACAAGGAGATCACTGAAGAAATCAAAGAGGAAATCAACAAATGCCTAGAAACAAATGAGAATGAAAACACGACGACCCAAAACCTATGGGATGCAGCAAAAGCAGTTATAAGAGGGAGGTTTATAGCAATACAATCCTACCTCAAGAAACAAGAAAAATCTCAAACAAACAATCTAACCTTACACCTAAAGCAATTAGAGAAAGAAGAACAAAAAAACTCCAAAGTTAGCAGAAGGAAAGAAATCATAAATATCAGTTCAGAAATAAAGGAAAAACAAATGAAGGAAAGAATAGCAAAGATCAATGAAACAAAATAAAAACTAAATAATAAAACCTTTTCCAGGTTCTTTCAGAAGATAAAGAAAACTGATAAACCATTACCCAGACTCAACAACAAAAAAAGGGAGAAGACTCAAATCAACAGAATTAGAAATGAAAAAGGAGAAGTAACAACTGATACTGCAGAAATACAAAGGATCATGAGAGATTACTAAAAGAAACTCTGTGCCAATAGAATGGACAACCTGGAAGAAATGGACAAATTCTTAGAAAAGCACAAACTTCCAAGACTGAACCAGGAAGAAATAGAAAATATAAACAGACCAATCACAAGCACTGAACTTGAAACTGTTCTCAGTGGTGAAAAAATGAAACTATTTCCACTAAGATCAGGAGCAAGGCAAGGCTGCCCACCCTCACCACTATTATTCAACATAGTTTTGGAAGTTTTAGCCACAGCAATCAGAGAAGAAAAAGAAATAAAAGGAATCCAAATCAGAAGAGAAGAAGTAAAACTGTCACTGTTTGCAGGTGACATGATGCTATACATAGAGAATCCTAAAGATGCTACCAAAAAACTACTAGAGCTAATCAATGAATTTGGTAAAGTAGCAGGATACAAAATTAATGCACAGAAATAGTGTAACATTCCTATACACTAATGATGAAAAATCTGAAAGAGAAATTAAGGACACACTCCCATTTACCATTGCAACAAAAAGAATAAAATACCTAGATATAAACCTACCTAAGGAGACAAAAGACCTGTATGCAGAAAACTATAAGACACTGATGAAAGAAATTAAAGATGATACAAACAGATGGAGAGATATACCATGTTCTTGGATTGAAAGAATCAACATTGTGAAAATGGCTCTACTACCCAAAGCAATCTACAGATTCAACGCAATCCCTATCAAACTACCAATGGCATTTTTCACAGAACTAGAACAAAAAATTGCACAATTTCTATGGAAACACAAAAGACCCCGAACAGTTAAAGCAATCTTGAGAAAGACAAACAGAGCTGGAAGAATCAGGCTCCCTGACTTCAGACTATGCTACAAAGCTACAGTAAACAAGACAGTATGGTACTGGCACAAAAACAGAAATATAGATCAATGGAACAGTGTAGAAAGCCCAGAGATAAGCCCATGTGCGTATGGTCTCCTTATCTTTGGTAAAGGAGGCAAGAATATACAATGGAGAAAAGACAGCTTCTTCAATAAGTGGAAAAACTGGACAGCTACATGTTAAAGAATGAAATTAGAACACTCCCTAACACCATACACAAAAATAAATTCAAAATGGATTAAAGACCTTAATGTAAGACCAGACTCTATAACACTCTTAGAGGAAAACATAGGCAGAACACTCTATGGCATAAATCACAGCAAGATCCTTTTTGACCCACCTCCTAGAGAAGTGGAAATAGAAACAAAAATAAACAAATGGGACCTAATGAAACTTAAAAGCTTTTGCACATCAAAGGAAACCATAAACGAGAGGAAAAGACAACCCTCAGATGGGAGAAAATCTTTGCAAATGGAGCAACTGACAAAGGATTAATCTCGAAAATATATAAGCAGCTCATGCAGCCTAATATCAAAAAAACAAACAAAGCAATCCAACAATAGGCCGAAGACCTAAATAGACAATTCTCCAAAGAAGATATTCACATTGCCAACAAACACATGAAAACATGCTCAACATCATTAATCATTAGAGAAATGCCTGGTGGCGCAGTGGTTGAGAGTCTGCCTGCCAATGCAGGAAGATCCGGGAAGATCCCACATGCCGCGGAGTAGCTAGGCCCATGAGCTATGGCTGCTGAGCCTGCGCGTCTGGAGCCTGTGCTCCACAACGGGAGAGGTCGCAATAGTGAGAGGCCCGCGTACCGCAAAAAAAGAAAAAAAAAAAAGAAAAAAGAGTCAGGTACCACAATGTTCATTGCAGCACTATTTACAATAGCCAGGACATGGAAGCAACCTAAGTGTCCATCGACAGATGAATGGATAAAGAAGATGTGGCACATATGTACAATGGAATATTACTCAGCCATAAAAAGAAACTAAATTGAGTTATTTGTAGTGAGGTGGATGGACCTAGACTCTGTCATACAGAGTGAAGTAAGTCAGAAAGAATAAAACAAATACTATATGCTAACACGTATATATGGAATCTAAAAAAAAAAAAATTTCTCAAGAACCTAGGGGCAGGACAGGAGTAAAGATGTAGATGTAGAGAATGGACTTGAGGACATGGGGAGGGGGAAGGGTAAGCTGGGACGAAGTGAGAGAGTGGCATGGACATATATACACTACCAAGTGTAAAACAGATAGCTAGGGGGAAGCAGCCGCATAGCACAGGGAGATCAGCTGGGTGCTTTGTGACTACCTAGAGGGGTGGGATAGGGAGGGTGGGAGGGAGGTTCAAGAGGGAGGGGATATGGGGATATATATACGTATAGCTGATTCCCTTTGTTATACAGCAGAAACTAACACAACACTGTAAAGCAATTATACTCCAGTAAAGATGTTAAAAAAAAAAGAGGAAAGAATAGCATACCACATATACATTCTAGCTATTTGCTTTTTCACTTAAAAATACATTATATACACTTTCTCATATCCTTAAATATGCAACTTACTTTTTCGCAGCTGTATCATATTCTATCACATAATTGATTTAACGATTTCCATTTTTTTTCATTAACACAAAAAGCATTGTCCAAACCAGTCTTGTACATAAATATTTGGTTATTTGTTTCAGTTAAATTCCTAGTGTTAGAATTGCTGGTTAAGGTTTTTGATCCACATTGCCAAATCCCCTTTAAAAAAGGCATCCTTCTTTATATTCCCACGCCAGTCCATCAGAGCGTCGAATGCCTTGTAAACTCAACCACCCTGGGCATTTTGTGGGGAGGATTGTTATGAAATTTATTTTCTTGAATTGCTTTTTTTTTTTTTTTTTTTTTTGCGGTACGCGGGCCTCTCACTGTTGTGGCCTCTTCTATTGCGGAGCACAGGCTCCGGACGCGCAGGCTCAGCGGCCATGGCTCACGGGCCAAGCCGCTCCGCGGCATGTGGGATCTTCCCGGACCGGGGCACAAACCCATGTCCCCTGCATCAGCAGGCGGACTCTCAACCACTGCGCCACCAGGGAAGCCCCTTGAATTGCCTTTTATGGGCTAACAGTGTATGGTAGAGGAATTCAGAGAGGAAGCAGAAGATTATGGGAAAATGTATGGGAAGATGTAGCCATATACGGTACAGCTATTTTGCTTCCTGTTATTCTTAGTAACTACATCATTCTGGTGAGAATGCTTAAGGGGACCCTATCCTCCCGTGGTGGTTCCATGTTTCAAATGGAACCTTCACCTTGGCTATTGTTTTCTCTCCCCTATTCTAGTGAGTAAACTCTCTGCTGTGCCCGGAATTAGCAGTGTCCATGAAGTTCATGTCTGGGAACTTATAAGTGGGAAGATCATTGCCACTCTGCACATCAAGTATCAGCAGGATGGGGGAGATCAGGATGCCAGTATAAAAATTCGAGAAATCTTCCACAACACGGGAATCCACAATGTGACCATCCAGTTTGAGAAGGTGGACCTGAAGGGGCCCCTGGGGCAGAAGGACTTGCAGCTGCTCTGCAGCTCACCCTGCATCTCCAAGGGCTGCACCAAGCAGCTGTGCTGTCCCCCCGGGGCACTGCCTCTGGCCCATGTCAATGGCTGTGCCGAGCACAATGGCTGTCCCCCACTGGACTTGTCCCGGAGTGATGGCCTTGGGAGACGGCAAACAGCAGAAGTGGCTCTTGAAGTATCTTTGGAAGGTTGTCTGAGTGACCATGGACAAGCTCTTAGCAAATCTCAGGAGGACTCACGTTATGTCAACAGCACACATTTTTAGTTTGGTGCCCACATCAGTAAGCTGTATAGGCGAGGCACTTTGGAACCACTAGCTGGGCTTGTGGGAAGAGATTTGTGGGTCATAGACTCTGATCACACTCACAGTGTGCACACACTCTGTGTTCAATGAGGGTTTTGGCTGTTTGGGATGTTAGTTGAACTTGTCTGTTAATTTTTATGTGACTGAGAACCCTTTTACATTATCCTGGGTGTTTCATGCTGCTCTTCAACAGTTTTGTGTGAACATTTATTTTCCGAAGCAAATGCACTAGTATACATATCAGGGACATTGAAGGCTGGAACTCAATAATTGTGGACACAGGATTCAAAGTAGTTTTTGTTTGGAATTGCTTAGAACGGCTAGCTGACTCTCAGGTGAGCTCATAGCCAAGCACATCAAACAAAAACTTAAGAACCATAATAGCTATATTCTTTTCTATTCCACTGGAAGATCATAAAAGAGGAAAGTTAAGTAGTCCCTATAACTGCAGAAATGTTTTTCTTTGACTAATTTTTGAATAAACGTAAAATGAATACCTAGTAAGGTAGAAAATATTCTCAGAACATTAGAGGATGTCAGGTTTATTGGGGGTGGGGAAAGGCAGGAAGAAAATGCATTTTGATGATTTCTTCATTTTGAGAGGTAGAGAGAAAAAGACTTTCTGCTGTGAACTGAACTACAGCTATAGGATGCTTCAAATGTTCAAATACATAAGATGCTTTTTTTTCACTTGGAAGTGTGGGAATATTTCTACTTTAAGTATGACACAGTACCTATATACTGTCTTTTAGAGTCAGTCTAGTTAGGACTGTTTTCATTTATTGCTTATTAATGATTTACTTATTTGCCCAAATTTCCCTTCAGTCTTCTTTTATATGATCACATTGATCTATGTAGCATTTACCAGGAGAAAATGAGTATTCTCGGGATAGGAGAATATATGGCATTGAGTATGCATTCTGGCCCAAAAAATAAGCTAGATTGACTTTCCTTTAATTAGACATATTTTAAGGTATTTACTATAGTTGCCAACTAGTAATTTGATGGAAAAGCGTATGTCCAAGGGAGAAATGAGAATTAATTAAATTGCTGCCTTTAATGTGTTTCAAGGAGCTTACCTTTTTCTTTTATGTCTCTTGACCCATATTATCAAGTTCATACATCTATTAGAATCTGATTTTCGTTCCATGTACTGGAGAAACATCTGACATGAATTTAACAAACTGTTTAGGCAGCAATATTTTCACCAGAACAGTCTCAAAATAAGTATAAGAAAACGGGAGGTGCCTCGCTAAAGAACTAGAATTTTTTTTTTTTTTTTTTTTTTGCGGTACCCGGGCCTCTCACTGTTGTGGCCTCTCCCGTTGCGGAGCGCAGGCTCAGTGGCCATGGCTCACGGGCCCAGCCGCTCCGCGGCATGTGGGATCTTCCCGGACTGGGACACGAACCCGTGTCCCCTGCATCGGCAGGCGGACTCTCAACCACTGCTGCCACCAGGGAAGCCCTAGAATCTTTTTTGATGGGTTGCAAAATTGACTGAAAAAGATCATCCCTCAGGCTGTAAGCATTGAGTCTGTGCAGTTTAGAATCTTCACAGTTCTCATCAGAAATGCTGGATTGGGAACAGAAAAAGCACCCACATTTTTCAACACAAACACCATTTAAAAAACTGTGTCTTAGTTTTAAATTCTAAGGCTGAAATAAAGAAGCAACTGTGATCAGTAGAATAGGAAAATTTTTATTCCTTGAAAATTTATTATCTGAGTTTAAATTGGCCATGAATTAGGTAAATAGAAAAATGCCTAAATATGTTTTTATCCCTAGGAGTTTATTAAGCATATATACTTAATAGTATTATATAGTATGTACTATAGCTATTATATAGTATGTACTTAATAGCTAAATAGTATTATATAGTATGTACTTAATAGCTAAAATGGGGGTAGATATAAGGCAACAGTTTTACTTTTAATATTAAAAGCATGGCATGTACTCACACAAAACAGAGGATTCTCTGTGAAACTCACCACAGTAAAATGTGGACCAAATTCTCTTGTATAAATGTTGGTTGAGATACACTGATTGGAGCCAAAGAAGAAATGTCTCTCACTTCCAGATTTGAAGGTCTAATTTGATTTCATATCATTCTGCTTTTATTAAAAGGGTAAAATTATAATTTTATAGTTTTTGTGCAGCTGGGTAAAGGAATGCATACTAGTTTACATCCAAATAATGTTCTTTAATTAATCTCTAAAGTATTTTTCTGGAAAGAAAAAGGCTCTTAATTCCAACATAATTAAATCTAACCTCAGAAAATTATCTCGATGGACATTTACGAACATACCAAATTATGGAGTGCAGTCAATGTGAAATAGTACCTTTTGAAGACAGTTGGGCTCGGTGTGTTTAAGAATGTCCAAACCACCTAATTAAGTGCAATATTTTTCTATCGGGTTAGGTGCTTGCATTTGCCACTCAGGCACTGTGATGCCTGCTGTATGGTGTTTTTACTTGGGTTTTACTCTCCCTTTAGTTGTCCTGCATTTTAATTCTCCCAAGGAAACATAAAAATTTTCTTTTTTCCTTTGAATGGGCCCTGCAAAGTGGCAGTGGTGCCTAAACAACACTGTTTTTTTTCCTGAGATTACAAAAATACTGCTACTCAGTTTCGCGTTCCTGTGTGCATAGGTTAGTTCCAGAAAATTCTCTCTTTTTTTTTTAGGAACTGAAAATAAGTTTTTAAGAGTCTAGGGAATCCTCTGGGTGTCAGATCCGGACCAGCCATCAGGTGTTCTAACCTGGGGATGAGGGATAGCCTCCTATTTCTATGGAAAGAGTCCTTTCCGCATTATTTCAGCACCAGCTACAGGAAAAACTAAGTCTACTTTTATTTTCCAACTTTCAACTCTGTTTGTGAAAATAGAGGTTACGTTTTTTATCATGATATTTGTCCATTATGAATACCCGTGGGGCTACCAGGTTCCATTGTTGACAGAAAAAAATATTATCCTTTTAATTTTTTGATCAATAAAATAGGGAGACATTGAGGAAGAATTTAGAATACTCTCCATGTTTAGTTACTTTTTTTCCTTCTTTCTTTTTTTTTTTTTTTTTTTTTTTTTTTTTTTTTTT
>NW_020837968.1:13681180-13812498 GCF_003676395.1 Aethalodelphis obliquidens | reverse complement strand
TTTTTTTTTTTTTTTTTTTTTTTTTTTTTTTTTTGCCACCAGCTGGCCAAACTCTAGTGGAGGTAAATCAGGAACTTCAAAGTTCAGTAGGAATGGGTGCTTTGAATGTCAAAGATATCACTGGGGTAGATTTTGGATTGTAATAAACTGCCTTTTGAGGTAGCAAGAGCTTTTGCTATGCTTCTTCAATCTCCTTGTCCTTGACATTTGAACTGGATAACTCCTTGTTGTGTGGGGCTGTCTTGGCCTTGTAGGATTTTTAGCAACATCTCTTGGCTTCTACCCCCTAGATGCCAGTAGCATCCCCTCAAGTTGTGACAACCAACAATGTCCCCAGACATTGCCACAGGTCCCCTGGGGAGCAGAATAGCCCCTAGCTCTGAGCCACTGACTTAACCTAAGGGTCCTTGAGGGATATTGTTGATGAAAGCCCTTCCAGGGCCCAATAATCCTTTTAATATAATCACTCTGCAGAATTTGCTCTTTAAAAAAATATTTTTAAAGGCTAGATAAAACTATTTATAAAAATACAGTCGTCTTTAGAAGGGGTTACATCAGCACAATTGATTCTTGGAGTTAAGGTGTTTAATTTCCTACCAATTTTAAACTTGATGATATTTTTTTGTTACTGGTTTCTGACAAACAGCGCATCTTAGTGCTATGACAAATTCGGATGTTAAAAACATTTTTTTATTGTCCATGACTCACTTAATCCTTTGCCAAATCATATCCATTTTTTTCCAAGAGTACAAAATACATTTCCTGTTTTTAAATTACCCCGCGTGTAATGTATCTTCACACTCTTGCAATTAAAGATCGCAAAAAAGACTGGTTTAAAAAAAACGACGAAACGCAACCTAATTTGGGTTTCTAATGTAGGCTGAGTAAGCATGCCTATTGTATAGCCCTTGTCGTTCACTTGATAAATTGTCACCTATTTGTGCTTCTGAGTGTATTCACATGTGATTAGCCACAGGAATAAAACAGGAATGAAGCTGTTGAATCGGGGAAGTAGCTGCTGAAATGGAACTTGCATCAGACCCTAATCCTCACTGTAATCTCAATGTTCTTATGAATTTGGAGTTTAGCTAATGAAAATGTGCATCTTTTTCTGGAACTTTTCAGGTGTTTCATTCTGGACTTTTTTGTTTACGTGGAACTTTCTTGCTTATTGCTAGATGGATCAGTGGGCTCCTCTTGGTACAAAGCCAGGCCAGAGACACTGAACCTCCTCTGAATTCTGATGGGAATAATCTGGAAAGGATGATGATTTTCAAGGGAGAATAACCCCTTCCTGGAGGTCTGAAATTATGTTACAGTATTGTGGAGTTTTGTTGCTTAAAGTCTTCCTTCTGTCCTCACAGGTGATTTTGCCAAAGTATAATTGTCACATTTGGGGGAATATTAAAACCCTAAGACACAAAGTTTCAATAACTCATCGCTAATTGCATGTGAAGTCCCCCAGTGATGTATGCACAGACGCATACCTTTAAAAGTGAAGATGTTCAATGGTGCTATCAATAAAAAGTTTTTAAAATAAATATATGACTGAGAGATGTTTGTGAAAATTAAACCGATAACGCAAAGTAGCTGAACGCATTTTGTCTTTGTCACTTACTCTATAGTCAGTTTCCACTCAGTAACTCCGTGGATTGATTTTAATAATTCAGGACTTATTCTGTCTCCATTTCACACCCCTCTGCCACTCTCCACTCTTGGCAGAAATGTCACCAATTGACCCAGCTACCTTACTGTAACCTGGACTGATCTGGTTTTCTAGTGGGGGCTACCCAATGGGTTTGTGTATGAGGGGAGCTCCTGGGATTTAGGGAATGGTGAGAGGTTAGGTTTTTTGGGGGAGAGACCCTATAGATCTGAAAATCTCTCCAATGAATTGACTGGCATCTTTATGACTATTGAATAAGGGGAACAGTCTTCCATTTCTTTCAATTGCTTTTATGCTACCCATCAGTCAACTGATTAATAGGCTTATACTTATTGTAAACCATGTACAAGTGCTTCTTGCCTCTAAGGAGTTTATAATCTATATGTGAAAAAGGCAGTCCACCTTTGTGGGAGTTTAAAGAGAGCTACCTGTAGCCTGGATGGCCGGGGAGTGGGGGGATCTTGTGCTGGACGGGTTCTGGTGCTCAAATGTGCACCTTCTAAGCCCTGGGCAGCATCTGCAAAAGGAGAGGGCTACATAGTATTTCATGACCATTAGCTTCCTTCAGCAGTAAGAGTCTGGAGTATGGAGCAGAGGTGAAAGTACTCAGTACTCTAGGGCTTAGGCTCCAGAATCTCTGACTACTCCATTTAAGAGAGAACCCAGCCTCTCTCCGTGTCTCTTACCTTCCTTAATGTTTCTTCGTAGCACTGTCGCTTGGTAACATTATATTACGCATTTGTTTATTTCCTGTCTCTCCAAGTAGAATAAGGCTTTGTATAATCCACCACTGTGTTCTTCAGCCTCTATCCCAGTGCTTGGAACAGTGCCACAGTACCTGGCACATGAACGAATGAATGAATGAATAGGTTCAGCACTTGGTGTTCCTGGTTGGAGGCTTTGGACAAATCATTTAACTTCACTGTGTTTCAGTTTTCTTATCTATAAATGAGGTTAATGATGAAAGCCTGTGTTATCTTCCTTACAGGGTTATTGTAGGAATCCTAGGAGATCAAATAGGTGAGAGCAGAGTTAAGTGTCAATGGATTTTATTATCTTATGCTTTCCATCTGACGTTCACATTCTTCCTGCTCTTATCCCACCTCCTCTCATCTCTGTAATCCCATTTTGTCAGTTAAATACCCCTTAAAGCTAAATGGCACTAAACAGTGGTGCTGTCAACACGGGTAAAAGTGAAGAGGAGAGAATGAAGAGTCAAGCACAGCGCAAAAGATTTCCATTTGAAACTAGCCTTGGGGTAGTTCAGTGGGTGAAGAAACAGGGAGAGGACAACCCATCTGGAGAGCTGAGACTTCATTCTCTAAGGCAGCAGGCGCTAAGCTTTTGTAGGAGGGATGTTGGAGGGTGAAGATTGGGGAAATACCAGGAACAAAGTTTTTTGGTGAAACGATTTTATGCAGACATCTTCCCCACCACGATCTATGCTGCTCTGTGTTCAGCAGACCTACCACCTCATCTCCTGCTTCACGCAGGATCTTGAGCCCCAGGAGCTGTTGCTAAGGACTCCCTGGGGATGTCCCACGGGAGTCTACAGACATCCCACATTCACTGGGAGTTTACCCCAATTCTTTTTTTCTCTAATGAAGTATGGTTGATTTACAATGTTGTGTTAGTTTCTGCTGTACAGCAAGGTGATTCAGTTATTCATGTATATATACATTCTTTTTTAAAATATTCTTTTCCATTATGGTTTATCATAGGATACTGAACGCAGTTCCTTGTGCTGTACAGTAGGACCTTGGTGTTTATGCATTGTATATATAATCGCTTACATCTGCTAATCCCAACCTCCCACTCCATCCCTCCCCCAACCCCCTCCCTCCTGGCAACCACAGGTCTGTTCTCTGTGTCTGTGAGTCTGTTTCTGTTTCCTAGATAGGTTCAGTTGTGCCATATTTTAGATTCCCCCATATAAGTGATATCACATGGTATTTGTCTTTCTCTTTCTGACTTATTTCACTTAGAATGATCATCTCTAGTTGCATCCATGTTGCCGCAAATGGCATTATTTCGTTCTTTTGTTATGGCTGAGTGGTATCCATTGTATATATGCACCACATCTTCTTTATCTATGAGTTTATCCCAATTCTAAAATCACCGTTCCGTGATGCTCTTCTGTTGGTTTTAGTGGGAGCATTCCGCCCACAATCGCTCCTCCATGCTCCTCTCCCCAGACCAGCTGGAACCTTGCTGCCACATTTAATACCACCTTCCCTCTCATCCTGTGTCTAACTAATCTTTACGCTCAATTAATGTTCCCTTCAAAGGACTCTTGACATCAGCCCCTCCTTTTCTATTCCTGTCCCATTTCTTGGGCGCAGCGTTAACACCTCACACCTGTGCTGGTGCAGAAAGCTGACCAGCCTTGAACTTCCTGTCGACCCTCTTGTTTCCCTCTGCTCCAGGAAGAGGACAAACTCCTCAGCCTGTCACCAAAGCCCCCTTTGCCCCGCTGGGCCCCAGCAAGCTTTATCTTCTTCAGCAGACAATAAGAGCACCGAGATAACCTAAGGAAGTTAGAACGTGAGAGGGTGTAATGGTGGTTCCTTGTGGACTGGTAAATGGAGTTTTGTATGAGTTGGGGAGTGACTATCACACAGTAGCCTGTTCTGTTTACCCTAAAAAGGCATTTTCACTTTTTTGAGTTTTGAATGAGATTAGCCAAGTGATTTCCTTTCTGCTTTCTCTCTCTCTCTCTCTTTTTTTTTTCTGATTCCTTCCTTTTCTATGTTAGCATGTCACTTTGCCCCAAAGGGTGATTTTCTGTGGATGACAAACTGCCGCTCTTCCAGCCCTAGTGTCCTGATTCAGGAGCACGCTCTGAAATGAATACATTCCATGCAGGGAAATAGAGCCACGATCTCACTCATTTTTGTAAGGCAGAAGGATGGTGGACTTTCCTTTGTCTCATACTTGAACCGTATGTTCACAGAGGTGGCTGTACCATTATAATAAGCTCCCATATAGAGTCACAATATTTGGTACATCACACTGGTTCTTTTAGGCTTGGAGATGCAGATGTAATTTTCATGGAATTTTTAACCACAGGGCTGGGTGGGTTTTTTGCCTGCATTTTCTCAGGGGAGGGAGGGGAAGGAGGAGGTATAAATTCTTAGAGTGGCTGGTGTCCATATGTGCTTGCAGCGGTGATGATAAAAACCAGGTCTTCTATCTGCCTCAGAAACCTGGGACCTGTGCTGGGCTGTGAGTGTGTGGCTGTAATCTGGTGTTCAAAAGTATTTAGAAAAAACGAATATGACACTTTTAGAAGGAGTGATGCCTGAAGCTTTGCTTTATAGCTTTTGCTTTCTATTGTCAAAACTTGCACAGCAGAGGGCTTCCTAAGTGGGGAGACGGGATCTGGCCCATGGCCTGACCAAATCTAGGTTATAGAAAAGGGCTTTCCAGGAAGGTGAGAGGAATTGGGAGATTGGGATGGACACATATACACTATTGATACTATGTGTAAAATAGACAGCTAATGAGAACCTACTGTATAGCTCAGGGAACTCTACTCAGTGCGCTGTGGTTACCTAAATGGGAAGGAAATCTAAAAAAAGAGGGGATATATGTATACATATAGCTGATTCATTTTGCTGTACACTAGAAACTAACACACCATTGTAAAGCAACTATACAAATTAATTAACGAAAAAAGAAAAGGGGTTTCCAGAGAGATTTTATTATAAGAATTAACATACACTATGAAGTATAGCTTGGAGTTTGAGCGTTCTGGCTCTGGGGTCTGCCTGCTGTCAACTCCCAGCTCCACCAGCTGCTTGACCTCAGGAAGTCCACTATCTGTGAATAAAAAAAGTTTCCCGAGCCTCATTTTTACCATCCATAAAAGTGGAGAAAGTCTTAATTCCTGCCTCATGAGATTTTGGGGAGGATTAACGGCAATGGTCCCCGTGGAGTACCCAGCACAGAGCCCGGATCTATAAATGCTCTTAGGAATGCTAGGCCTTCTTTAAACTACCAACTTTAATAAGTAAGATTTCAAGAGTTAGTCTTCTTTTTGACTCACCACTCACAGTGGAAATGCCAAAATGTATAGCATAGACCAGCCTTGAGTGTCGGCACCCAATTAGATTTTAAACGTCTTGAGGGCAGAGGCCATATTCCACTATTTCACCAAAGAACAATATAGACTTGATCACATGACCGAAAAATCCCAAGGCACCTTGTTCCTAGGAAAGCGAAATTGACCCCATACTGAAGGGCTTCAGTGGATTACCAGGGCCCTATTCTGCAGGACCTCACCTCCCAACCAAGTTGGTGTCTCCAACAAGAGCTTTATGGAGGGTTCCTGGGTCCAGGTTCCAGTCGGAAGCAGTGAGGGCTTCAGCTCCACGGCTGTCACTGCCTTTCAGCCACAGACCACCGGGACACACCTGTGGATAAATAATAAAACAAATGGGTTTTAATGTTCAATGTAGGGAGGGGACTGTCCACCATGGGGAACCATGAAGCATCTTAGCAAGAGCGTGTTCACAAGGATTTTTTACAGCACCTGGGCTGTGTTGGCTGATCTGGGGGAGGATTCAAGGAAGGGGGGCTTTGCCCTGGATTAGATGCTGCCGGCAAGTGGGATAATTCTATGACTGGGTGTCTTAATAAATTCTGTCTATAAGGTGAGGGGAATGAAGCGAGGCTTCAGTTTGAATTGGTAAAGAAGAGCAGTCATTCATATTATCCTGGGTAGGGGGATGTCCAGTATTTCTCTGGCTGGCAGAGTGCTCTTATTTTTATCTGAGCTTAAGATCAGAGGGCAGAGTGGCTTCTTGTCTGGTGCTCATGTCCTGAGACACTGCGTTCAACAGAACACTCTGACTTAGCCGTGAGTGCCAGGCCAATCCTAGCAACATCAAGGCCGAGCTGTGTCAATTCCAGATGTCAGGGGACCTGCTTGTCTCTTTTTCATATTTTCAGTACGTCACATATTTGTTGATGCATTTTAATGAAGCAGGCTATGAGCGTTTAAATCCTGTTTTGAAGGTCACTTAGAAGCTGTGTGACCCTGGGCAAGTTACTTCACCTCTTGGAGTGTCAGTATCCTCCAAACTTTTCGATGTGAGGTATGATACCTACTCCCAGGAGTGCTGTGAAAATAAAATGAGATCATGCATGTTCCTGGCAAAGACTCAGTGACTTTAAAATGTTAGCTGTTTTTATTGAGCCCCTCTATGTATATATCTGCCTCCATGACTGTCTCATTTTTAGGACATGAATCAAATGCACTTTC
The DNA here is from genome assembly GCF_003676395.1 of Aethalodelphis obliquidens. Taxonomy (NCBI): domain Eukaryota; kingdom Metazoa; phylum Chordata; class Mammalia; order Artiodactyla; family Delphinidae; genus Aethalodelphis; species Aethalodelphis obliquidens. The sequence continues at coordinate 13,805,566 of NW_020837968.1, read as the reverse complement.
TCCTTTTGCCTCATTTTATTTCCTTGCATCATGGGACTATTAAAAAATCCTTTAAGAAAAGGGAACCCTCCTACACTATTGGTGGGAATGTAAATTAGTGCAGCCACTATGGAGAACAGTAGGGAGGTTCCTTAAAAAACTAAAACTAGAGCTACCATATGATCCAGCAATCCCACTACTGAGCATATATCTGGAGGAAAACATGGGTTTCAGAGGATACATGTACCCCAATGTTCATTGCAGTGCTGTTTACAATAGCCAAGACATGGGAGTCACCTAAATGTCCATCGACAGATGAATGAATAAAGAAGATGTGGTGCATATATGCAATGGAATATTACTCAGCCATTAAAAAGAATGAAATAATGCCATTTGCAGCAACATGGATGGACCTAGAGATTGTCATACTAAGTGAAGTAAACCAGAAAAAGACAAATATCACATGATATCACTTATATGAGGAATCTAAAAAAATGATACAAATGAACTCGTCTACAAAACAGAAACAGACTCACAGAGTTAGAGAATGAAGTTATGGTTACCAGGGGGGAAGGGTGGCGGGGAGGGATAAATTGGGAGTTTGGGATTGACATGTACACACTGCTATATTTAAAATAGATAACCAAAAAGGACCTAATGTAAAACACTGTTGTCTTTTTAATGAATATGTGCAAATCAACATCCAATTTCTCTTATTACAGGTAGATTTCTTGTAGCTGTTTATGTTATTATGAAGAGGGAAAATATATTGGCCTAGTTTTCTGATTTTCCTCTTAAAGCAGAAAGCCATTTTTTTTTTGCTTTAGTTATAAAGAAGAGGGGGAATACATGATAAAGTAACTGGCTTGATTTCTCTTTCATTTTACACAGCTTCTGAACATCTAATTGTTTTTAGTTGTCTAAATAAAATGCCTCTAAAACAAACAAAAACCAAACAAAATCCTTTAAATATCATGCTTAGAAGACTTGCTAGATGCCTAAGGTGATTTCTTCTTTTGTGGTCACTCCTAGGAAATACTCTTCATGTCACTGCCGCCATCACTACTGCTGTAACCAATAAGATGGTGTCAAATAATCAGGGCTAGAGAGAGTCTGGCTAACGTGTGTGTCCTAGCATGGGCTGTCACACAGCTTCTCAGTGGCCAGACTGTTACCCAAATACTCAGGTAACTATCTGTCAAACATCAATACATGAATGAATGAAGGGAGGTAAATGGTGAAGTGTGGTTCACCTCTCACCCCACAGTCTGTCAAGTAGGTATTTTCTTTCTCTTTTGACACCAACGTTCAAATGAAGCTCTGATATACAGTTTATAAGTCACTTCAGTGCTCAACACTTCACCGCAAAGAATGCCCTGGGTGAGATATCTGTGGTTTCCAACAATGTTGGCCTCCTATCTCCTCTTTACAGTGTCCTGGACTTGGACTTCCACGCCCACATATGTTTCAGGCCATCACATTTGAAACAGATGTTTTGAGCCCCATTGCTCATATGCTAAGATAGTGTCTTTTGTTATTTGGGAGTTCTCTTTTTAAAAATTTTTATTGGAGTATAGTTGATTTACAATGTTGTGTTAGTTTCTGCTGTACAGCAAAGTGAATCAGTTATACACATACATATATCCACTCTTTTAGATTCTTTTCCCATATAGGCCATTACAGAGTATTGAGTAGTTCCCTGTGCTCTACAGTAGGTCCTTATTAGTTATCTATTTTATATATAGTAGTGTGTATATGTCTATCCCAATCTCCCAATTTATCCCCCCCCCACTTTCCCCCTGGTAACCATAAGATTGTTTTCCACATCTGTGACTCTACTTCTGTTTTGTAAATAAGTTCATTTGTACCATTTTTTTTGGATTCCACATATAAGCAATATCATATGATATCTGTCTTTCTCTGTGTGACTTCCTTCACTCAGTATGATAATTTCTATGTCCATCCATGTTACTGCAAATGGCATTACTTCATTCTTTTTTATGGCTGAGTAATATTCCATTGTATATATGTACCACATCTTCTTCATTCATTCCTCTGTTGACGGACATTTAGGTTGCTTCCATGTTATCTGGGGGTTCTTGATTTCTTTTTGCCTTTCTTAGAACTATTTTTTAAATTACTAAACTGTCATAAAACAAAATTGTGCAGACATGTATAAAGTGTTTGAGATAATTCCAAACCTCAGAGGAAAGCATGCTTAGTAAAATAACCATTTCCAACTATATATTTTGTTCTTCAACTTGCTTTTTATTCATATTAAAAAACGGAAGTATATTGACTTAAAACAGTGTGTTAGTTTCATGTGTACGGCAAACTGATTCAGTTATACACACACACATATGTATATATCTATACTCTATTTTGATTCTTTTACATTATCATTTATTACAAGATATTGAATACAGTTCCCTGTGTTTATCCTTGTTGTTTATCTATTTTATATATGGTAGTGTGCATCTGTTAATCCCATACTCCCAATTTATCTTCAACTTGCTTTTTATTTTAATTAAAAAAAAATTTTGGCCATGCTGTGTGGCTTTCAGGATCTTAGTTCCCTGACCAGAGATTGAACCCTGGCCCTTGGCAGTGAGTGTGGAGTCCTAACCACTGGACCACCAGGGAATTCCCTTGAACTTGCTTGTTAAAGTGAGCAATATATTCTAGCTACTTTCCAAGTCAGGACATAAAGATTCACTCTATTTCTATTAATAGCTACATAGTATTCCATTGCATGTCTATATCAATAAATATCTAATCTCCTACTGATGAATTTTACTTCTAGAAAACCATATGGACTTAAATCTACATACAATTTTATGGGTATTATGTGTGAGTATGTTTGGACTCCATGCCATTAAAAGTGTTTCTTCTTTATACTTTTTGCCCCACCCCATTTTCTATAATGAGTATAAGATACTTACATAATATTAGAAAAAAATTATTTAAAAATAGTATTCATTTCACAAATGTTCAATTCAATTCAACAATGTCTCATATCTTCAAATAAAGCTGTTCCTTGACAACATAGACTGCATCTTCATATGATGGTAACATTGACTCAGCACTCCTATGTGCCAGGTACTTGACATGTATATATGATCTCATTTAATCATCACACATGTCTGCAAAGTCAGTTTGCTCTTTTACTTACGAGGAAAATGAAGCCCAGAGAGTGTTTTTCGCTTTTTAAAAATTTAAATATATTAATTTTTTTGGCTGTGTTGGGTTTTCGTTGCTATGCACGGGCTTTCTTTAGTTGTGGCAAGCTGGGGCTAGTCTTTGTTGCAGTGCATGGGCTTCTCATTGTGGTGGCTTCTCTTGTTGCAGAGCATGGGCTGTAAGTGCACGGGCTTCAGTAGTTGTGGCATGCAGACTCAGTAGTTGTGGTGCACGGGCTCAGTAGTTGTGGTGTATGGGATTAGTTGTTCCACGGCACGTGGGATCTTCCTGGACCAGGGATTGAACCTGTGTCCCCTGCATTGGCAGGAGGTTTCTTTTTTTTTTTTTTACTTCTTTATTGGAGTATAATTGCTTTACAATGTTGTGTTAGTTTCTGCTGTATAACAAAGTAAATCATCTATATGTATACATATATCCCCATATCTCCTCCCTCTTGCGTCTCCCTCTCACCCACCCTATCCCACCCCTGTAGGTGGTCACAAAGCTATGAGCTGATCTCCCTGTGCTATGCAGCTGCTTCCCACTAGCTATCTATTTTACATTTGGTAGTGTATATATGTCAATGCTACTCTCTCACTTTGTCCCAGCGTACCCTTCGCCTTCCCCGTGCCCTTAAGTACACTCTCTACATCTGCGTCTTTATTCCTGTTCTGCCCCTAGGTTCTTCAGAACCTTTTTTTTTTTTTAGATTCCATATATATGTGTTAGCATATAGTATTTGTTTTATTCCTTCTGACTTACTTCACTCTGTATGACAGACTCTAGGTCCATCCACCTCATTACAAATAACTCAATTTTGTTTCTTTATATGGCTGAGTAATATTCCATTGTATATATGTGCCACATCTCTTTATCCATTCATTTGTCGATGGACACTTAGGTTGCTTCCATGTCCTGGCTATTGTAAATAGAGCTGCAATGAACATTGTGGTACATGACTCCTTTTGAATTATGGTTTTCTCAGGGTATATGCCCAGTAGTGGGATTGCTGGATCATATGGAAGTTCTATTTTTAGTTTTTTAAGGAACCTCCATACTCTTCTCCATAGTGGCTGTATCAATTTACATTCCCACCACCAGTGCAAGAGGGTTCCCTTTTCTCCACACCCTTTCCAGCATTTATTGCTTCTAGATATTTTGATAATGGCCATTCTGACTGGTGTGAAGTGATACCTCATTGTAGTTTTGATTTGCATTTCTCTAATAATTAGCAATGTTGAACATCTTTTCATATGCCTCTTGCCATCTGTATGTCTTCCTTGGTGAAATTTCTATTTAGGTATTCTGCCCATTTTTTAATTGGATTATTTTTTTTTTTTGATATTGAGCTCCATGAGCTGTTTGTATATTTTGGAGATTAATCCTTTGTCTGTAGTTTCATTTGCAAATAGTTTCTCCCATTCTGAGGGTTGTCTTTTCATCTTGTTTAGGGTTTCCTTTGCTGTACAAAAGCATTTGTTTCATTAGGTCCCATTTGTTTATTTTTATTTTCATTACTCTAGGAGGTGGGTCAAAAACATCTTGTTGTTTATGTCAGAGTGTTTTTCCTATGCTTTCCTCTAAGAGTTTTATAGTGTCTGGTCTTACATTTAGGTCTTTAATCCATTTTGAGTTCATTTTTGTGTATGGTGTTAGGAAGTGTTCTAATTTCATTCTTTTACATGCAGTTGTCTAGTTTTCCCAGCACCACTTATTGAAGAGGCGGTCCTTTCTCCACTGTACATTCCTGCCTCCTTTATCAAAGATAAGGTGACCATATGTGCGTGGGTTTATCTCTGGGCTTTCTATCCTGTTTCATTGATCTATCTTTCTGTTTTTGTGCCAGTACCATACTGTCTTGATTACTGTAGCTTTGTAGTATAGTCTGAAGTCAGGGAGCCTGATTCCTCCAGCTGTTTCTCGTTCTCAAGACTGCTGTGGCTATTCAGGGTCTTTTGTGTTTCCATACAAATTTTGAAAAAAAATTTTTTTTGGCGGTATGCGGGCCTCTCACTGCTGTGGCCTCTCCCATTGTGGAGCACAGGCTCTAGATGCACAGGCTCAGAGGCCATGGCTCACAGGCCCAGCCGCTCTGCGGCCTGTGGGATCTTCCTGGACAAGGGCACAAACCCGTGTCCCCCGCATTGGCAGGCAGACTCACAACCACCGCACCACCAGGGAAGCCCCAAATTTTGAAATTTTTTGTTCTAGTTCTGTGAAAAATGCCATTGGTAGTTTGATAGGGATTGCATTGAATCTGTAGATTGCTTTGGGTAGTAGAGTCATTTTCACAATGTGGATTCTTCCAATCCAAGAACATGGTATATCTCTCCATCTATTTGTATCATCTTTAATTTCTTTCATCAGTGTCTTATAATTTTCTGCATACAGGTCTTTTGTCTCCTTAGGTAGGTTTATTCCTAGATATTTTATTCTTTTTGTTGCAATGGTAAATGTGAGTGTTTTCTTGATTTCACTTTCAGAGTTTTCATCATTAGTGTATAGGAATGCCAGAGATTTCTGTGCATTAATTTTTTTATCCTGCTACTTTACCAAATTCATTGATTAGCTCTAGGAGTTTTCTGGTAGCATCTTTAGGATTCTCTATGTATAGTATCATGTCATCTGCAAACAGTGACAGCTTTACTTCTTCTTTTCCGATTTGGATTCCTTTTATTTCCTTTTCTTCTCTGATTGCTGTGGCTAAAACTTCCAAAACTATGTTGAATAAGAGTGGTGAGAGTGGGCAACTTGTCTGGTTCCTGATCTTAGTGGAAATGCTTTAATTTTTTCACCATTGAGGACGATGTTGGCTGTGGGTTTGTCATATATGGCCTTTATTATGTTGAGGAAAGTTCCCTCTGTGCCTACTTTCTGCAGGGTTTTTACCATAAATGGGTGTTGAATTTTGTCGAAAGCTTTCTCTGCATCTATTGAGATGATCATGTGGTTTTTCTCCTTCACTTTGTTAATATGGTTGATCACATTGACTGTTCTGCATATATTGAAGAATCCTTGCATTCCTGGAATAAACCCCACTTAATCATGGTGTATGATCCTTCTAATGTGCTGTTGGATTCTGTTTGCTAGTATTTTGTTGAGGATTTTTGCATCTATGTTCATCAGTGATATTGGCCTGTAGTTTTCTTTCTTTGTGACATCCTTGTCTGGTTTTGGTATCAAGGTGATGGTGGCATCATAAAATGAGTTTGGGAGTGTTCCTCCCTCTGCTATATTTTGGAAGAGTTTGAGAAGGATAGGTATTAGCTCTTCTCTAAATGTTCGACAGAATTCGCCTGTGAAGCCATCTGGTCCTGGGCTTTTGTTTGTTGGAAGATTTTTAATCACAGTTTCAATTTCACTGCTTGTGATTGGTCTGTTCATATTTTCTATTTCTTCCTGATTCAGTCTTGGCAGGTTGTGCATTTCTAAGAATTTGTCCATTTCTTCCAGGTTGTCCATTTTATTGGCATAGAGTTGCTTGTAGTAATCTCTCATGATCTTTTGTATTTCTGCAGTGTCAGTTGTTACTTCTCCTTTTTCATTTCTAATTCTATTGATTTGAGTCTTCTCCCTTTTTTTCTTGATGAGTCTGGCTAATGGTTTATCTATTTTGTTTATCTTCTCAAAGAACCAGCTTTTAGTTTTATTGATCTTTGCTATTGTTTCCTTCATTTCTTTTTCATTTATTTCTGATCTGATTTTTATGATTTCTTTCCGTCTGCTAACTTTGGGAGGTTTTGTTCTTCTTTCTATAATTGATTTAGGTGCAAGGTTAGGTTGTTTATTCGAGATGTTTCCTGTTTCTTAAGGTAGGACTGTATCGCTATAAACTTCCCTCATAGAACTGCTTTTGCTGCATCCCATAGATTTTGGGTCATCGTGTCTCCATTGTCATTTGTTTCTAGGTATTTGTTTATTTCCTCTTTGATTTCTTCAGTGATCACTTCGTTATTAAGTAGTGTATTGTTTAGCCTCCATGTGTTTGTATTTTTTCAGATCTTTTCCTGTAATTGATATCTAGTCTCATAGCGTTGTGGTCGGAAAAGATACTTGAAACAATTTCAATTTTCTTAACTTTACCAAGGCTTGACTTGTGACCCAAGATATGATCTATCCTGGAGAATGTTCCATGAGCACTTGAGAAAAATGTATATTCTGTTGTTTTTGGATGGAATATCCTATAAATATCAAGTCCATCTTGTTTAATGTACCATTGAAAGCTTGTGTTTCCTTATTTATTTTCATTTTGGATGATCTGTCCATTGGTGAAAGTGGGGTGTTAAAGTCCCCTACTATGATTGTGTTAGTCGATTTCCCATTTTATGGCTGTTAGTATTTGCCTTATATATTGAGGTGCTCCTATGTTGGGTGCATAAATATTTACAATTGTTATGTCTTCTTCTTGGATCAATCCCTTGATCATTATGTAGTGTCCTTATTTGTCTCTTGTAATAGTCTTTATTTTAAAGTCAATTTTGTCTGATACGAGAATTGCTACTCCAGCTTACTTTTGGTTTCCATTTGCATGGAATATCTTTTTCCAACCCCTTACTTTCAGTCTGTATGTGTCTCTAGGTCTGAAGTGGGTCTCTTGTAGACAGCATATATATGGGTCTTGTTTTTCTATCCATTCAGCCAATCTGTGTCTTTTGGTGGGAGCATTTATTCCATTTACATTTAAGGTAATTATTGATATGTATGTTCCTATTCCCATTTTCTTAATTGTTTTGGGTTTGTTATTGTAGGTGTTTCCCTTCTCTTGTGTTTCCTGCCTAGAGAAGTTCCTTTAGCATTTGTTGTAAAGCTGGTTTGGTGGTGCTGAACTCTCTCAGGTTTTGCTTGTCTGTAAAGGTTTTAATTTCTCCATCAAATCTGAATGAGATCCTTGCTGGGTAGAGTAATCTTGGTTGCAGGTTTTTCTCCTCCATCACTTTAAATATGTCCTGTCACTGCCTTCTGGCTTGCAGAGTTTCTGCTGAAAGATCAGCTGTTAACCTTATGGGGATTCCCCTGTGTGTTATTTGTTGTTTTTCCCTTGCTGCTTTTAATATGCTTTCTTTGTATTTAATTTTTGACAGTTTGATTAATATGTGTCTGGCGTATTTCTCCTTGGATTTATCCTATAAGGGACTCTCTGTGCTTCCTGGACTTGATTAATTATTTCCTTTCCAATATTAGGGAAGTTTTCAACTATATAATCTCTTCAAATATTTTCTCAGTCCGTTTCTTTTTCTCTTCTTCTTCTGGAACCCCTATCATTTGAATGTTGGTGCGTTTAATGTTGTCCCAGAGGTCTCTGAGACTGTCCTCAGTTCTTTTCATTCTTTTTTCTTTATTCTGCTCTGCAGTAGTTATTTCCACTATTTTATCTTCCAGGTCACTTATCCGTTCTTCTGCCTCAGTTATTCTGCTATTGATCCCATCTAAAGTATTTTTAATTTCATTTATTGTGTTGTTCATCATTGTTTGTTTCATCTTTAGTTCTTCTAGGTCCTTGTTAAATGTTTCTTGCATTTTGTCCATTCTATTTCCAAGATTTTGGATCATCTTTACTATCATTATTCTGAATTCTTTTTCAGGTAGACTGCCTATTTCCTCTTCATTTGTTAGGTCTGGTGGGTTTTTATCTTGCTACTTCAACTGCTGTGTGTTTTTCTGTCTTCTCATTTTGCTTATCTTACTGTGTTTGGGGTCTCCTTTTTGCAGGCTGCGGGTTCATAGTTCCCGTTGTTTTTGGTGTCTGTCCCCAGTGGCTAAGGTTGGTTCAGTGGGTTGTGTAGGCTTCCTGGTGGAGGGGACTAGTGCCTGTGTTCTGCTGGATGAGGCTGGATCTTGTCTTTCTGATGGGCAGGTCCACGTCTGGTGGTGTGTTTTGGGGTGTCTGTGGACTTATTATGATTTTAGGCAGCCTCTCTGCTAATGGGTTGGGTTGCGTTCCTGTCTTGCTAGTATTTTGGCATAGGATGTCCAGCACTGTAGCTTGCTGGTCGTTGAGTGAAGCTGGGTGCTGGTGTTGAGATGGAGATCTCTGGGAGATTTTCGCCGTTTGATATTATGTGGAGCTGGGAGGTCTCTTGTGGACCAGTGTCCTGAAGTTGGCTCTCCCACCTCAGAGGCACAGCACTGACTCCTGACTGCAGCACCAAGAGCCTTTCATCCACACGGCTCAGAATAAAAGGGAGAAAAAGTAGAAAGAATTAGTAGAAGAAGAAAGAAAGAAAGAAAGGAAGAAAGGAAGAAAGAAAGAAGGGAGGGAGGGAGGGAGGAAGGAAGGAAGGAGGGAAGGAAGGAAAGAAAGAAAGAAGATCAAATAAAGTAAGATAAAATATAATAGTTATTAAAATAAAAAATTAATTATTAAGAAAAAAAAAAACGGATGGATAGAACCCTAGGACAAATGGTGGAAGCAAAGCTATACAGACAAAATCTCACACAGAAGCATACATATACACACTCACAAAAAGAGGAAAAGGGGAAAAAATCATAAATCTTGCTTTCAAAGTTCACCTCCTCAGTTCGGGATGATTCGTTGTCTATTCATGTATTCCACAGATGCAGGGTACATCAAGTTGATTGTGGAGTTTTAATCCGCTGCTTCTGAGGCTGCTGGGAGAGATTTCCCTTTCTCTGCTTTGTTCTCACAGCTCCCAGGGGCTCAGATTTGGATTTGGCCCGGCCTCTGAGTGTAGGTCGCCGGAGGGCATCTGTTCTTCGCTCAGACAGGATGGGGTTAAAGGAGCCGCTGATTCGCGGGCTCTGGCTGACTCAGGGTGGGGGGGGGGGCACGTGGTGCGGGGCGGGCTTGCGGCGGAAGAGGCCGGCGTGACGTTGCACCAGCCTCCTGGCAGTGGCGGGCTGCACAGGTTCCCGGAAGGGAGGTGTGGACAGTGACCTGTGCTCGCACAGTCTTTTTGGTGGCGGCAGTAGCAGCCTTAGCTGCTCATGCCCGTCTCTGGGGTCTGCGCTTTTAGCCGCGGCTCGCGCCCGTCTCTGGAGCTCCTTTAAGCAGCGCTCTTAATCCCCACTCCTCGCGCACCAGGAAACAAAGAGGAAAGAAAAAGTCTCCTGCCTCTTCGGCAGCTCCAGAGTTTTCCCCGGACTCTCTCCCAGCTAGCCGTGGTGCACTAACCCCCTGCAGGCAGTGTTCACGCCAACAACTCCAGTCCTCTTCCGGGGCTCCGACCGAAGCCCGAGCCTCAGCTCCCAGCCCCGCCCGCCCCGGCCGGTGAGCAGACAAGCCTCTCGGGCTGGTGAGTGCCTGTATGCCCTGATCCTCTGTGCGGCAATGTCCCCGCTTTGCCCTCCACACCCCTGTTGCTGTGCTGTCCTCCGCGGCTTTGAAGCTCCCCCCTCCGCCTCCCGCAGTCTCCGCCCGCGAAGGGGCTTCCTAGTGTGTGGAAACTTTTCCTCCTTCATAGCTCCCTCCCACTGGTGCAGGTGCCGTCCCTATTCTTTTGTCTCTGTTTATTCTTTTTTCTTTTGGCCTACCCAGGTACGTGGGGGGTTTCTTGCCTTTTGGGAGGTCTGAGGTCTTCTGCCAGCGTTCAGTAGGTGTTCTGTAGGAGTTGTTCCACGTGTAGATGTATTTCTGGTGTATCTGTGGGGAGGAAGGTGATCTCCATGGCTTACTCTTCCGCCATCTTCCCGGAAGCCCCCTCTTTCACTCTATACCTTAATTTGTTAATATGGTGTATCACATTGATTGATTTGCATATATTGAAGAATCCTTGCATCCCTGGGATAAATTCCACTTGACCATGGTGTGTGATCCTTTTAATATGCTGTTGGATTCTGCTTGCTAGTATTTTGTTGAGGATTTTTGCATATATGTTCATCAGTGATATTGGTGTATAATTTTCTTTTTTTGTGATATCTTTTTCTGGTTTTGTAATCAGGGTGACGGTGGCTTTGTAGAATGAATTTGGGAGTGTTCTTCCCTCTGCAATTTTCTGGAAGAATTTGAGAAGGATAGGTGTTAGCTCTTCACTAAATGTTTGATAGAATTTGCCTGTGAAGCCATCTGGTCCTGGACTTTTGTTTGTTGGAAAATTTTAAATTACAGTTTCAATTTCATTACTTGTGACTGGTCTGTTTATATTTTCTATTTCTTCCTGGTTCAGTCTTGGAAAATTGTACCTTTCCAAGAATCTGTCCATTTCTTTGTGGTTGTCCATTTTATTGGCATATACTTGTTTGTAGTAGTCTCTTATAATCCTTTGTATTTTTGCAGTGTCAGTTGTTATTTCTCCTTTTCATTTCTAATTTTATTAATTTGTGTCCTCTGCCTTTTTTTCTTCATGGGTCTGGCTAAAGGTTTATCAATTTTGTTTATCTTTTCAAAGAACCAGCTTTTGGTTTTATTGATCTTTGTTTTTGTTTTCTTCATTTATATTTCATTTATTTCTGATCTGAGCTTTATGATTTCTTTCCTTCTGCTAACTTTGTTGTTTTTTTTTTCTGTTGTTCTTTCTCTAGCTGCTTTAGGTGTAGGGTTAGATTGTTTATTTGAGATTTTTCTTCTTTCTTGAGCTGAGATTGCATTGCTATAAACTTCCCTCTTAGAACTGCTTTTGCTGCATCCCATAGGTTTTGGGTTGTCATGTTTCATTGTCATTTGTTTCTAGGTGTTTTTTGTTATCCTCTTTGATTTCTTCAGTGATCTCTTGGCTATTTAGTAGTGTATTGTTTAGCCTCGATGGGTTTGTATTATTTACAGTTTTTTTCCTGTAATTGCGTTGTTGTAGGAAAAGATACTTGAAACAATTTCAATTTTCTTAAATCTACCAAGGCTCATTTTGTGACCCAACATATGATCTATCCTGGAGAATGTTCCACGAGCACTTGAGAAGAAAGTGTATTCTGTTGTTTTTGGTGGAATGTCCTATAAGTATCAATTAAGTCCATCTTGTTTAATGTATCATTTAAAGCTTGTGTTTCCTTATTTATTTTCATTTTGGATGATCTGTCCATTGGTTGAAGTGGGGTATTAAAGTCCCCTTGTATTACAGTGTTACTGTCGATTTCCCCTTTTATGGTTGTTAGCATTTGCCTTATGTATTGAGGCGCTCCTATGTTTGGTGCATAAATATTTACAATTGTTATATCTTCTTCTTGGATTGAGCCCTTGGTCATTATGTAGTGTCCTTCCTTATCTCTTGTAACAATCTTTATTTTAAAGTCTATTTTATCTGATATGAGTATTGCTACTCCAGCTTTCTTTTGATTTCCGTTTGCATGGAGTATCTTTTTCCATCCCTTCACTTTCAGTCTGTATGTGTCCCTTGGTCTGAAGTGGGTCTCTATAGACAGCATATATATGGGTCTTCTTTTTGTATCCACTCAGTCTGTGTCTTTTGGTTGGGGCATTTAATCCATTTACATTCAAGGTTATTATCGATATATATGTTCCCATTACCATTTTCTTAATTGTTTTGGGTTTGTTTTTGTGGGTCTTTTTCTTCTCTTGTGTTTCCCACCTAGAGAAATTTCTTTAGCATTTGTTGTAAAGTCAGTTTGGTGGTGCTGAATTCTCTTAGCTTTTGCTTGTCTGTAAAGGTTTTAATTTCTCCATCAAATCTGAATGAGATCCTTGCTGGGTAGAGTAATCTTGGTTGCAGGTTTTTCTGTTTCATCACTTTAAGTATATCCTGCCACTCCCTTCTGTCCTTCAGAGTTTCTGCCAAAAAATCAGCTGATGATCTTATGGGGATTACTTTGTATACACTTTTTTTGTTTTTCCCTGCTGCTTTTAATATTTTTTCTTTGAATTTAATTTTTGATAGCTTGATTAATATGTGTCTTGGTGTGTTTCTCTTTGGATTTATCCTGTATGGAACTCTCTGCACTTCCTGGACTTGATTGACTATTTCCTTTCCCATGTTAGGGGAGTTTTCCACTATAATCTCTTCAAATATTTTCTCAGACCGTTTCTTTTTCTATTCTTTTCCTGGGACCCCTATAATTAGAATGTTGGTGCATATAGTGTTGTCCCAGAGGTTTCTGAGATGTGTTCAATTATTTTCATTCTTTCTTCTTTATTCTGCTCCTCAGCAGTTATTTCCACCATTTTGTTTTCCACCTCACTTATTCGTTCTTCTGTCTCAGTTATTCTGTTATTGCTTCCTTCTAGTGTATTTTCATTTCAATTATTGTGTTGTTTATTTCTGTTTGTTCTTTATTCTTCTAGATCTTTGGTAAATATTTCTTGTATTTTCTCAATCCATGCTTCCATTCTGTTTCCGAGATTCTGGATCATCTATACTATCATTACTCTGAATTCTTTTTCAGGTAGCTTGCCTATTTCCTCTTCCATTTATTTGGTCTTGTAGGTTTTTACCTTGCTCATTCATCTGTAACATATTTTTTTGCCATCTTGTTATTATTATTTTTTTTTGATAAGTGGCATTGTGTTCCTATCTTACTGGTTGTTTGGCCTGAGGTTTCCCATACTGGAGTGTGTAGGCTGTTGGGTAGAGCTGGGTCTTGGTGCTGAGATGAAGACCTCTGGGCGACCTCACTCCAATGAATATTCCCTGGGGTCTGAGGGTCTCTGTTAGTCCAGTGGTTCTGACTCAGAGCTCCCACTGCAGGAGCTTCAGCCCGAACCCCCGGCTTGTGAAACAAGATCACGCAAGCTGTGTGGGGTGGCAAAAAAAAACAAGAAAAAAGGAGAACAATAACAAAGTAAAAAATAAAATTAGACTAGGAAACTAACAGATATGTTAGAAAGAATATAAAAATAAAAATACAGATGAAACAACAACCGGAAGGTAAAAGAGAACCACAGTAGTAAAAAAGAGGAGGAGAAAAGAAAAAAAAAGGTGGAAAAGGCCTTGGCTGTGGAGGGAGGGCCTTAAGCAGGGGTGGGGTTTGGGCGGTGGTGGGGGGCCTATGCTCAGGACCCACAGGGATGGAAAAGGCCCTGCTGGTGTGGGAGGTGGGGCTTAGGCTCAACGGAACAGAAGGGGCCAAGGGTGCCTGTGCCTCTGGTCTCAGAGGGCAGGGGATCCCACCTGGGAGCCCGGCAGGCTTCCTGGGCTCAAGTGGGTGGGGCAAATGCCCTTCTCTCCTGCTTCTCCAGGTCCGGAGGGCCCCTCCCACCTGCCTCTCCTGTTCTCCCGGCCTCCCTTCTACGCCCCCAGGACCAACGTGGCCCAGAGGGGTCCTCTGAGGCCATAGGACCTGGCCAGAGAGCCAGGCAGACTTCCCAGGCCGATTGGGCAGGGGAAACGCTGGGCGTGCTCCCCCCTGATCTGAGCCCCCGTGGGTCCCTCCAGGGCTGAGAACCCCTCCACCTTCTCAGCCACCCCTCAGGGGTGCTGGTCCTGTCTGGCCTCCACCTTTCCTCTCCCCCCAATACCCCCATGTCCTACTGGTTCACTTGGGGGTTCCGAGGTTCCCCCACTAGTGGCCGGCAGGCGCCCTAGTTGTGGGGGGACACAAACTCCGTGTCTTCCCACACTGCATCTTGACTCCGCCCCCTTAATTCTACCTTTTATCCTATATATAGCCTGTTCTCAATTGAGAACAGGCTCAACTGTAGATTGAGCTTATTGTAAATAAGGCTTATTGTAAATTCCATGTTGGAGATTCAAAAAGTTAAAAAGAACATTAAATGATTGTCTCTTTAAGAGTCATGTCTTATATTTTTCTTCCCCATTTAAGTGAATGCTCTTTTATCCTCTAATTAAAGAATGGGTGTCTATTTTGCTGTCACATTTTGGATGTTGGATATGAACTTGGATTTGAACCGGGCTGTGCTTCAGTATCTTGGATAAGTCTTTTCCCCCGGACCTTCTTTTCTCCCTCTGTGACATGAAGTCGTTGGGTGAATGATCTCCAGGTGCCCTTCAGTGCATCTATCCTAGGGTCTCATGGTTCATGTTTGAGTTTCTTGTTTTATTCTTGAGCATCTTGAGTAATTCTTGCTACTTTGCTTTGGTGTCCTTCTCTGCTTGTACATCTGTGGCACATGACGAGTGTTTCAGTTCTGTTCTTGGCTAACTTTATTTCCCTTCAGCTCTGCCCTGTTTTCTTTGCCTAAAGGCTTTTTATCTTACATCCTTTTCCCTTATGTTCTTGCAATGAATTCTTCTGGGCTCCTGTCCCCCTTGTAGCTCCCTCACACAGGACCTCTTTGTAACTCAAGCGTCAGAAGATTGGCCTAAGGTCTGTTCTGAAGGCCACTTGTGTTCTTTCAGGATGTCCTCCCCACAGGAGACAGCTGGATCCATGGAAATCGAAGTCTTGCAAAAACTGTGTTTTCTTTCCTTTGCTAGAGGGTTTTGGCATCTGGTCTGTTACATTCCACTTCTATCTTTTTATTTTATTTTTTATCTTATTTCCCCTACATCTAGGAAGCTTAAAACTTTCTCTAAGATTACCTTTAAGCTTTAAAAACTCAACTTCCTCTATTCTCTTTATGGATAGCAGACAGCCTGATATGGAACTGTATTCCCAAAGCAGGATATGGGAAATATTTTAGGTGATACATGAACAAACACATTTTAAAAAAAATATTGTGTATTGATTTGAGTGTTTGTTGAAATATAACTATCACATAAAACTTATAGGTTCACAGCTGTGTTATAAAAGCTCTCCTTTTTAATATATTTCCTTAACTAGCAAAAGCCTGATTTAAAGAAAATTCTGAAATAATGCAAGTTAACTTTGACCACTTAGTATAGTGTTTTAACATGTTAATTCATTTAATCCTCAAAACAAGTCAATGAAGTAGGTGCTATTATTCACCCCCATTTAATTAATTTATTTATTATTATTTTTATAAGGGGAAATTTTAATTTGATATTTGTGTTTTGTTTTGGTTACACCATTTTAAAAGATATTGCTTATTGTTTTTTCAAGGATTCACAAGAGAAATTTTTCATTAAATTAACAGCTACAAATTTTTTTTCCTCAACATAAGGATATAGGTATGCACCAATTTTGCATTAAACATTGATTAAATACATATTTTAATTAGAAAAAGGAAATTTAACTATTCAATACTTTTTCTTTATTCCTAGATACAAGGAATTCACTCCCATTTTAAACACGAGGAAAGAGGCATAAGCCAAGTCCACTGCCCAAAGTCACAAAGCTAGTAGGAGGCAGCACCAGGATCGGAACTTAGGTAGGTTGATTTCAGGACTGTGTTCTAACCACTAAACAATACTGGCTCTAAGAAAGTAATAGAGTACATGGCATAAGATTTTAGCAAAAGTCATGAAGGTGGTTTTGAATGACTGAAGCTTGGAAAGCTTCCAGGTAATGGAAAACACATGGGCTTTGGCCTTGGACATACCTCAAATGCTGGATTGGTTATTGATCAATTGTTTGTTTCTAGGCACATCACTTAACCTCTATTAAAATGCTGGAGAAAGTATAAGGGGCTCATTGTGTCATAAGTTTTAACACATATTAATTCCCTTTCCTCCCTGTGACTCTCATTTTTTTATCCATAAGATACCAAGATCAGTGAATATTGAGAGGATTAGATCAAGTAGCAGTTATCAATGCATGGTAAGTGTTTGTAAAGACACATTGATGTCTTTTACTTTGTTGATCTCTCATAGTGGGCACCTTGACATTTATGATCCCCAAGTGCTTTAAGGAAAGGACCCTCTTACCTTCTCCCTACCAGCAACCAACACAGGGTCAGCCTGGTGAATTTCACTGATGCCAGGCTCTCCACTGGAAAGGGCAGAGAGTGTAGGGTAACCGCAGCCAGGAAGAGAATACATTCTTGATTGGAGCTGGGCTGATGGGAGAGGGGTTGTGTCTCCATCAGAAGAGAAGGGAATGGGAGATGGAGGTGACCTCTCTGGGGTCCATTCCAGGTCTGTGAGGCCATGTGTGGGTAGCTTCAGAATTGGTTTGTTCACTAAATGTATCATTATAAAATGAAGTTCTTGACCTGCAAGATATAACTGTGGGCAGGGACATCTGAGGTTCAAAATGGGAAATGCCTATAGCAGCATTCTTGTGGTAAAATATTTCCAGATTTTACAACTTTGAACCCATTACCCTGGAAGGAATAATACAGATGTCTCCAGACTCTTTACCCAAGTGATTACAATGGCATTTGGTAAAGCTGGGGCCATTTTATTCTTCACAAATGATTAAACCTCTATGACTAATACAAGGGCAGCTGCATTTTAAAGGAGAAGATCAATTTGCTAAGTATTTTGAAAAATAGCCATATGCCCTGGATATCATAACTGAAAATGAAATTTCATGCATTTTGGTTGAAAGGGCTTTTTATAAGCCCTCCACCTCCCCTCATGAATGTGTGTGCCTTTAAAAAAAAATAATACTTCATTCTCCTTGACTTCTTCTGTAATGCAGGGAAAAGCAGAATTTGGGTCCAAAGCTCTAATTCAGGTCTCCGCATTTATATTTAAGACGACTGCATGACCTTGGGTAATTCATGAAACCATTCTGCACCTGAGTTCCTTATCAATAAAGTAGGGGTAATGCTACCTGCCCTGCCTGCCTTTTAGATTTAAGGCGAGGGTTATCACATAAGATAACACATGTGAAAGTGTTTTGAAAACAGTGAAGTGCCGTAAAATGCAAGTTCTTATTATTTTCCACGTCTTCTACGCAGACACCAGGTCACCTTCCAAATTTCAAGTGCCTTTCCTATCTCCTCCCTAAAGCTTAACTCCATAATGATTCAGGAGTTGGAGAATGTGAGATTCTGCTGTCCAATTTAATCCTTGGTGACTACAGAAGAATTGTACTTTCGTTTGGATTTTTTTTTTTTTTTTTTGCGGTACGCGGGCCTCTCACTGTTGTGGCCTCTCCCGTTGCGGAGCACAGGCTCCGGACGCGCAGGCTCAGCTGCCGTGGCTCACGGGCCAGCCTCTCCGCGGCATGTGGGATCTTCCCGGACCGGGGCACGAACCCGCGTCCCCTGCATCGGCAGGCGGACTCTCAACCACTGCGCCACCGGGGAATCCCTTTTTTTTTTTTTTTTGTAAACACAAAATGAAATCTCATTAACTTGGGGGAAAGTGATTGAAAATTATAGGAAGAAAGGAGCAATTCAAAATACTAACACGATTTTATTATGTTTTTCCATAATAGTAAGAGTTTTACGTGCCTACCATGTGTGCTCACCAATATTAGAGGAGATGCAATAGAAACTTTTGACGGAGCTTTAGTTCAGTGTGTGTGTGTGGTTTAGCCTTAGATCTTCCACGAACACAGTGCGGATTTGGTTTCCTACTTCCTTCAGTTGTTTAAAATACTTTATCTCATCTTTGGCTTGTCCAATTGGCAAATGATCTGAATCTACTGAGTCTGCAGGTTCTACAGTGGAATGTCTTGTCAAACGCGTGATACAAATGTTATTATTTTAGAGGCAGAGGGGATAGCTTGGGGCTATGAAAACTTTGTGGAGGGGTGACTACAGCCAATTGTTGAATATAGGGCAACAGGGACACAAAACTACAGTAAGTAGGGTAATTTCATTTTCTAAAGTTTGTTATTATTATTATTTTTAACTATGTGTCAAGTGGACCCTCCAACGCTAATGCAAATGTGGCTGGTAGCTCAGCTCAAGTCAAATGATTACACATTTTCAATTGGTATTGATTCATCAATGACAGTTTTTTCCTTCCTCTTAAGACATTAGCATAATGAAATTAGTCCCATTTAGAGAATTATACATGCAAGAGGCTGAACAATCATAGAATTATCTTAAGACAACTTTGTGGGACTACCATAAGTGATAATAGTAAATCTGAGTAGAACTTTATAGTTTGCAAAGTACTCTTGGATAAAGTTTAAAATATTGGCATATGGTATCATGCGTGCAACAAGGCAAAGCATGATCTACATTACAGTGTCAGAAGTTATTATTTACCTTTTGTGTATGGGAAAAAAGTTACAGAGAAATTCAGTGGGCTGCCTCCAGTTTACTGATGAGCTAAACTCTTTCCTCGGCTTCCATGATACTGCTCCAATCTTTCTGGTGACTTGTCCTCTGTCTCCTTCACTGGCATCTCTTTTTCTACTGCTTCCCTATCCTCTGCCTTCTTTCCTTCTTTTAGTTCATGTTTTCACTTGATTGTGTCATGGTTTCCACCCCATGAATGGCTCCAAATCTTATCTCCACACTTCATTATTTTCCTTAGCACTAGAGCTCTGTATTTAATTGTCTGTTGAACATTTCCTAGCTAGAGGTCTTATCAGCCTCAAACTCAACGTGTTAAAAACAAACTTCATTATCCATATGCCAAATCATCTCTTCTTCTTGACCTCCTTAACTTTGTCAGTAACATCACCAACCTCCAAGCCACCAAGGCACTCCTATAATACAAGCTATCACGTAATGAGAACTTGTGTGCTGTATTTATGTTGTTTCCATAATCTTAGCAGAACCAGCAGAGTAGGGTCTTTATTTCATTGCTCCTTGTTTCCCATATCCCTGGCTGAGGATTGGTACCAGAAAGACCTAACTCCCTATAAGAGCTTCTCAACAGATTGGTTGTGGTGACCTTGAGTATGTGACTTCAGCTCAGTTTTCCTAGAATGTAAAATGGGAATAAGAGTATCCATTTGTTTAGGAGGAAAAACATCTTGAGGTAGAAAAGAGAAGAAGATAAAAAGTCAGGTGAAATGGTAGCTGAGGGACAGTAAGTTGAGGGACTCCCTCTATGGTGGTCTCTATTTCATTCAGAAGTCAGGGTTCTTCTATTGAGAAAATATAGCCATGAGGCCAGGCTGAAGGAGAGTTGTGAAAATTTGCACAGCTGCTCTGAAGTAGAGAAGAGCTAGGGAGGACCAGAAGGGATGGCTTAATTTACATTAAAAAGCAAGATCAGGGTGAATATGGAACAAGAAATAAATATCTAAGAGTGGGCAGTTGAAGTTTCAGATTGCAGAGGTGGAATGGTTCCTGGTGAAAAGGGTGGATTGTAAGAGTGAGTGGCTGCTATAAAATGCAGGTGAAGGTTATTTGGAATCAAGGAATTGGAGCATGGGCTACAGGATGGGTAATCCACTTGCATGGTGGAATTTGCTAGGATGATGGCAAGATTAGAAGATGGTGAACAGGTGTCAAATTAAAAAAAAAATAATGGCAAGGGGAGAGACCAAGGGTTGGGTATTCAGTAGGCAAGGAGACAATTAAAAGGTGGCATGAGGACACTCTACTCTCTGTCATACCTCTGTTCTCACAGATGTTCATGTCTTCTTTTTGTTCATCCTGCCCAAAGTTTCCAGAATTATCTTTACAAAGAACAGAGTTGATCATGCCATTTCCGGCCTCAGAATCCTTCAAATTGTTCCCGTCCTAAAAAGAATCTGGAAAAGAATGGAGATATATATGTATATGTATAACTGAATTATTTTGCTGTACACTTGAAACTAACACAACATTGTAAATCAGCTATCCTCCAATATAAAATAAAAATTAAAAAAAGAAAAAAGTTGTTCTCATCGTCTACAGGAAAAGCCTCAACTTCTAATTTAAAGTTCAGGTGAACTCTCTTCATCTCTTCTTTTCAGCCCTTTTTTTTTTTCTTTTTTTTTATCACAGCCCTTTTATCACCTCTTTTGTCAGTCAAACTGAATTATCTGCTTTTCCCTTATCCTCAACTTCTCTTTCTTACCTCTGTGCACGTATCTGCTCACGTTGTCTCTGTGACTAGAATGACTGGGCTTCCTTTCACCCAGAAGCTGCACAAAGCTGATACCGATTCCCCCTGGCTTGAAGTGCTGTTTCTCTCTGAACTCCTGTAGTGCTTTACCTGAATCTCATTTCTGGCGTTTATGACATGGGCCTTATTTTACAATTTCAATGTTGCACAGTTCTTGAGAGGAAGGATGTTGTGTTGGCATCTAGCACATAAACTATAAGTGTATTTATACACATATATACAGATATATAAGTGCATGTGCTTATATATTACACATATATACTTATATATAGATATGTAAGTGCATGTACTTATATATTACATATAAGCATATTTTAAGAATAATATTTTTAATAAAGTGGTAATATATGTAATACAAAAAGATTGAAACCACAGAAAGGCACCCCCCCCATACATACACATAAAAAGAAAATAAAAATCCTAGGAATTCTAGCAGTTAGAAGTAAGATTGCTAACATATTAGTATATAACCTTCCAACTGAAGGCCTAAATTATAATACATGGTCATAGCCCCACAATCCTTGGCTACACAATCCTCCAATCCTTGGAGTTACTTGGGGAGATTTTGTGCCTGGGCCTCACCCTTAAAGATGCTGATTTAATTGGTCTTAGATATGGCCTGGGTATCAGTCTTTGAATTTGTGTAATAATAATATCTAACATTAATCATTACTGTTTCAAGCACTTTATAAGACTAGTTCTGAGTCACTGAATTCTCCAAATAATCACTTGAAATTAATATTCTTATTACCTATTCCTTTCTTTCCTACTTTTAATTGAGAAAACTAAAAAACAGAGAGGTAAGTAATTTGCCCCAACCAAGTGTTAAGTTGCAGAGCCAGGAAGTGAACCCAGGCATTCAGACACCCTAGCCTACCAATGAGTATACAACCTGATTGACTGTTACATAACATATATCCACAAATTATATGTATTTAAAGATCAAAAGGATGTCATTCTTAAAATTGATGCAATTTCTATTTGCTTTCCAAGTATTTAGTTTGCCTTAATTTCTCCTTCCTTGTCATTTTAAATATTGCAAGTTGATATTTAGCATGGCATAAGTAAGCAAAATGATGTGTTTTTAAAATATGTTTTATTACATGTTTGAACTTGTCTTGAACTTTGGTTTTATAATCTCATGAAAGGAAGCTTTGTATTTGTTTCTGAGAAAAATTTCCATGAATTTTATGTTTGGGGTTAAGGGTTTTGCTTTGACTACCCAGAGACAGTATTACTGAGAACTCCTAACATTATCTCTCATATATTTGGTTTTATTATAGTACCAGAAGGCTCTCAGGACATCCAATATGCAGGTCCATTTCCATGCTCTTGAGATAAACACCCAAAGATGAAACACACCAGTTCAAGAAATCTAATCTGACTGCTGAAGCAGATTATAATCTAAGCATCAATTTTCTTCTTTTAAGAGCATGTCCCAAACTAGAAATCAGTATCTGTCAGACTCAGTACGTTTGCAACAACTGGTTTATAATCTGCATCAATGATACAACAATTATCAGTTGTGAAAAATATGTTTTCCCAAGATTGTTTATAATGCCCTTGCATCTGATAAAGGAACATAGAGAAAAATGGGAATGTGAAAAAGAACTTAAACTTTTCAGAGCCTTAGGAAATTCATGTCAATTACCCAGACTTTAAATTACCAGACTTTAAATTACCCAGACTTTAAATTCACTGGAAGGAATCTTTCTAATCAAGAACATAGCAGAGTATCCATTCTCCTTCTTCTCCTCATTAATAGGACCCTGAATATTAGCTGGGCACGTAGATACTCAGAATAAAGACTACATTCCCAGTGTTCCTTGAAGATCAATGTGGCCTTGTGATAACTTTTGAAAAATGGAATATATGGAGAAGTTGTGTGTGCAAATTTGTCCCCCTTCTTTCTGGCTGGCTAGAATGCGAATGTAATGGCTGGGACACAAGGAGGGGGTAACAGATGTGACCATTTTAGAGTCAACAACTATGGTCATTCTAATTGTGTGTGTTAAAAGTATCTTTTCCCACTTGGTGCTTACCTTTTCACTTTCTTAATAGTTCATGTCCTTTGATAAACAGGAATTCTTAAGTTTAATGCCATTCAGTTTATCAGGTTTTTACCCTTTTACACAGTCGGTGTTTACTGTGTGCTGTTCAAGTAGCTTTTCTACCTTAAGAGCACAAAGACTCTCCTATGGTATTTTCAAAAAACTTTGTTTGACAATTCACATTTAGATACACAGTTCTCCTGGAATTTATATACACATAGAGTGTGAGGCTGGGGCTAAGTTTTATCTTTTTCTATATGCCTAATTAATTGACCCCGTACCATCTATTGAAAAGATACTTTACTGCTCTGCAGTGTCACCTTTGTCACAAATCCAGCGTCCATATATGCATAGTTCTGTTTCATGACTGTTCTATTACATTGGTCATTTGTGTATCCTTGGATAGATACCACAGTTTTAATTGCTATAGCCTCATAATAAGTCTTTATAGCAGGTGTAAAATTCTTGGTCAGCAGTCATGTTCTTTTAGAAGGTAAATATAGTATCCTTTTGTCTTCTGTTATTTTTATAGAAATATCAGCTGGTTGTCCAACCTTTTTGAAGACAATCTTTTCTTTTTTTCTTTCCCTTCCTTTTCCTTTCATTCTCAAAACTTCCTCAGTGACCTATTCTCATTGCCTTTGGTTTTCATCAGCTTTATTATAATGTACTTAGTGTGGCTTTCTTTTTATTTTTTTCTGCTTGGAGTTCATTTCATTTGCAGGTTTTCATCAGCCATTATCTCATCAAATATTGCTTCTGTTCCTTCTTCCTCTCCTTTTCTTCTCCGAGTAATCATATGTTAAACTTTCTCACTGCATCCGATATACCTCTTATCCAATTATGTATTTTCCATCTTTTTATCTTTCTGTGCTTTATTCTGAATATTTTCTTCTGACTTATGTGCTAGTCTACTGCTTCTTTTTTTCAGATATATTTAAACAGCAGTTATACCCATCTATTTCAATTATTTTACTTCCTAGCTCTTGAATATACATTTTTTAATTTATGTGCATACATATTTTTCTTAGTTTTCTGCTGAATTTTTCATGCCTTTTATTTCTTTAAATGTCTTTAACATATTCATTTTAAAGTCTGTGTCTGGAAACCTAATAATTGGAGTCCCTGTTGATCTATTTATATTGTCTGATTTTTTTCCTGCTGTTTTTTTGTTCATGTCATATTGTCTTCTTTTTTGTCTGCTTATTTTTGATTGTGTGCTGCATATTGCATAGTAAAATTCTTTGTATAAATAATTTGAGGCTAGGCTAATCTTATCTTCCTACAGAGAAGATATCATTTTGCCTCTTCTAAGCATCTAGGGGGCACTAGCAATGCTGGATCATTTCAATCCAATTTATGGACTGAGAGGATTTGAAGTTGAATTTCTATCCTGTAAGAATCTATTTACTTCTGGTTAATCATCATTGGTGTCCTAGAAGGAGAAGAGAGGGAGAAAGGGGTAGAAAGCTTATTTAGAGAAAAAATGTCTGAGAATGTCCTAAATCTGGGGAGAGATTTGGACATCCAAATTCATGAAGCTAATAGGTCACTCCAAAATTTCAATCCAAAATCATCTTCTCCAAGACACATAATTATAAAACTGTCTTGAATCAAAAACAGAGAGAATTTTAAAAGCAGCAAGAGAAAAAAAAATTTTCTCATACAAAGGAATCCTCATAAGGTTATCAGTGGATTTCTCAATAGAGACCTTGCAAGCCAGGAGAGAATGGGATGATAAATTCAACGTACTGAAAAAAAAAAAAAGACACAATGCCTACCAAGAATACTTTACCCAGCAAAGTTGTCCTTTAAAAGTGAAGGTGAGATAAAGACTTTGCTAATAAACAAAAGCTGAGGGGATTCTTCAACATTAAACCTGCCTTACCAAAAAATGCTGGAAGAAAATTCTTCAAGCTGAAATGAAAAGATAGTAAAAGTAACATGAAAACATAAAAACATATATGTACAACACACTAGTAAAGGTCAGCATAATGTCAGATTCAGAATACCCTTTTACTGTAAAATGGTGATGTGTTAACTACTTAACTCTAGCATAAAGATTAAAGGACAAAAGTATTAAAAATTGCCATAGCTACAATAATTTGTTAGTGGATACACAGTATAAAAAGATGTAAATGGTGACATTAAAAACATAAAAGTGGGGAGAGTGAAAGGGTAGATTTTTGTAACTGATCAAAGTTAAATGGTTATCACCATAAAATAGACTGTTACATTCCTAAGATGTTTTATGTAAGCCTCATGGTAACCAAAGCAATCCTGAAAAAGAAGGACAAAACTGGAGGCAGCACACGTCCTAATTTCAAAATATTCTACTAAGCTACAGTAATCAAAACAGTTGGTTCTGGAAAAAAAATAGACACCTAAACCAATGGAACAGAATCAAGAGTCCAGAAACAAAGCCTCACATATATGGTTGACTGATATTTACAAGGGAGCTAAGAATATTCAATGGAGAAATGATAGGCTCTTCAATAAATGGTGTTGGAAGAACGGGATAATCACATGCAGAAAAATGAAATTGGACTCCTATCTTACACCACTTATAAAAATTAACTTGAAATGGATTAAAGACTTAAACATAAGTTTCAAAGCCATAAAACTCCTGGAAGAGAATGTAAAGAAAAAGTTCCTTGATGTTGGTCTTGGCAATGATTTTTTGGATATGATCTCCAAAACACAAGCAACAAAAGCAAAAATAAATAGGTGGGAATGTGTGAATCTTAAAAACTTTCACACAGCAAAAGAAACAATCAACAAAATGAAATCATAACTTATGAAATGAGAGAAAATATTTTCAAATCATCTGTCTGATAAGGGGTTGATATCCAAAATATATAAAGAACTCATACAACTTGATAACAAAAAATCCTAAACAATCCAATGAAAAAGAAATGGGCAGAGGATCTGAACAGATATTTTTCCAAAGAAGATACACAAATGGCCAACGGGTACGTGAAAAAGTGCTCAGCATCACTAATCATCAGGAGAATGAAAATCAAAACCACAATGAGATATCATCTCACACCTGTTAAAATGGTTGTCACCAAAATGACAGGAGATGATAAGTCTTGGAGATGATGTGGAGAAAAGGGAACTCTTGTGGGCTGTTGGTGCGAATGTAAATTGTTGCAGCGACTATGGAAAAAAGTATGGAAGTTCCTCAAAAGATTAAAAATAGAACTACCATATGATCCAGCAATTCCACTTCTTGGTATATATCCAAAGGAAACAAAACCACTATCTTGAAGAGATTTCTGCACAGCCATGTTCATTGCAGTATTATTTATAATAGCCAAGGCATAGAAATGACCTAAGCGTCCATTGATACAGGAATAAAGAAAATGTGGTATCACACACACATACAATGAAATATTATTCAGCCATAAAAAGAAGGAAATTCTGCCATTTGTGACAACATGGATGGACCTTGAAGGCATTGTGCTAAGTGAAATAAGTCAGATGGAGAAAGACAAACACTGTATGAAAGCACTTGTATGTGGACTCTAAAAACACCAAACTCAAAGAAACAGAACAGATTGGTGACTGCCTGAGGTTGGGGGGTGGCAGGGAAGGGGCAAGGGGAAATGGGGAGATGTTTGTCAAAGGATACAAACTTCCAGTTATAAGATATACAAGTTCTGGTGATCTATTTTACAACGTGGTAATTATAGCTACTATATACTTGAAAGTTGCTAAGAGAGTAGATCTTAAATTTCTCACCACAAAAAGCAATGATAACTATGTGATGTGTGGGAGGTGTTAGCTATGTTTTAATCATTTTGCAATATATAAGTGGATCAAATCATAACATTGTACACCCTAAACTTACACAATGTTACATGTCAATTGTATCTTAATAAAGATGGAAAAACATATATATATATATATATATATATATATATATATATATATATATATATAATATTAAGTGATACTTATATGTGGATGGTAAAAATTTGGTAGAAAGGAGAAAATGATGATGCAGGTGACCTCAACTGAGAAGCAGTTTTACTCCTAGGGTTTGCATGTTGGGGAAATTACAGTCCCAGTCCCAGGAGCCAATGAGCAGGACCTGGTGGTAGGTGTGTCTTTGTCCGTTTTCCAAGAGAGCAGCTTGTTTCCAGTGGTAACTGTAACCTTCAGTTTTCTGTGTACAAAGCTGGCCCCAACTTTATGCAAAAAGCCTCGTTTGAATTCAGTTCCTGTTTTCCTGAGGAAGTAGAAATTCCGTTCCTCATAGTCTGGTGTGTCTGTTGGACTGAGGCTTGAGTTCTTGCAGGCTTACTATGTGGAGCTTGAGTTAATGAAAGATAATAATATGAATTGAGTGTTTACTATACACGAGGCACTTTGCATTTATCAACTCTAGTAAGCCTCACCACAGCCCTATGAAACTGAAACACCGAGATATTAAGCAACTTGCCAGTGGTCCCGCATTCAGAACTCAGGAAGTGGCAGCCCTGGGATTTGAACCTAGGGAGCCTGACTGCAGAACTCTAGGGTTTGATAACAGTTTATCTAGAGGGTAGATGGGCGTGTGGATTCATTACACAGCACATAGTAATTTGGGGATGCTGATCTTAAAAAATATTCTCCACCATAACATCAGAACTATATTCACATAGGCAGTGGATTTATTTGTAGCAAAACATGATGTATCACATTAAATGAATGCCAGAGATTTGGGTTTTTGTTGGCACTAAAATTTTAGATGTGTTTGTTTCTAAAGCTGTATATAAGCTAAAATATATAACCTAATTTTGTATTTATGCTTATTTAAATAATACTGTAATAAATATTATTTTAACCAGCAATGGAAGTCCTCAAAATTTTTTGTCCCAAGAGTTTGACAATTACTCAGGTATAAAATATATTGGTGAAGTTTTTTTAAATCTCCTTTTTTTCTGGAATAAAGAGGGTCTTTGTTTCTCTTCTCAGTCTCTAGAACATTAACCAGACCTCTGCTTGTATAGAGGAATTAATAGTATGACTCAAAAGAACTGTTTTCATGCTGGCTAAGAAGACTGCTTTTGAGGGACTCATCAGACTTGCTGCAAAAGCTTCAGTTGCCTGGGTAACTGAGCAATGTAGAAGCAGAATCCTGGTATTCAGTTTCTTCCCAAGGCTGGCTTTATTTAGTTCAGGAAGACAGGGAATGCCCTGTGATTCTTAAAGAAACTTGGTGGAATTTTGCATTGCAATTACAGATTTGTAAGACATTCCTTTTCCCTGTGTATTTCCTTGCGGGGCAGGGGGGAAGGAGTAGACTGCAATGATCTATTCTGTTTCACTGAAATAGCAGAAGACATTAAAAACATGAGCAGTTATATGGTAAATATATACAATGGACTATTACTCAGCCATAAAAAAGAATAATTTCTGTCATTTGCAACAACATGGATGGACCTAGAGGGTATTATGCTTAGTGAAATAAGTCAGACAGAGAAAGACAAATACTCTATGTTATCACATTATGTGGAATCTAAAAAATAACATAAACGAATATACATAATGAAACAGAAACAGAACCACAGCTATAGAGAACAAACTAGTGGTTACTAGTGGGGAGAGAAAAGGGGGGAGGAGCAAATTAGTGGTATGGGATTAAGAGATATAAACTATTAATACTATGTATAAAATAAATGACAAGGATATATTGTAGAGCACAGGGAAATATAGCCATTATTTTGTGGTAACTTAAAGTGGAGTATAATTTATAAAAATAATGAATCACTATGCTGTACACTTGAAATTAATATAATGATATAAATCAACTATACTTCAATTACCTACAGTCTGTCATACAGAGTGAAGTAAGTCAGAAAGAGAAAAACAAATACCATATGCTAACACACATATATGAAATCTAAAAAAAAAAAAAGTTATGAAGAACCTAGGGGCAGGACAGGAATAAAGATGCAGATGTAGAGAATGGACTTGAGGACAAGGGGAGGGGGAAGGGTAAGCTGGGACGAAGTGAGAGAGTGGAATGGACTTATATACACTACCAAACGTAAAACAGATAGCTAGTGGGAAGCAGCTGCATAGCACAGGGAGATCAGCTCATAGCTTTGTGACCACCTAGAGGGGTGGGATAGGGAGGGTGGGAGGGAGACGCAAGAGGGAGGAGAAATGGGGATATATGTACATGTATAGCTGATTCACTTTGTTATAAAGCAGAAACTAACACACCATTGTAAAGCGATTATACTCCAATAAAGATGTTAAAAAACAAAACAAAAGACAACATGAGCAGCTAGATGATTCAGACTGTGAAGTTGACCAGGGACCTCTTACTGAACCCTATGTATCCATTCCTATTCTTGACTTCCGTAGCAAGATTGTAAGGCTGATGGTTTTTTTTGGCTGCGTTGGGTCTTTGTTGCTGTGCGCAGGCTTTCTCCAGTTGCGGCGAGCCGGGGCTACTCTTCATTGCGGTGCACAGGCTTCTCATTGTGGTGGCTTTCCTTGTTGTGGAGCACAGGCTCTAGGTGCATGGGCTTCAGTAGTTGCAGCACACGGGCTCATTAGTTGTGGCTCGTGGGCTCTAGAGTGCAAGCCCAGTAGTTGTGGCACATGGGCTTAGTTGCTCCGTGGCATATGAGATCTTCCCGGAACAGGGCTTGAACCTCTGTCCCCTGTATTGGCAGGCATGATTCTTAACCACTGCACCACCAGGGAAGTCCAAGACTGACTTTTTTGGTGCAGGGAGCCATAGCTGTTTTTATAGCCCTGTGACAACTTTATAAGGGTTGAAAACAAATGGAACATTATTTTCATAGACTTGAAGATTGACTCCTTGGTGAGAAAGAAAAGGTTTAATTTGGATTCACGAAATTGTTCCTAAATACTGTAATAAATTTTCACCACTCCTATAGAAACTGCTTTGAATTCTAGTTTATTCTAGCAAATAATAGATAACCAATAATATTTCTTGAGTGAATTAATGAATTAACCTTTTATTCCCGTGTGATACTTTTCAAATAAATATTATTTTGGCATATTATTTGACAAGGGACTATACTTTTCCATTTTGACCATTTACTGGCAGATATCTCATGCCTTGAAAAACTCTAATCCTAAACTGGAATTTTTCATAAAATGTGAATAAGATAACATAAAAATTTACATTCCTTAACAATAACCACATTTGTTAATGAGATGTTAGGATCAGGCATCTTTACTTTTTATCACAAATTGATAGTCATCTTATCTCCAATCCAGCTGATAGACATGTAAAGGCAAAAACAGAAGTGAATGTTTTCTCCCATTCTGAGGGTTGTCTTTTTGATGGTTTCCTTTGCTGTGCAAAAGCTTTTAAGTTTCATTAGGTCCCATTTGTTTATTTTTTTGTTTTTATTTCCATTTCTCTAGGAGGTGGGTCAAAAAGGATCTTGCTGTGATTTATGTCATAGAGTGTTCTGCCTATGTTTTCCTCTAAGAGTTTTATAGAGTCTGGCCTTACATTTAGGTCTTTAATCCATTTTGAGTTTATTTTTGTGTATGGTGTTAGGAAGTGTTCTAATTTCACTCTTTTACATGTCGCTGTGCAGTTTTCCCAGCACCACTTATTGAATAGGCTGTCTTTTCTCCATTGTATACTCTTGCCTCCTTTATCAAAGGTAAGGTGACCATATGTGCGTGGGTTTATTCTGGGATTTCTATCCTGTTCCATTGATCTATCTTTCTGTTTTTGTGCCAGTACCATATTGTCTTGATTACTGTAGCTTTGTGGTAGAGTCTGAAGTCCGGGAGCCTGATTCTTCCAGCTCCATTTTTCTTTCTCAAGATAGCTTTGGCTATTGGGGGTCTTTTGTGTTTCCATACAAATTGTGCAATTTTTTATTCTAGCTCTGTGAAAAATGCCATTGGTAGTTTGATAGGGATTGCATTGAATCTGTAGATTGCTTTGGGTAGTATAATCATTTTCACAATGTTGATTCTTCCAATCCAAGGACATGGTATATCTCTCCCCATCTGTTTGTATCATCTTTAATTTCTTTCAGCAGTGTCTTATAGTTTTCTGCATACAGGTATTTTGTCTCCTCAAGCAGCTCATTCAGCTCAATATCAAAGAAACAAACAACCCAATCCAAACATGGGCAGAAGACCTAAATAGACATTTCTCCAAAGAAGATCTACAAATTGCCAACAAACACGTGAAAGAATGCTCAACATCACTAATCATTAGAGAAATGCAAATCAAAACTACAATGAGGTATCAACTCACACCAGTCAGAATGGCCATCATCAAAAAATCTACAAACAATAAATGCTGGAGAGGGTGTGGAGAAAAGGAAACCCTCTTGCTCTCGTGGTGGGAATGTAAATTGATGCAGCCACTATGGAGAACAGTATGGAGGCTCCTTAAAAAACTAAAAATAGAGCTACCATATGACCCAACAATTGCATATACCCTGAGAAAACCATAATTCAAAACGAGTCATGTACCACAATGTTCATTGCAGCACTATTTACAATAGCCAGGACATGGAAGCAACCTAAGTGTCCATCAACAAATGCATGGAGAAAGAAGATGTGGCACATATATACAATGGAATATTACTCAGCCATAAAAAGAAACGAAATTGAGTTATTTGTAGTGAGGTGGATGGACCTAGAGTCTGTCATACAAAGTGAAGAAGGTCAGAAAGAGAAAAACAAATACTGTATCCTAACACATATATATGGAATCTAAAAAAAAAAAAAAGATTCTGATTAAACTAGGGGTAGGACAGGAATAAAGACAGAAATGTAGAGAATGGACTTGAGGACATGGGGAGGGGGAAGGGTAAGCTGGGACGAAGTGAGAGAGTGGCATGGACATATATACACTACCAAATGTAAAATAGATAGCTAGTGGGAAACAGCTGCATGGCACAGGGAGATCAGCTCCGTGCTTTGCGACCACCTACAGGGGTGGGATAAGGAGGGTGGGAGGGAGACGCAAGAAGGAGGGAATATGGGGTATACGTATGCATATAGCTGATTCACTTTGTTATACAGCAGAAACTAACACAACATTGTAAAGGAATTATACTCCAATAAAGATGTTTAAAAAGAAAGCACAAGTGAATTACTACTTACTAATGTTTTTCACAGTAAGACTTATTAAACAGATGAATTCGTTGCAAAGGAAAAAGATCTGAAATAAACGTCGGAGTTCCCAGTTACTGTCGTCGGCCACGATAAGGTATTAAAGATAAACGATAACAAAGGTAGAGCTTGATAGCTGGTCTTTGCAAAATTGGGAAAATAAAACTACCACTCTGATGTGAATACACACAAGTTCCCGAAAAGCATGTAATCATTTAAAATGCAAGTCACTGCCTGTCTTAAGCTGTTCACAGCTTAAACTCATTTGTTCCCTCAATGATTCAACAAAGCAGATATAATTATTATCATTCATTCCCCTGTCATTCATTCCTCACATAAGGACAACTGAGCTATAGAAAAATGAAGTGATTTCTCTAAATTCATCCAGCTAGTAAGTGCTAAAGCCAGGGTCTAGACCCAGGGAGTCTGGCTCCAGAGCCCTTACTCTTGACGTTCCCTCTCAAAAGTCGGCAGCGAATATAAATCAAATATTGTTTATCTTCAAATATCAAGTGAAGACCCAGCTCTCACAAGTTATGCTTTCGAAAAAAAAAAGAACACTAGTATCATTGCTGAAAGAGTCTTCTTTATCATCTATATTCCCAAGGGGGTAGACAGGATTCAGGAGATAATGCTAGTAAAATACTTTCAGCTTTCTACAACTTAAAGGCAGAGAGAATTATTATCTATTCATGTGAGCAGTTTTATATACTATAAATACACACAGAAAGGTGCATATAATAAGTCAGATAAAAAACCGGTGTTAGATACAGAGAAAACCAATCCCCTCTCTCCCCAAGAAACATACAAAGGGCACAAATTTCATAAGCATATACTTTTGCTGCATTATTGATTGATTAGGCTGTATTTTTTGATTAATGGTTTTTTATTTTTATTTTTCTAATTCTGTCAAACATTAGCGAGAGCAGTGGCTGTAAATAATTTTCAGATGCGAAGGGACTAATTTTATTAGTTTTATTCCAAAAAGACTACAGAAATTCTTCAAGTGATAGACTGAAATCCTGGGTACTAAGATCTCGTAATGCTTTAGAATATAAACAGTTTCCATTCAGCATTAACTAGTTCCTGGACAAATTTAATGTTGTTTGTGTTGCATAATTTAATTCACTCAATTAACAGGGTAAAGATACAGATGTTATTTAAAAAATTACCCCCAGATGACAAATATTATAAATAAGACAGGCATTTTATTATATTAGAGAAAATGAATTCACAGTATACGGTTATTGGTTACAAAATAAGAGAACTGATATAAATGTAATGCTATTTAGATATTTACTTTTGATTTGCAAGGTGAACCATTAATCAAACATTTTGATTCAGTGGCTAAGGGAAAATTAATCATTGATACTATTAACGGCTTGTAGGAGTGTTATATTAGGCAAGTGAGTTTGTTACTTCCGAATTTCCTGCTCACAATAGTCTCATTATATTTCTTAAAACCTGTAGCTTATCCAAGGTAGGCAGGAATTAAGTATTATAAGAAGGCAATTTTCAATATGTAGTTATAAATATGACACGCATAAGTTTCACATTTGAAATATTTTCAAAATGAAACATTTACTCGATTGCTAAACTTTCAATGTACTTATTCAGTGATTTAATTTTCTTTTGTAGAATCAATAACACACTTGGTTGTAATAACAATGTTACAGAGTATCATATAACTTGTGCACATGTATTCATTTTCTTAATATCAATTTTTATATCCTGCACCACGTTAACTTTACATCAGACCAGCATGAAGATGACATGAAATTTATGAATTCAACAGTTTTTCCCATATATATGTAATGGATTAGAAACAAATTAAAGAATCTGAAATTCTATATTTTCTTCCTAAATATCTTGCTTATTTTCTTAAGAATCTAGTATTTCCTATTAGAAATCTGATGTCATCTGAATAGTTTAGCATGATATTACAAGCTAAAAATATTTAATCCATAAAATCAGTTCTCCATTAATTCAGAAATGGTCAGTTATAATAGGCTTGGTGAGATAAAGGTATCAATATCTTTCCATTTCCTTTTTGGTGTAATTGTCTATGTAGCTTTTATTTATTCCTGAAATACATTTATATTTAACTTTTATTTATATACTCTACAAAACTGATGGAGCTATTTAAAAATTTTGAACACATTCTGCATTTTCTCATTTAATGTTTTTGAGTTGAGTAACAGGACTGTATTTAGTTTTGTTTTGAAAATGTCCTAGTTGAAGGAAAATGACTTTACAATTAATTATGATTGAACAGGTCAACATTTCGAACTGTGAACAACTCGTCAGCTTACCTCACTGGTTATAGTGCAATTTGCATTTATATTTCCTCAATATTTCTCCCCTTTGATTTCTTTGAAAAAAGAATCTGAAAAGTTACTTGACAATTTTATAAATAAATAAAATAATCTTCTGGTATGATTATAGTTTTGTTTGTAACAATTATGAGGACATATTTATAACCTGATACATTAGTGTATAAATTTACCCACTCACAAGGAGTTAATATTTTTCAAACTGTAAAGAAAAAAGAAGACTAATGCTAATTTTTCAAACTCCAGCATTCAGTAAATAGAATTTTTGTTTGTTTGTTTTATAATGGTACTAGAACCTTGTATGTTCTCAAGATGTAGAGAAAAATTTCTGGCAAAGATTGATATAGAAGATAATTTTAAAGAACCTACTCTTTAATTAAATTGCCCACATAGGGACTGCAGAAATCTAAAACTCAGTCTGGGATTAAGTCCTGTGTAAGCTGAGGTCCAACTTTCTATTTTACAGGTTTGTTAAGGGATTTATCCAAGCAAAATCAGGATTTCCAAGGTTGACTCTCAAAGGAATAGGCTGTGTTTTATGCATCTAAATAGAGCTTGAATTTGTCCAAAAATTCATTCATGTTTATCAATACATAGTGTAAAAGCAAAGAAAAAAACCTTTTGATAAGTAACTGATTAGCGATTAGTTTAGTAATTTTGTGATTTGGATAAGTTTAGTAGGTAGCAATATGAAACCAGCTAAGTTTCTACAATAAGAAAGCAGAAGAGGAGATTTAATAATCAACATTAAAAATTGTCCAAGGCTTTCTCAAATTTTAAATTTAATGGTGTTTCTCCTGCCCCCATTTAACTGTTTTCTAAGAAATTATTTTTCTGGAGGTTTGATCACTTATACTTTAAAAGTTTACTTCTTAGTGTATTACATTTATTAACATTTTCTTAAATACCTTATTTTCATTTTCATCAACTTGAAATGTCCTCTGCATTTCACACAATGTACTTCACAAGAAAATTGTATATTATGCACACATTTTGCCTCTAGTTCCTTAAGCCAACTAAAGATAAAGCATAGATGTGTAAGTTAATTTCTCTCACTACAGAAGAAACTGATCATTCCTTCCTTTTTCCCTCTGAGCTTGTGCCCATATTTTGCTCTATATTATTCTGCAACTTTCTAATATGAAGCCTTATGCCCTGCAAAAATTATGCTGTGTCTAAAAGTTTAGTTTTGTAAGATTATAAGTTACAGGCTAAGTTCCCTACTATCTTGATTTACTGCCAAGATAGTGATTGCATTCCTATTGGGATGACCTGATTTCATCCATTTCACTTACTTTGGGGACAGTCTATGAATTTTCCAGGGTTGATTTAACCACTTTGATCTCTTCTAGGAAAATGGCTTTTTTCCTTCCATTTCAGCATCAAAGCTTAAAATTAACCTTTAGTTTTAGAATATTTATATTTTATATATTCTTTGTACATTTGTATTATTTTTGTAAGATCAGGAAAAATGAAAACAGAAAAGTTTGAGAAATGAACATGTTCTTTCATCTGTAGACACTTTGAAAAGAAGAAAAGTCCCCACAAATGCAATGAAGAGATTATCTGATATTTTAACATATAAACTTGGTTTACTGGATTTAGTCAGAAACAAATAAAATAAACTATCAGTTTTGTTTGGAGGAGAGAGAATATATATCTAGAGATAGAGGGGGAATCCCACTGAAGCTGTTTTGACTAAATTCTTGTTCGTTGCATGTTTTTTGACATTGGTGGCCCAAGATACTGTCTACCATTGCTTAAGAAAGTATACTGAATGTGTAACTAAAAATAAGTATCTTTAAAATTTTAAGGGTGTTCAGATTTATATAAAATATGGTAACTAATCTTAAAAATTATCTTGATTGCAAAAGATGGCTATGATGGAGAAAACTGATAGGTTTATTATTATTGTAATTATTAAATATTTTTATTCTAGCTTTGCATATTACTCACCCTGTGGCCCAAAGAAAGTTTCTGCAGGTCCTCTTGAATTGGATGAGGTTTTTTTACAAATCCTCTGTAGTTAGATAAATTCACAGCAGCTTCAAAA
Organism: Aethalodelphis obliquidens; assembly: GCF_003676395.1. Classification (NCBI taxonomy): domain Eukaryota; kingdom Metazoa; phylum Chordata; class Mammalia; order Artiodactyla; family Delphinidae; genus Aethalodelphis; species Aethalodelphis obliquidens. The sequence continues at coordinate 13,769,178 of NW_020837968.1, read as the reverse complement.
TCTATAAATGCCGAATGTGACTGCTGAGAAAAGTTCTTTTCTTTTCTCTTCAGGGCTATAGCAGATCCTAGTGAGTTTTGGAAGTTAAAAGCAGAAATTAACTCTGAGCCTTCATCTATGGCCTGGCAGCGCCTCCTTATGTCCAGGATCTAGAATATACAACAAATGATGTCTAAATCTTGAAGTGAAAAACCAAAACTGTTGGCTTTGGTCTTGGACTGTCAGAAACAGAATTGGCTTTAACTCGCCATTTACTGTCTGTTGAAGACCCAGCACCAGTAATTTCTTGTTTTCTTTCCAGCCCCCCAGTCTGGTTTTTGGGAGGTGTTCAGTAGACTAATGAACATTAGGATATATTTGCTGGGATTTAATATGCTGCTCCCTCAGGGAGATCTGCATGTTAATTGCAGACAATGCTTTAAAAAGAGGGGCTCCTGAAGTGTGGAATTTCTGGGGTCACTGAGTCAGTACAGAAAAGCCAGGACTAGGATGAGGTGAGTGAAGCTGAACCATGCAAGTGCAAGGTGCAATTCTGTATTTAAATTTTTGACAGTTTGCTCATCCTGGATTTTCTGCATTAATTTTTTTATTTTTATTTTTCAAATTTATTTTATTGAAGTATAGTTGATTTGCAATTTCTACTGCACAGCAAAGTAATTCAGTTATACATATAAATAAATCTACTCTTTTTCATATTCTTTTCCATTATGGTTTATCATGGGATATTGAATATAGTTCCCTGTGCTATACAATCGGACCTTGCTGTTTATCCATTCTGCATATAATGGTTTGCATCTACTAATTCCAAACTCCAAATCCATCCCAGCAAAAAATTTTGTTTTTAAAAAGATTGCATCAAAATATTATTTATCAGGACTTCCCTGGTGGTCCAGTGGTTAAGAATCCACCTTCCAATTGCAGGGTATGTGGGTTCGAGCCCTGGTCGGGGAACTAAGATTCCACATGCTGCGGGGAAGTAAGCCTGTGCGCGGCAACTACTGAGCCTGCACGCCAAAACTAGAGAGAAGCCCGCGTGCCGCAACGAAAGATCCCGCCTGCCACAGCTAAGACCCAATGCAGCCAAAAAAAAAAAAAAAAATTACTCATCCTAATTTCTTTTTTTTCTTTCTTTCTTTTTTTTTTTTTTGCGGTACGCGGGCCTCTCACTGTTGTGGCCTCTCCCGTTGCGGAGCACAGGCTCCGGACGCGCAGGCTCAGCGGCCATGGCTCACGGGCCCAGCCGCTCCACGGCATGTGGGATCTTCCCGGACCGGGGCACGAACCCGTGTCCCCTGAATCGGCAGGCGGACTCTCAACCACTGTGCCACCAGGGAAGCCCACTCATCCTAATTTCTATGTTTTTTGATTCCCCTTTAAGTTCTGCACCTCACCTGCCCCCACCCCCAATACCAGACGAGTGCCTTTCTTTCCTCACGCTATTCCTGACCCGGTCAATAGGGAGTGGTTTTTTTGATGTCTGCCGTTCCTAGAACTCTAGATATTACACTACTAAGTGGCCACCCAGTTCACCTTGCCAATGAACTCAGTGACCACCAGTGAATAAGCAGTTTCACTTCGTCTATCAGAAATACACAGGGGAAAAATACTGAAAGAAAACTTGCCACCAATCCAGTGATGTTGGAAGGGTTTAATGGGTTTAATGGGTTCATGTAGCAAGGGAGGACGAGGTCTTTGGGTTCAAAGGATTATAAAATAATAAAGTATAACATTGGCACTACTCTAATAAAAAAAATACAGAACCTGCCGTATTGCAAAGTTATTTAAGGGCTTGGATGATCTTTCAGTTTGTGTGTGGCTGTGTTTTCAATAGTCATTATTCACATTTCAAACTGTTGCCTTTTTCTGGTAGGATGAAATAGATGTAACCAGATTAGAGAATGCATCTCCTAAGAGCATAGGGTTTAATATTAACTTCCTAGAGAGCAGAAACTAAAGTTTCCAGTGGGCGCTGAGGACTCAGCACTGCCATGCCTGGAATGGGACCAGATTTCAGCCTTCAGATATCAGCATCTGGGCCTTCTGAGATGTGGTACTGTGAACCCTTTTGAGGTTTAGGGCAGGGAAGAATAATTCCATGTTCGGCAGCCCTTCAGATTCGTACCGGTGCTTTTTTGAGTTGAGCCTGTAATGTGTTTTGGTGGCTTTTGTTTTTCTTTCATGATCAAAGTTTCCTGGTTTTAACAAAAATCAGAAAGCTTTTAACTTCAGCTGGGCAAGAAGATAGGGCTAGAGAGAGGACGATCTTGAAAAAAACCAAGAGCTTAAATTCACTTATGTCTTTGCTTTAACTCATGAAAATAGGTCTCCACCTAACTTAGGATTTTTATTTCACTTTAGTATGACTGGGACATTTTCTTCACTGTGTTTATCAGGAATTAAAATCTCTGGGGGTGGGGAGGGATAAATTAGGAGTATGGGATTAACAGGTATATACCACTATATATAAATAGATAAACAACAAGGATTTACTGGATAGCGTAGGGAACTATATTCAATATTTTGTAATAACTATAATGGAAAAGAATTGGAAAAATATATGTATAACTGAATTACTTTGCTGTATACCTGAAACTAACACAATATTGTAAATCAATTATAGTTCAATTAAAAACCATCTCGAGGGTCAGGGTCTAGCACGTTCATCAAAGAACTGCCTATAACTCATTGTGGAAGAAATCTGGCTATAAGTAATAAACCAGTTTAACCAGTTTCATATTTGACACATGCTTGATTAGTAATAGTGATGGCAGCCTTCCATGTTCCTTATTTTCAATTTCCACAGAAGTCAGAGAAAAAAAAATTTAACAGTATATTAGGAAATAACTTCCTGTCATCTTTATAAAAAGCATAATTATATACTAGATACAGTAGATGCTTTTTTTGATATCCTTTTCATGGGAAGTTTTGTTTCTATGTTTTAAAGGGTTTTCCTCTGATACACATGGTTTAAATATGGTTTCATTAATTTTGACTTTCTGACCTTGAATAATTTATATATACTGTAATTGGATATGAATTCAGCTAAAAATCCTTGTCCTTAATTTAACAAGACTTTAAAATTAGTGTTTCAAAATTAAGAGAAAAATTTGGTTTAAAGAATATTAGCTGCCATACAACCAATGTCATAAATAAGAATAACTTCCATGATCAATGTACCATTTAATTGTATCAATTAAGCCTCTCTATTAGGTAACACCTCTAAGAAAAGCAAAGTCAAAACTCCTAGGGTTAACATGCATAATACAGACTTTTCGTGAACTTTGGAATCTCTTGCATGTGTCCAAAATGTCACAAAAGTATTTTCACAAGAGCCCCCATTTGTCTTCTTATTTTTCTATCATTAGAAATTTCAACAGCTAATCAACAAGGACCTACTGTATAGCACAGGGAACTCTACTCAATATTCTGTAATAACCTAAATGGGAAAAGAATCTGAAAAAAATATATATGTATAACTAATCACTTTACTGTACACCTGAAACTAACACAACATTGTAAATCAACTATACGCCAATATAAAATAAAAAGTAAAAAAAAAATAAAGGCACAGAATCCACAGTACATATGAAGATTATGTGGATCACAAAAAAGCAGTGTTCAGCTTAAAACTGATGTTAAATATTTTTAAAAAGTTGCTTGTAATTTAAAAGAAAAGAAATTTCGTTATTCAACACTTACACTTAAGATGAATAGACAATATTTACAAACTGAATTTGTTTCCCTCAATATATTTAAGTGCTAGCATCATTATAACAGTGCTTTATTCTTTTTATTGCATATATACTTTTTAAAAATTTTGGTTTATGTTCAGTTAAGCAGATTCTTGTGATCTAGCTTAGGAAACTGACCACAGTTTTAAATACCACTACTATGCGAAAATGAAGCAAACTTTTGGAACATAGTATTTGCACTAGGGAATACCTCTGTTTGTTATAGAGAATCATGAATCCCATCATAGCTGGCTTTTCTTACTGAGGCATCAAAATGAGCTCGGTTTAGGACCATTTAACACAGGAGATGGTCCCATGGCTGAACTTAGATGACATCGTTTGAGATTCTGTGTTATTAACTATCAAGATGGAGCAGAGCAACTGATACAGAAAACAATCTTTAAATTGCTCTGAGAAAAGGAGGAGTAGGGCAGTAATCAGAATTTTAAAACATTACCAGTAAGATTAACTTCAATCACATGAGGCTGGATGACCAATTAATTTACAAAATACAGTGGCTCACTTAAGGTATTAACTTAATATGTCAAATGGATGAAGTTGGTCTGAGGACTTGTGGGTCATAAAGGAAACTTTGTTTTGAATATGTTTAGTTTCATAAAAGTCACTTATCTTCACGTGTAATTAGAAGCAACAATAGGAGTCTCACCCCTCCTCTCCTTGTGTATGACAAATTTCTGATCTGGTTTTATCAACTAGAAAATGATATTGGATGACTTTGGAAGGATAATAAATAATATAGAATTCTTGCCTTGGAGAAACATTTGAGTTCTTCAACAAAATAATTTATCTGTCTCTGCATACACTTAATGCAAATACTTTATTTTGTTTCAAGTAATTGAAAAGGTTAACCAGGAATATCTATGTTAATTAACCATTATTAATGCTGCTTATCTCATACGTGTATTGGGCATTTGATATACTTGAGTCATGATGAATTATAGTGTAAACCCAAAAATGAGAGTAGAGAAACCATATTTTTATTTCTTAATGACACAGATAATTTGGTTTTGGTCTTCATGATGTGTCAGTGACATACATGTAATAGAAAGCAGTAAATTGAGAGGCTATAGTTTGGAATTTTCTTGAAGGAACACAGATACTACTACCCCCAGGAGTATTTCCTTCAAGATAATTTCTTGGACTGTAAAAAGCCCAGGCTTGACTTTGGTTCTCAATCAGTGTAGCTGGGAATTCAGAAACTTGCTATGTTTCTATCTTTTGTTATGGAATCAAAACAGGTACTTAACAAATGGTTAGAAATTTTTTTTTTAAAAAAAATTTTACTTATTTAGCTAAACAAGTCATTCATATTTGTAAGAAAAAAGAACACACAGATAAAAAATAAAAGATAAAGTTATTTTTACATCTGCTACTTGATCCCAGTGGTATAATATTATTTATAGACTGTGGTAAGTTAAAAATGCACATTACAACTCTAAAGCAACTCCTAACAACATAACACAGAGGTACAACTAATAAGCCAATAATGGAGGTAAAATGAAATACTTAAAAAAATAAATCAGTTAGTCTGAAAGAAGGCAGAATAAGAGGGGAGAAAAAGAAGAACAACATATGGGACAAATAAATATCTAGTGGTAAGAAAGTAGAGTTGAAGGTAATCATATTGATAACCACATTAAGTATAAATGGTCTAAATACTCCAATTAAAGGCAAAAATTAGAGATTGTTAGACTAGAAAAGAGAGCAAGACCCAATTATATGCTATCTATAAGAAATAGACTTTAAATATAAAGACACGGGTAGGGTAAAAATAAAAGATGGAAGAAGTATACCCTGTAAACATTAATAAGAAAACTAGAGTGGCTATATTAGTATCAGACAGACTTTAAAATAAAGAATATGACCAGGAATAAAAGGAGACATTTTATAATAATAAAAGGAGCAATTCATCAAGAAGACATTGTGATTCTGAATGTGTATGCACCCAATAATAGAACTTCAAAATACATGAAGAAATAACTGACAGAACTGAAAGGGGAAAAAAACAAATCCACAGTTATAGTTGGAGACTTCAACAATTCTCTCTCAGTAACCGATAGAACAAGTTGACAGAAAATCAGTAAGTTTATAGAAGAGCTGAATGACACTGTCAACCAACTTGACCTAATTGACATTTATAAAACATTCCACATAAAAGCAGAATTTGCATTATTTTCAAGCTCACATAAATTTCATCAAGATAAGTCATACACTGGGCAAGAGACCAAGTCTTTTTAAAAAGTTCTTTGATATCATACAGAGTATTTTTCTGACCACGATAAAATTAAATGAGGCATCAGTCATAGAATGTTATCTGAAAATCTCCATGTATTTGGGAATTAAGCAACATATTTCTAAACAACTAATGTATCAAAAAAGAAATCACAAGGGGAAAAAAACCACTTTGTTTTGTAACCCACTGTATTTACTTAACAGTATGTTCTAGTATGTTAATATCATCATATTTAATGACTCTGTTGCATGGAGGTAGCATAATTTATTTAGTCAGTTTACTGATGTTGGCCATTTAGATTGTTTCTAAGTTTTCACTTTTGTAAACAATGCCTCTGCAAACACTGTTGTATGAATACATTCCCTCTTTGCTTATTTCCTTAGGAGTCAGTTTCTCATGTAAATGTCTTTGATACACATTGCCAAATTTTCCAGTGGAAATTGTACAGTTTACTCTCTACCCAGCAGTTTATGAGAATTCTTATTCCCCTATATCCTGGATAACACTAACCATTTTGTTTTTAGATGTAAGATGTGAGGTAGTAATCTAACTAGTTAGCCAGCTGACTTTTAAGAAGAAAACACCTTGTATTTGAAAGGATGATTAGCAGACAAACTTCAGTTACTCAGACTTGGGTATTTGTCAGACATTTCCTTGAAAATGAAAAAAATAAGTCTGTCAGTTCAAGGAAAGTAACTGACAGTATTTGTTGATAATGATAAAATTTAGTCTTTCAATTAAAAATTAGAAGTTTGGGGCTTCCCTGGTGGCGCAGTGGTTGAGAGTCCGCCTGCCGATGCAGGGGACACAGGTTTGTGCCCTGGTCCGGGAAGATCCCACATGCCGCGGAGCGGCTGGGCCCGTGGGCCATGGTCGCTGAGCCTGCGCGTCCGGAGCCTGTGCTCCGCAACGGGAGAGGCCACAGCAGTGAGAGGCCCGCGTACTGCAAAAAAGAAAAAAAAAAAAAAAAATTAGAAGTTTGGAAAACTTGTTTCTCCCATCTTGATCTCGAAAGCCTCCCAGTTCAACATTTTTCTGATAAGAGTGGTAGTGATATTAATAATTTTAGTTTTTTGGTATTGTATAATGAAATGTGTCAATATTCAAAATATCTGCGTAATTCAAAGAGTCAATATTTTTCAAATGATCAATGATATTACAAATTCATGCACTAGTGAAAGATTCATTTGACGTGCAAGATTTTTAATGTTACAGAGTAAAAATATCTCATTGATACGGTTTCAGATTTTGCACTGCAACTAACTTTAAAGAAATTACCATCTGCTGTGTTTTTGTATAGTATAAAAGAAGAATATCCACAATTATTTGACAAATCTATCAAAATACCCCTCTCTTTTCCAACTACGTATATGTGTAAGGTCAAATTTTCTTCATGAACTTTAGACTTTAACCAAAACAACATATTGAATGTAGAGACAGATAGGAGAATCCAGCTGTTTTCTCTCAAGACAGATATTCTCAAAGCTATAAAACAATGCCAATGCCACTCTTTTCACTAATTGATTTTTGGTTTGGAAAATATGGTTGTTGTTAATAAAAATACATCTTTTATGTTATCATGTATTGGTTTTATTATCTGTCAAGGAATTCATAAATGTTTTAAAGATATCTTAAATTTTAATTCCTAATATGGTAGCCATTGGAAGATATAACCCACATAAACTCTTTGGCATCTTCAATCATTTTTCTTCCTTTTTTTTTTTTTTTTTTTTTTGCGGCACGCGGGACTCTCACTGTTGTGGCCTCTCCCGTTGCGGAGCACAGGCTCCGGACGCGCAGGCTCAGCGGCCATGGCTCACGGGCCCAGCCACTCCGCAGCATGTGGGATCTTCCTGGACCGGGGCATGAACCCATGTCCTCTGCATCGGCAGGCGGCCTCTCAACCACTGTGCCACCAGGGAAGCCCCTTCAATCATTTTTAAGAATGTAAAGAGGACCCTGAGCTCAGAAAAAGTTTGAGAACCTCTGTACTAAAGCGCCTAGCATAGTTGCTGCTTCCTGCAGATCCAATTAGCATAATTTTATTTATGTACTGGAGCAGGGTGAAGTTCTGTGAAATATCAGCATGATCAGGATCCCTGTGGATCATATTATGACGAAGAGTAGAATTAACATCGCCCTGAGGCTAGACAGTACTGTTGGTCTTTCTGTGTAACAGTAAATGTCTTTTGACCCTTGCTACAGATGACGGTTGTTAAGAAAGCTTTCACCAAATTCCTAGGCACTGGTAATGCTAAGTGACAGAGTATGTGTTGTATCGTTCCTGTAAAGATACAACATTAACATAGCAGCTGTGATTTGGGATGTTCTCTAGTTAAGTGTATGGTAGTCCACCATTATCTGCCACCATCCATCTCATTTTTATAGAGGTCGGACAGGTGAATTGGATCTTGATAGGATGAGGCTCAGTGTTCTCGCATCTTCAGGTTTTTGATGGCAGTGATAAACTCTGATGCCCTGAAGAATTCAATATTGTTACTGATGCATTATCTTTCGGTTTCAGAGGCTTTCACTTTGTTCTTCCTACCGTAATAGCCCCTACTCTATAGGTGGGGGAACCAGTGTGAAGGTTGTGCCAGTTGCAAAGTCAATAGTCCCACTGCCCCCAGAGATAGACTTGGGCCATTTAATGTCTACATTATAACCGTTTAGTGGTTTGTAAGATGCATCTCCTTTCGCTCTGAAGATCTTTGAATGAAAAGACACGTTATCTACTCCCATCACCCTGCACCCTCCCCCTTCAAATACAGTGGCAAAATGGGGACAGGATAATTATAATAAATACTCCTGTTCAAAAAGGGAGGCACATGGCAGCCACTGGTTGATGACAGTTCTGAAATACTCCTGGGAAAATGCTTACAGATCCTTTTGGAATGAGGATTGTTCCTTGATTAGGCCCTGCTTCTACTCTTTGGAGTTACTCCACAGGGAACACTGTTCCTTGGCTTTGTCCTCTGAGACATACTTCCTTTTCTATCACTTTTGGTCACTTCTAAAGAGGGCAGTGGAAAATATGCTCTTTAAGCATTTTTTTCAACCTGCCTTAAGAACACTGGGCCCCCGAGATCTTTTTCTCTTTGAGGAACCTCAATCACTTTTAGTTCAAGTTAGTGGCACTTGATCCAATGCAACTCCCTTAAAAACATTTTAGGCTTCTTATGATTTTGATTTAAGGTCACTTCATTACATAAAAACTCCATTCGTGATTATTTTTGAGATGTGCCCCTGAATACTTATTTGTTGCTTCTTAGGGATTAAGCATCTATGGGACAATGTCTTTAAGGTTCTTGTCAGAGGGTCTACTAGGTACTGTCTTAATTCTTTCAGTGGTTTTAACAAAAGGTCTTAGAGCCACATCCTTGATTTTATCTTTGTTCTCAGGCCTTATTTTACTTTGAGAATCTTTATCACCTGGGGAGGCTACAGATGAGAAGCTGTTTTATTTTTCAACTCAGCAAATTCTAGCATCTTCATACTCCCTTTAAATTATACTTGCAATCCTATCAGTTTTTCTTTAGCTCATCTCTTTCTTGCAATACTTTATCATATGCACCTAGAAGCAGTCAGCTGACACTGAGCATTTTGCCCTGGAAATCATCTTGCTCAAGTCCAGAGGTTTTTCCAGACTTCCAAACTGCCATGAGTGAGAGCTTTACCAGTGGTTTTGCCACTACACGGCATGGATTTCATTTTCCCAGTCTGTTACAGCAGTTTCCTTGCTGATTTTTCTAGTTTCTTCCTGTTCTCCAGTCTCCAAAGCCAATGTCACATATTTTAGGTTTTTGTTATGGCCGCGCTGAACTTCGGGTACCAGTTTCTGAATCATTTATCTATTGTCACAAGAGTGCTGCATGAAGAACCATAAAACCCCAGTGATATACATCAGTGAATATTTGCTTTTGTTTCCAGCTCTGTGGGTCTGCTCGTTCTGTTGCTCAGAGCTGAGCTCAGCAGGGCTCATGCATCTCAGGTCAACTCTGAGTCAGCCAGGTGACTTTGCTGATTTTGGCTGAGCCCTCTCCTACATCTGGGGCTTCAGCTGAGACAACTACTTGACTTGGCTATGCTCCACATGTTTTCTCCAGAAGGCCAGCCTGGGCTTGTTCCCATGGTGAAGCAGAGGGGCAAGAGGGAGAACAGAAATACTTAAGGCTTTTTGAGACACAGCCTTGTAAATGGCACACATCACTCCCATTGTATTCTTTTTTTTTTTTTTTTTTTTTTCAGTATGCGGGCCTCTCACTGTTGTGGCGTCTCCCGTTGCAGAGCACAGGCTCCGGATGCACAGGCTCAGCGGCCATGGCTCATGGGCCCAGCCGCTCCGCGGCATGTGGGATCTTCCCGGACCGGGGCATGAACCCGTGTCCCCTGCATCGGCAGGCAGACTCTCAACCACTGCGCCACCAGGGAAGCCCACTCCCATTGTATTCTATTGAGCAAAGTAAGTCATTGGACCAGCTGAGATTTAAGACCTGTAGAAAGAGACCCACTCTTTATGACTCTTTTTTTCTGAAACATCCAACTCTTTATGGGTGCTTTAGAAAAGCCCACCAGAAGCAGAAAGGAAGAGCAACGTAATGCTGTTTTTCCCCTGTCTCCTCCCCCATTGATCAGAGTGCAGTCATTCTGTGCTGTATCATCTGGCCCCTTTGGTACACTGCTGGGAAAACCATATCCCGAGTCCTGTGATGTGGCATTTCGAGTAAGTCCAGAAGTGCTGAGAGGAGCCCAAGCCTCTGTAGTTTGGGAGGGCTTTACCAGGGGTTCTGGGGCTTCTACTGAGGCCGGTGCAATGGAGATCCTGCCAGAGTCTGGCACTTAGGTTTGGGGAGGCCAGTTTAGCCAATGGAGTGAGCTGTTTGAAGATGTGGTAGTGGCAGCAGCCAGGACTCATCATGAGTGAACAGCTGAGGGACCCAAACCGAGATGAGACTAAGCAGATCCAAGGGGGGTATAAATGGCGTCCAACAAAGTCACATGCCTGGCAGTGCCAGGATTCAAACCCAGGCCGTCTTGCTCCTGAAAACTATACATTACTGTCTCATATTTAATGCATGTGGTTAGTAATTTATCATTTACTCAAAGTCTCCACTCGTTTGCATAGTCATTTTGTAACCAAATAGATGCCTGGTTTTTGAGTTGATCTTTAGATTTTCTAGAGAGACAATCATGTTGTAGGAAACACCATGGATTACACACGCAACAGCTATTCATGCATCTTCTTTATTATTTTTTAAATACAATCCCAGTTTTTCCTTAGGGATTCCCCACACTCCATCTGCTTCGGGGAGGCAAACCCCATCCACATCACAGGAGGGTCAGTTATGATTGGTCTGGGTCAGAGTAAGTCAGGATGGTCCTATTCGCCTTTCCGATGGGTGGTTTAGAATCACGGGCATCTGATACAATTCTGACCAAGGAGGATTGAGAGAAGCTGTGCTAAGGGCTTCTGGGAAATGTTTTCTTCGTTAAGAAATAGGGACTCGGAGGAGATATTTTCTTCTCCTGGTGGGTGTTGTCATCAAAGTTTCACAGCCTTTTTGCAACCACAAAGGGCTGCGTATAGCTCAAAAGACTACACCTGTGTGCTGAAGGAGACAGACCAGACAGATGGAAAGAACATGGTACTCAGTGGCACCACTGGACCTTTCCTAGCTTGGAATTTTTATGAGTTAGTAAATATTCCTCATGTCTTAAACCATATTAGCTGTTTCCTTTAATGAAAGCATTCTACCTAGTACACGTAGCTCCTGTAAATAATGATAATTTTGCTTCCTCTTTTAAAATAGTTACTTATCTAAGCATATTTGCTAACACTTTAAGAACACTATTAAATGATAGTTGTGACAATGGACATTCTTTACTCATTCCTGATTTTAATGGGAGTGACTCTAATTTTTCAACATTATGTTGAAAACTAGCCTTTGGTTTGAGGTAGATTTTTTAAAAACCTGTCAAGAAAGTTTTCTTTTCTTCTTAGTTTATTAGTAATTAAAAAAATCAGAAGTGGATGTTAAATGATTTTAAATAAATTACCACACCTTAGGGGATGTCAGCTCACTGGAAGGTGGATAGAGTGGAGGGAAAACATTGGGCTTTTTCTTCTATCCATTTAATAGATGTATAGAGAAACTGAGGGATTTGTCCTGTCTTGTATTTAGACTTCTCTAATTCCTCTGCTAGAAGTAATCTCTCTCTGAGAACACTTCATTTGTACTTCTCTGTAACGTCATCCATCACCTTGTCACCCTCATCATCCATCACCCTCATCATCATCGTCACCATGTTTCTCCTCTTCCTTCTCTTCATCACTATCACCATCACAGCAAAAATGGAACAACTGCCATTTGTAGACTGACTGCTCTGTGCCACACACGGTGATGGTTGCTAATTGAGTATTCAAAATCATTTTATGAGATACTTATCATTTCTCCATTTTACAGATGATGAAACAGATCCAGGGAGATAAATTAACTTACTCAAAACCATGTAGGAATTTGAAGCCCATCGAGTTAGATGACATAATTCATGACTTTCCATTCTACTCTGTTGCCATCCAGTGTAGTTTACCTTGTATCCTGCTATACATCTTTCACCTCTTCTACTATATTGAAAGATTTTTGAGGGCAAGTGTGATATTTTGAATCATAATAAGAGATAGATATTTGATCTTTGTCTCCATCTCTGGCACAGAGCTCCTAAAACCCTTGGAATTTCTTAAGTGATGGAATACAGGTGGTTTTTTGTTATGTTAATGAGGTGACTTTTGGACCTCCCTTAAGGATGGAGACTGGTTGCCAGGGGAACCGACCATGTGATTAGAGGGTTGGAACTTGCAGTCCCATCCCCCTGACCTCCAGCAGAGGTGGGGAGGGACTGGAGATTGAGTTCAATCACCAATGCGCCATGTTTTATTCAGTCATGCCAATGTAATAAAGCCTCCTTAAAACCCCAAAGGACCAGTTTTGGAGAGCTTATGGGCTGGTGAACACATAGAGGGTGACGCGCTTCGAGACGGCATGGAAGCTCCGTACCGTTTCCCCATACCTTGCCCTGTGTATCTCTCCCTTCTGGCTGTTCCTGAATTATATCCTTTGATAGTAAATGGTAATCTAAGAAGTAAAACGTTTCTCTGAGTTCTGTGAGTCACTCTAGCAAATTAATCCAACCCAAGGAGGGGGTTGTTGGAATCTCCAGTCTGCAGTTCGTCTGTCAGAAGCACAGGTGACAACCTGGACTTGTAACTGGAGTGTGAGGTATGCGGGGGCAGTCTTGTAGGATTGAACCCTTAACCTGTGGGACCTGATGCGATCTTTAGGTACATAGTGTCAGAGTTGAGTTAAATTGTAGGAAACAAGGCAATGGTGAAAAATTGTTTGGTGGTGGTGGAAACCCTGCACCCCACTCCATCCCAAACACACATTGCACTTGGTGACCAGAATCTTATCAAGAAACATCCCTTATTCGTCTCTATATATACCCCATCCTCTAACACTGTATCTATACACAAAATGGGAGTGTATCTTGGAATATATTTATGTACTTTTCTCCTTTGCTGTTCAAAATTCTTGACCTCTCTGATTGGCCAGAGGTTTCTTTCTGTCTGGGGGAGAAGGAATATTCAACTTTTGACATCATAATGAGATTTCTAATTTTTTCATATCCTTCTTTAACTTCTTAAGGGCTAGGCTCCTAGAGTTACTGTGTAGTAGGAAGAAGAGACACTATCCACCCTTGGTCACTGGTCTTGCTTATGCTGATTGGAGGACATTAAAGGTCTGGGGATTATGGAGGGAGGGGAGGGGAGAGGGAAAGGAGAGTGGTTAGACCTGTGGGTTTTAATTTGTCTTTTCTGGGTTTTGCCCTGGAAAGGAGAGGTGTGTTAGATAAGTTGAAGAGAATACTTGTGAGCCTGAGGATTCTTTTCTCACTCTCTGAAAGAAGAGATCTCATAGGCAGCTCCTGCATCCAACTTTGAAGGAACACACAGCTTAGTAGTACTGTATAGAGAGGCAGAGGAGCATCCTCAGTCTTGGCTTTACCGAGGTCCCCATGGTTTCTATATGGCGTGAACAGGACCCAGATGGAGCTGAGAGATGTTGGGGACTTGGCTGGAGAGAGTTGGTGCAGCCTGTGCAAGGTGGCTCAATAGCGTTCACCACAGGGCAGATGGTCCAGGCTGGAGCTGAGTGGAAGTCAGCAGCTAGATCTCAATGGGGTCTGTAGTGGTAGAGAGCATGGTGGTGAGATATAATCATGGAGGTGGGATATAATCACGAAGGGTTGGTGGTCCTGGCTTCCTGGAAGCAAGGCTCGACTTTCTAAACCAAGAGAATGACCATAAGTTCATCAGTTGCAAACTTCAGCATTGTGCCCAGCAGGGCTTCCAGTACCTGGGCAGAAGACAAATCTCTTTGGAGACCAGAGGACACCATGCATTAGAGTCCTTCCCCTTGGTCACAAGGCTCTGTGAGCCACACCCCTTCATGGCTGCCTTGGAGAAGAAAAGTGGCAATGATGTGGAAGACTAAGAAATCTGAGTGTCTGGCCAGTTTTTCCTGGAGAGATCAGCATTTACTTTAAGGAGATGCTTTTAAACCATTACTCCCATTAACCAGTGGAAGGGGAATTAGAAGGAAAGCAGTGTTGATACAAATATAACAAAGATGCTAATATTTATTGAACACTTACTATGCATGAGGCATGTGCTAAATGTAATAATCACAATAATGCTAGGAAGTAGTTGCTCTTGATGTCCCTATTTTACTTATTAGGAGATTAAGGCACAGAGAAGTTAAGAAATTTCCCCAAGGTTGCACAGTTCTGGTAGAACCAGAATTCAAAACTAGAAAGTTTGAAACCAGAACGTATTTCAAAATATTTCCTTTGCACATTCAAACTGGAGAATGAGATAACTCTGCAATTCCAGTTCATATATGATAAGTATTTTGGGGATAAATAAATGTTATGGTAAATCAGATTAATAGAGATTGCACTTGTCTAATTGACATGTGGGCTTGATTTGAATCCCATTGCTTTGAGAATTGCTAAAGAAGCAGCTCTTGTTAGACTGTAAAGTTTAAATAGGGGGACTGCTAGCCAGAAAGATAAGCAACATACTCATCTCTGTTTCCTGAACGATGTTGAATTGAGAGAACATTTTGATGGACTCTGGTGAAGACTCAGAAGTGTTACATTAGTGATTTTGAGATCACTTCAACCCATGACAGGCGACAGACCAAGTCTCTGGGAATAAAGAGACAATAAAGAAAAGTATGAAGAGAATTTGGTTACACAACCAGGGATGCCATAGGATGAAGGGAAGGGGAGTAGTTGAAAGCAAGAGGTCTAGTAGTGGGTAGAGGAAGGTTCTGGAATGGCAAAGTCTACAGGGCTTCAGGCATGCCCAGAACAGTAAGCATGGCCACAGCAGATGGAGAACTCTAGAAGGCTGACTTACCGATAAGCCAGGATGCAAAGAACACAGTGAGTTTAACGCTTGGAGAAATATATGTGTCATGATCTCAGCAGATTTGTCTCCTAGGTGCTGGCTGTACTGCTGGCAGGAAGGTAAAGGAGCATATTGCAAGATGACCAATATTGGAGGTTAGAGAGGTGTCTTCAAATTCCAAGGCTGGATTGAAGAGAATAGTAAAAAACTAACATTTTTTTTTGTCAAGATTAAATGTATTCCTGTTAAACACATTTTTAAAGCAAATATGCCTTTATATTTTGCCCTCTCACTATATCCCTCCCACGACCTTTCCACCGTTAATCTTTCCAAAGACTCACTACTCAGGCAATGTGTCAGATGCTTTCCCGTATGTGCTCATTTAATCCCACAACATCTCTGTAAATTAGGCATTATTACTCCCCATTTTACAATGTGGAAACTGAGACTCAGCAAGATTAACCTCCCCAAACCACCTGCTGGTACAGCTGGAGTTGGAATTGAACCCTAGGTTGGTTTGATGCAAAGTCAATGCGCCATCTGCCCTCCGTCTACCTTGAGTTCCTCCCCGTTCACCTCACTCAGCGGTACTTTCTGAGGCTTCATCCTCGTAGTCACAGACTTGCTGATGCTACCATGACTCAACCACACCTCCCTGTCTACAACCACGGATACAGATGATAAAAACGCTTAGCGCAGCGTTGCGCGTAATATGCATCAGCCCACCCTAGAACAAGATTTACCCTGGAGCTTTATCTGTTTGTTAAACAAATATGATGAAAATATAAAATGAGTCCTTTATTTTCATTATAAACAGAGGCTCATTTATTCAATCTTTCATTGCATAGCGATTGGGTACCTGCTACCTGAAAACGCTGTGCTGCGTCCTGGAGATGGTGGTGGGATGTGTGGGCGATACATCCCAGCCCGAGGTCCAGCCTCCTAGGATATGACAGTAGTTACGATCTTTAACTGTGAAGAGTGAATTCAGCTTTGCTTGATTAAATAAATAACTTACAGTTTGATTATATGTAGCTAAATGGACCTCACAACCAAGGTTTGCCAAAGCAAATACTGGGGGTAATAACGGACAGACTCGGTGACCTTAGGTATGAGATTCCAGCGTGATAACAGCCCCATAAAAAGCTGCTGAATTGGAATTACCCAGGAGACAGAGTCTGGCAGTCAGTTCACTCAGCTTAAGGTGTTCCCTGAAAGCAATTTTCAGGGAAGGAGGAGTAAGCCTGGGATACTCAGATGGAAGGGACAGATAAATGAGACATAATTCTAGTGTTTTTCGTTTTGTTTGATGTCTCTCAAATATTTTCAAAGAGCCATCTGTAAACATGCAGTGTCCTAAAGAAATCTGTGTTGACAGTTGAGTCTATTTGAAGAGGGTCATTTTCAGGGCCCAAGCTTCCTCTTAGATTTGTTGATAATTGGAGGAATGCAGTCTGTAAACCCAGTCTTTGTGCTTGAGACCGCTCATTTCTGTGGCTCATCCCTTGAGGCCCAGCCAGTGGAGGGGAGCCAGTGATTGCCTGGATGCCTCCTTGTGGCCTGGGTAGACCAGCAGAACGGAATGCATGGATATAGGATGCAGGACCAGCAGAAACGATGGAAGGTAGAAGGCATCCTGTGCTTATGGAGGGCGGCTTCCAAGATTGCTTGGACACAAGGGGAAGAAGAGTCTGATTAATTTTTGCTGAATGCTAGGATAAAAATATGGGCTGCTTTGGTAGCTTTAATTATAGTAGCATGTCCAGGTTCATTTCTTGGTTGAATTGTGAAAATTCCAAACAAATGAACAAACAAATACATCCCTCTTTTTCTGACAAAAGAGAAAGAAATGTGAAAAATTTTTTTCTACTTTAAAATTTTCTTTTATTGAACTACAGTTGGTCTACAATGTTGTGATAATTTCTGGTATACAAAAAAATGATTCAGTTATACATATATATATTCTTTTCATTATGGTTGATTATAGGATATCGAATATAGTTCCCTGTGCTATACAGTAGGACCTTGTTGCTTATCCATTCTATATATAATAGTTTGCATCAGCTAATCCCAAACTCCCAATCCATCCCTCCCCCTTGGCAACCGCAAGTCTGTTCTTTGTATCTGGGAACCTGTGTCTGTTTCATAGATAAGTTCAAAGAAATGGGTTTATATTTTACTTTTTAGAGACACTTACATGAGTGTTGAGTGTCACATTGTTGATTTATGGGGGAAAATTGTAGCCAGATGTCAGAGAGCACAGCACTTATGTTTGGTGACGTTAAAGGTGGAAGTTTGGGCCACTTCTCCAGATCACATACTTTGAGCTATTTATCTTGATTTCCTCCACCTTCCTCACTATCCTGGAAAGAAGATGGAATTTTCTGACTCCTCCACACTCTCAGTCCTCACATTCCACCCATCTTGGGATGTCTGTTACTGCACTTACAGAAAGAGCACCCACCTGTCCTACATTTTGGACTGTTTTGCATAGATTAAAACTCATCTCTAGCATTTAAAAATAGATGAAAAATAGAAAATGCAGGTTCTCTTTTCTACAAAAATTGCCTGCACAGGAAAAATTGTATGCTGCTTAAGATTCGTCCTAAATCCAACTTGTTTAAAGGACTAAATTCTGCATCGATTAAAAAGTTATATTACATATCTTTACAAAGGATCTCAAACATCTGAGTCAAATTGTATTCCCTGAGTACCTAGTAAATCATAATTTTTTTTTATCCTTGTTACCTGGAAAACCTAATATAGGTGATATTTTTTCTATTTTAGTATTGCACTTCTTTTTAAGAAATTTACCAGCCATTTCTATGTTTACCGTCATTATTATTTTAGCAAGGTTTTTATTTCTAATGATTCAGAATTTAAAAACCAAGATTTGTATATATGTGTTTGCCTTTGATTCTCACAGAAACCCAAACTACCTAACTTTCAAACACTTGGAGTCCCAGGAGAGTGGAATGTCATGCAGTGATTGGTGCGTCTTCTCAAAATTATTAAAAAGTGTGATTTTTGTCTCAAACCCAATTTACACATATTTAACTTTCTTCTCATCATTTCTTTCTTCTCCACTCTCCTCACCACTCAGTATTATTTCTTCCAATTCCATCAAAATCCTAAAGGAATGTAATAAAAAAATTAACTATGCCTTACTTATTAGTGTGTTTCTGAAAGTATAGAGAAAAAATACACATTGCCTCTAAATAAAAATTAAAAACTGAAGTTGATGAAAGGTCTGAGCATGAATTTTGCGTGATTTAAATTTTTAAGCCTTGGTTTTAATTTGAGGCATTAGGTTTACTTTGCTTTATTAAGTTTGGGATAACCTGGACGTTTGAAATGCTTTATAAATAATGGTGTCACATATAAGATCTGGCTAGGACTTCAGTTTTAAACTCTATTCCTATTCACCATAGAGACTTGAGGGCAGGAAGAAAACAAAGGAAAGAAAGTAAAACAACTTGAGACTGGAGTCAGAAAATCTGTGGTTGATATACAGAACAAATTAGTGATTACCAGTGGGGAAAGGGAAGGGGGGAGGTACAATATAGGGGAAGGGGATTAAGAGGTACAAATTCTTATGTATAAAATAAGCTACAAGGATATATTGTACAGCACAGGGAATATAGTTGATATTTTACAATAACTATAAAAGGAGTATAACCTTTAAAACTTGTGAATCACAGTATAGTACACCTGTAACTATAATATTGTACAGCAACTATACTTCAATTAAAAAAAAAAAGAAAACCTGTGATTGAAACCCAGCATTGTCAAATCACATTGACAGGAGCAGCAAACAATTGATTGAACATTTACTATATGTCACGTGATTTTTTTCTAGGTCTTTCACAGACTTACTAGCTGTTTGACTCCTAGAAATTCTCATAACCTTTGTGAAATTTAGTTGTGAATAAAAATACTACTGTGTACCCATCTTACCTCATATGGTTGCTACGTGACTCAAATGAGATAATATGTAACATAAACATAAGAGCTAAAATTTACTGAGTACTTAGTGTCAGGCATGGTTTTAACTGCTTTGCATGCATTAATTCACTTATTTTTGTCAACTCTCCTACAAGGTGGGACAATACTCTTTTATTGACAAGGAAACTGAGGCAAAGAGGTTTAAGTATCTTGGCCAAGTTTATATAGCTAGCAAGGATTTGAATGAAATGATAGCTAAGATGACTTGTGTATATATATTTATTATTTTGCAACAGGAAGATCTCAAGTTAAATATATTGGGAAGTCTGGTGATCCCTTGGATCTTCAGTTAGGAGATTTCCATGAATTTGCACGTAGTTTGATGGTGCTGAAGGAACAGCTCTTGGGAGCTGGGACTGAGATCCGTAGGCCTCCAGCTTATATCTTGTTATTTGGACAGTTCAGTGACCAGTTCAATTTATGAGTGGGTCCTCTCTCCTTTCGCTTACTGTCAGGTTCCTGTAATTCATTCTGCTTCAGTTCACTCCATACTGTACCAATTTATGATCAACTAGGGATTCTGTCTTTCAGGAAAAAGTGACTTGAACACTTCGCGATGAAATGCAAATGCAAACTGACAAAGTGTATTTTTACATAAAGAGTAAACACAGTGAACTGGACCTTTTCTCAGTCTACCTCCAACTCGTCCTTGTTTCTGGGACATGTCAGGGTGTGACCTTGTTAAAATAGAGCGGATGGGAGAGCAGAGATGGGGCAACACTTTGTTCTCCTACCTGGAGGAAGCAGCAGTGGGGAAACTTACCTCGTCTTCCATTCTGACAATCAGGGAAGAACTTGCTTATGAGGAAGAGATAGGATCTTTGGAGAAAGTGACTCTACCTCCCATTATATTATAACCATCCAGAAAGTTGTAAAAGGGAATCCTGTGTTGAGTGAGGGTGGACCAATGCTATAAGCCCTGTCCTTACCTTGAATTCAGTGTGGGTGAAACCAGACTCATGACCTTATTCTTGTTTCCAATCATCTCCCTCATGATTGCCCTCTTTGTGCCATGGGATTATTATTTACCACTAATGTTGGAAAACATAAAGGCATTCAGTATAGGTGATCCGAGCACACTCTGGATCCAGACCACTCACGTTTGACTCTGTCTCAGCTCCATCACTTATACCAGCTGGGTGATTCTGGGCAAGTTACTCAAGCTCAGTTTACTCCTATGTAAAACTGGGATAATAATAATTCCTGCAGCATATCCTTGTTGGAAGGACTAAATAGTTAACATTATGTAAAGTGCTTAAAAAAGTGGTGCTTAAAAGAGTGGGTGCTCTATAATAATAGTAATAATTAATAGTAATGATTAATAAATAATATTATATTATACATTAATGATATATTAATTATATTAGTAATTATAATATCTATTATAGTCTATTATTATTAATAATTATAAGTAGTAATTTTATTTCTTGTCTGTAGACTCTTGAGCTCAAGGTCCTTCTGTTTTTTCCCTCTTGAACAGGTCACTGTCCTCTACAACTCATTTTTTGGTTTTCTATCAAATTAACATTTCCAATAAATGCCTCTCATCATTTCTTTCTCCAGCTCACAGCACGGATTGACCTCACATTGAATAGATGATAAGCTCAAACTTCTTTTTTAAAACAATTTTAATAGACTTTATTTTTCAGAGCAGGTGCAGGTTCACAGCAAAACTGAGCAGAAAGTACAGTTTCCATATATGCCTGCCCCTCCCCCCTATACACACACCATCAACATCCCCCACTAGAGTGGTACATCTGTCACAACTGATGAAGTTACATAAACTCAAGCTTCTTTGATTACCAGTCAAGGCTCTCCACAGCTGGGCTTCCACCATAGCCTCCAAACTTTCATTTTGTAGGAAAGATGTAGACACTTTGGATGGTTTCTCGGTTCAGTTTCAGAGACAGCGGCGCCATCTACCGGACAATTTTTATTCTAACTAAAACTGAGCATCAGTATTCTAGCCTCCTGAGGCAGTGGCTCCCAAGCCCAAATATTGATCAGAATCACACCGAGAGTTATAATGCAGATTCCTGAGCCCCACCCCAGGTCCACCTAGGAACCAAATCAATGATTACTGGTAGAATCTATGAAAAAGCAAGGCCCCTTGATTTCCAGTCTTGGGTTCTTCCTAAAGCTGCTTTGGAGCAGTTCTTCAGGCTATTCCTGGATGTTCAAAGCCTCTATCTGGAGCCTCCTGCCCCTCCCCATGTTGTACATTGTGGTAGTTTTCCCCCCTTCCCTTCCTCCTGTTTAGCAAAATGCCGTTCTCTATGTCTCATTCCCTCTCAGAAATCTATACAATTGGAAAGTAATATGTTAAAATAAGCATGCAAAATTTATTTTTAAATTTATTTTTGGCTGCACTGGGTCTTCGTTGCTGCGCGCGGGCTTTCTCTGGTTGCGGCGAGCGGGGGGCTACTCTTCATTGCGGTGCGCAGGCTTCTCACTGCGGTGGCTTCTCTTGTTGCGGAGCACGGGCTCCAGGCGCGCAGGCTTCAGTAGTTGTGGTGCGTGGGCTCAGTAGTTGTGGCTCGCGGACTCTAGAGCACAGGCTCAGTAGTTGTGGCGCACGGGCTTTGTTGCTCCGCGGCATGTGGGATCTTCCCGGACCAGGGCTCCAACCCGTGTCCCCTGCATTGGCAAGTGGATTCTTAACCACTGCGCCACCAGGGAAGCCCCTGCAAATTTTTAAAAAGTCCATTTAAAAAGTTTCCAATTAAATTTATTAAATTATAAAATTGGAAATACATGATCATGTTAAAAGAATCAACCAATACAGAAGTGTATTATTCTTTCTTTTTTGCCTCCCTTATGCTGGACCAAAATTTTCCATTCCCACAGCTACTGTTAACAGTAGGAATGAATCCTTTTAAGATGTTTTGTCTATGTTGAACACCATATATTCCCTTTCAAGAACACCTTTATAGAGATTTAATTGGCATAAAATCAATGGCACATATTTAAAACGCACGATTTGATAGGTTTTGACAAATCCCACACCTGTGAAACCATCACTACACCATAGAACGTTATCTATCACCCCCTGAAGTTTAAAAGCAGGGACACAGACTTGGGACCTTGGGTTCTACAAGTATGAAAAACATTTGACATGTTTCAGTGCTTTTAAGGACAGCACATTCAGAATATGCCCACATCCAAATCCTATTTCTAACAGTCTCTGAGTTGAGTGCATATTTTCTATGTGCGTTCTTCCTTTCATAAGGTGTAATGTGAGAAAAATCGCTTTTAAACACCCTGCCCCCTGGTGGACAGTTTGGGACTTACACGTTTTCGCGACACCCCAAGCATATGAGACGTGGGCATTTTTTCGTCACGGCAGAGGTGCCTGTCGGGGCTGGCTTTTGGTTCATTTATTGCGAGACCCCATTTCAGGGAAGAATAGGTAAAAGTCAGTGTAAGAGTCATGGAAGTATCATGAATAGTAACTATAGTAATTATTGTTTCATTTTGAAAGTCTCTGAAATCATGATTTTAGAATGCAAAAAGAACTTCTACCATTAGAAGATAATGGTAGAGCAGAGGCAATGCGAGTAAAGCCGTTATGTCTATGCATCATTTAAAACGTTTTTAAAGAACTCTCACTTTATCTTATTTGACCCTCAAAATAGCCCTGTAGTACAGGTGATACCAACTCTCTTTTAAAGGAAAGGAGATTGAGGCACAGGGAGGTTCAGTTATGTGCTTAAGGTTTTAAAATCAGGACTTGTGAGTCCTAGTCCCATGAACTTTCCCTTACATTATATTTATCTTCTCCAAACTCTCATCTGCTGATGAGAAAACTGAATCCCAGTGAGGCTCAGCAATGTCTCTCCAACGCGTGGGAAGCGGCTAGGACGAGCATTCGGCCAGGACTCTTCTCCTGACTCACAATCCAGCATTCACATCACAGCTCCGTCCTCACTTTGCTCAAACCCCAGCAGTGACAACATCAGTGGATCATAGGTAGCCGATGAGACTGTCGTTGGAATTACTGCTCTGAATTGTGAAAGCAGGTGTGTGAAGCGTGAAAAATCTTCTTGGATGACTCCGATACAGCCCACCAGCGAGATCCATCCAGGGCGGGGCCTGACCCTGAGGGGGAGGAAGGAAGGAGGTAGAGCGGGGGTGAGGGAGTGCGGGAGGGCGGTGAGGGACCGCCGCAAACCTCAGGCGAACTCCGCAGATATTCCCGGGATGGGCTCTGACCCACATTCTCGGCCCCTCAGGGAGCCACCCCAGTAAGGCTGTTTCACACCTGCCATCTGACCTGGGGACCCACCCTCTCTCCTCACTGCAGGAAATGGGGGGCCGCTGAGGGAGCTGTGGCTTTTATAACCACCCCTGGCCAGGACTGAGACGTGTTTCCTGAGCAGCTCTTAGAGTTTGGGCTCTAGTGCTAAACACACTGGTGGGGCGAGAACGTCTTAGTTCCTGGTCTCAATTCCTACTTTGGGGAGTTTTAATGAAGATTTGATCATTCTCCATGGGCTGAATCTTGACACAAGAGTTTCCTGGAAATATAAAAATGTCACCTGGGCTTGCTTGCACTTAGGTAACCCCTGCTGGAGCAACTTAGTTTGAAAGAAACCCGGAGACCCTTCTAGTCCAACTATTTCAAACCATTTAATTATCAAACTTGCACAGACTATAATGGTTCTTTTGCAGTTGATTCAATTTTCTAGGGCCACAATTCCTGGAGCATGTATTGCTTTATAAAAACTTCTTAAAAGTAAATGCTCACTCTAGATGCAAAATTTAGCACTACATGTATTTTCCTTGAATTCTGCCATTGACAGGAAATACTGGAACTTTAAATTGTTGGGTCATCAATTGGAGTTTTCAAATTACATTGTGTAATTTTCTCTGCATTTTTTATCTAAGAGGAAAAAAATTTTTTTTTGCTGTATAAATATTGGTTCCAAATGTCAGAATCTGAATTGTAGATGACTGAGTTAGGTTTACATCCCATTCTACTCTACCTTCAAGATGGAGGCTTGAAGGATGGCAAGGACACAGTGGAGGAAAGTACGACTATAAGGTGAAGATTAATCCAAAATGTAAAGCAGGCTGAGAGAGGCTTGGGCAAGCAAGACAAAATTGTTAGAAGGTAAAATTTTTTCCTCCCATGTGTAGTATCTGCTCTTAGGGCACCAAAGGGCCTTAGGTGGAAGGAGCTGGGAGATTATAAACCTAGCAAAATTGCTGGAGTTAATTGACTTAGGAAAAAATGGGCTTTTCAGATGGACGCTCTTGACCTCTTTGGAGGCCATAGTCCAGGGGGGCCAGCCAGATGTCAGAAAGATTAACAGAGACAAGGTTGAAATCCAAGGAATACTGAAAAGTGGTTAAATCTTCACGAAAATTTCTGTAAAAGGTACGAAGAAATGATTACGTTATTTGACAAGCAAAACACCCTAAATTTCTCATCAGTGGCTTATCTGCCACAAACCTTAATCTCAAGGCAGTTTCTAGGGTGATCAGAGAATTTACTGTCCAAACTGGGACATTTTTGAGAGGGAAAAGGGTTGCTCTTAATAATTACACTTGAGCAACAGGCTTATACTTAGCCCATCCTCAGCAAACCAGGACATACGGTCTTTCAATGCATATCCCCCTGCTCCGTCCTCTATTTCTTTCAAATTCTGGCATCCTCTGGTTCATCTACATTCACTTTCTCTCCCGACTAACTGGTCTGTAGGATTTATTATGTTTTCCAAGAGGAGCCAGAATGTAAACCACTGCTTTGCCCATGGCTGGGATCAGTACAACAAAAACCTGACAACTGCTCACATCTCATCTCTTACCACCATCAATCTTTCTCATTTATGTGTTAAAAGGAAGCCTCTTGGTCTAGAAGCAGTAACACTCCAGGAATGTGAACACACCAAGCACCCAGATCTATTTTTCCAAAAAACCATTCTCCAGTAAAAGGAATCAGGCTCCTTGGAGAAATGGTTAATTCTAGGTATAGAGCAGGGAAAATAAAGGATTAGCTGGGAGGGTCTTGTGGCAGGAAATAAGGAAGTGCTCAAAGAGAAAAGCATGGAGGCATGTCAGAGGGACACAGGCACCAGCCTAAAAGAGCTCCAGATGGCTAAAGCTGGAACAATTTGAACAGTTAAAAAAATATACATTATATATTGAATTGTAACCTAAAGTATAAAACAAATATACATAAGCTCATACTGATGTAAATAAATAATTGAATAACAAAATAAACGGAGAAGAGACAGATCTTCCTTACAGAAGAATTCCAAATAACATGTGTAGATATTCCACCCTCTAGTATGTGGAGCTTAATCTTCCTGTACTCTCCCCTCCGAACCCCCAACCATCTATGGGCTTGGTGACTCATTTCCAATGAATAGAGTCTAGAAAGGGAAGAGTGATACTTTACAGTGGAGAAAACTGGCAATCACTACATTAACTAAAATGACCAAGGTTAACACCCGTGGTGATATCATGTTCCCGTCATATGCCCCCTGTGATGACGTGATGACAAAGGGACTCCATCTCTCTGGTATTCTTCCCCAAACTCCATAACTCATGTCTAACCATGATTAAAACTTTCTGTAATTCCATATTGAAGTCTAGTCTAAAAATTGTCTGACCTGTACTCCTCAAAATTGTTGAGGTCACGAAAAACAAGCAAAGACTGAGAAATGGACTCAGAATGGACTCAGATGACAGGACAACTAAATGCAATATGGGAGCCTGAATCGGATCCTGGAACAGAGAGAAAGGACATTAGTGGAAAAACTGGTAAACCCTAATAAAGTCTGGAGTTCAGTTAATAGTAGTGGATAACTATTGGTTTCCTAGTTTTTTTTCTTTTGTGGTACGCAGGCCTCTCACTGTTGTGGCCTCTCCTGTTGCGGAGCACAGGCCCCAGACGTGCAGGCTCAGCGGCCATGGCTCACGGGCCCAGCCGCTCAGCGGCATGTGGGATCTTCCTGGACCGGGGCATGAACCCGCATCCCCTGAATCGGCAGGCGGACTCTCAACCACTGTGCCACCAGGGAAACCCTGGTTTCCTAGTTTTGACAAATGTACCAAGGTAATGTAAAATGATCACCATGGGGGGGAAATAGGTTGAGGAATATATGTGAGCTCTCTGGACTATCTTTGCAACTTTTCTGTACATATAACATTGTTCCAAAATTTGAAGTTTTTTTTTTCTTTTTTTAAAGAACACAGAAGATAGCTTGAAAAGTCTCCCCCTACCCAAGTCTGGGCAAATTTGAGCCTGTAAATTTGATTATAAACAACAAATTCAATTAAGATTTATGAGTTTGTACTCATCTGAATCAATAAATCAATCGGAGAGACGGCAAAGCTCTTCCTTACTTTATATTGCCAACTAATAAATATAGGAGCAATAATGAAGTTAGAGAATCAGCAATGGATCCTAACACTAGCGATTGAAAGTTTGACAAGGAACGGTGTGTCTACCCAGTCTCAAAATATTTGCCTAAAAAGGAAATACAAAGGGAAAAGCAGTACCTTTATGGTAAAGAAATCGGGCAGACATCCAGAAAGGATCCATGTTAATATCACCCAAACTAGACAAACCAATATCATGTGCTTCTGGAAGTGATGCTCTGAGGGCACCTCGTCGCTTTCTGTGGTTTTCCTGCCACCAAAGTGCAGTCAAGTCTTGGAGAAATGTCAGACAAATCCTAATTAGGAGGCCTTCTCCAAACGAACTGGCTTGTATTGTTCATAAATAGCATGGTCATGAAACATAAAAAAGGCTAAGGAACTGTTTCAGATTAAAAGGACAAAAGAGGCATGACCACTAAATGCAACATGTGATAAAAGATTGGTGCCTGCACTGGCAAGAAACAGATAGCTCTTAAAGGACATTATCGGGGCAGTCGATGCACCGTGAATACAGACTGTGGACTGGATAGTAGTATTGTGTCAACTTAATTGTGTTGATTTTGATAATTGCATTGTAGTTATGCAATTAACGTAGGGCCATGACGTTCTTACAAAACGCGCACCGAAGAATTTAGTTAAAAACAAGATACCCCTTGCTGCTTTGTAGGGAGTAGACTGTAGGGGGCAGCAGATGGCAGCAGGAAGCCATTTGAAGGCTATCTGAGTAATCCCAGCAAGAGACAAACAAAGCTCTGATTGAGGGATGGTTGTGGAAATAGTGAGAGATGACTGCATTTATATTGAAAGTAGAACCGAAGGGATTTGCTCATGGATGGGTTGTGGACAAGAAAGAAAGCGAGCCAAGCCTGAGTGACTGGGAGAATGAGGAGGGTGGTGTCATTTACCCAGCTGGGGACACTGGGAAAGGAAGAGGCCTGGGGTCGGGGGAGACCAGGAATTAATTATTACACATGGCGTCTCGATTAGCCTTCCTGAAGTGTAGCTCTGATGATTCCATTTCTCTGATTGATAATTCCATCTCTTTAGCGGAAATTTTTCCGCGGAATGACCCAAGCTCTTTAACTTGGCATTCAAAGCCTTTCTCGGCTTGAGCTCATTCAAACTTTACAAAGGTGGTATTTACTTTCTCTTCAATATTCCTTTTGTTTCAGTGTAATTGAACTACTTGTTGTTCTTGATAAGGCCAAACCTCAATATTTTTTTCTCCTCTTGGTGTTTCCTGAAGTAGGATCTGTATACCTTTGCTGGTATGAATGATTGTTGTGGATGGCACATGTAGAAATATTTTTATTTTGATAGTTGTACGTTGATTTTAATGTTTGTTACAAAATGATAGCACTAGCACATGAAACCTGTGATTTCATGCATATTAGTATTAGCTCAGGTCTTGGTAAAACAGTTGATCAGTTTAAAGTTAATACAGAGAAGAATATTATCTATGATGTTATATAATAATACCGCTAAGAAATGGCCCAAATTATGAAGGTGGTACATGGAACCTGAAATTTGGGAAATACTCTACTCTTAGAGTGTAATTAAAAAATACTTCTTATTATGGTAAAATTTCAAATATACCAAAAGTAGACAGACGGTATCTATCTTTTAGCATATAAAGCAGATTGCTTAGACCTGCCCTCTGGCTCACCACAATCTTCTCCAGCTTAGTAAATCAGAGGAACCCATAGGGGTTCAGTATCAAAAGTCCCTGTTTCAAAATGAAGGGCTTTGGTAACCACCAAGGAATTTGAACTTTGTCATTTGATAATCGGTTGTCAGTGAAATTATTTGAATAGGGAAATCGTGCTATGAAAGGGTTACATTTTAGTTTAGGAAGGAATTATTTAGGAAGTAATAAAGTAGGTAATATCATAAGGTAGAATGGCTGAGATGATTTTTATAAATCTGGGGTTTATGTAATTTAATAGCACTCACTATTAAGGACCGTATCTTGTAATGCAACCATGGTTCCAATCAGAGCTCAGCAGGAGAAATGTTCACTTCCTCTAATATGGCAGACACATTGGGGAGAGCATGGGGTGTAGAGCCAGGCGGCCTCAAGATTGTAAGACTCCAGACCCATAATTTGCTGTTGTCTAGTTATGTGGCAAGTGGGTAGGGCTTTTTAATTCTCTGAGCTTTTCTTTCATTTTCTAAGCATGGTGTTTTCTACACAGGTCTAATGAAATGATAAGAGCTGTAATTATGACACCAGAGTAGAAGTGTTCTGCTCTTTTTAGATATACTGCTTTGGTTATTTGGGGGTCTTCTACCATGGCTTACCCTCCACCTCCCCACTGCCCACCCCTCCGCTCCAAGTCAATTTTTTTTTTTTTAGTTGTGTGGGTGAGGACCTAGGGATAATTGTGGAGATGTCTTATAATACGTGAAGAAGGAATAAACGACAGCAATTTAAAACTTTGGCCTGCAAGCCCAATCAGCAGGTTATTCTCTGTAGCTGCCTGTGATGCATTTGGAAATAAATAAATCTTGATCAATGGAGGCGCTGATGTTCGTGAAGTTCCTTCCTTCAGCTGGTAGAAATCAGAAAGTATTGAAATGTATAGCAGTGATTTCCCTGGCCTCCTTCTCGTAGAGAAGCAGTGGGATCTTGGGAATAGTTACGCCTTTGGAAAGAGAATTTCCTCAATCAGAGGACGTAAAAGAGTAACGAGAATAAGCATTTGGTAAATTCAGGAAATCAACTTCAGCTTGAGAATCCCAAAAGGGAGTTTGCTTTGGGGGGTAGGGACCAATTTTCCAGGGCTGACCTTTGTTAAAAGGGAACTTCTGATTTTAAGTTTTAAAGCTCCAAAGGGCTAATTCAAAGAGGAGAAGGGAAAATAATTTCCATGGAGATTCCGGCTAAGACATTTGCATACTGTAAACCAATTGCCTGTTGGCTGATGGGGTTTGAATTTTCCGGCCTGTACACTTTTTAAAATTTCCACCACTGAGTAAAATTATTCCCTAAATCAACTCCTATGAAAGGTGATGAAATAAATGTAAGCCAGGGTGGACTTCCTAGACTAAATCTTTATTATATTTTAAAGGGGGAGATACTATAGTTAGCAAGTAATTTAAAAAAATTTTTTCCACCACATTAAAAATAGCAAAGGAAGGATTTGCCAAGACTGATACTCAGTAAAGCATTCTCCTTTCTGGTTATGTATTGATGCCTTCCAGAAATTCACCTACGACACTTGGTAGAAATAATCTCAACATGCACAAAATTGCTGGGGCAACCAATTAAGAGATGGTCTTAATTTAGTTCTGACCAATCTGTTTTGCAGATTCGAGAATTCATAGAGCTAAATGGAATACAGCTATGCTCACCATTATACCCCCAATGCTCATAGAGCTAAATGAATTGGGACCAAAAAATGGGAATTTGACTTAATATGTTTGGAAAAGCTTATCTTACCAGCACTTTAC
Organism: Aethalodelphis obliquidens; assembly: GCF_003676395.1. Classification (NCBI taxonomy): domain Eukaryota; kingdom Metazoa; phylum Chordata; class Mammalia; order Artiodactyla; family Delphinidae; genus Aethalodelphis; species Aethalodelphis obliquidens. The sequence goes on along the minus strand of NW_020837968.1, from coordinate 13,738,874 downwards.
ACTTAAACACGTATGTTCCAATCTGCACTCTCTTCAAGTCCCTTACTCGATTTCCACCCCTCCTCTCTGAGGAGATGCAAATCTCCCTGTAGCACTTGTTGGCCTTTCGCTGACTCCCCTTTAATTTTTTTTTCTTAATTTAATTATTTATTTATTTTTGGCTGTGTTGGGTCTTCGTTGCTGTGCTCGGGCTTTCTCTAGTCAGAGCTGCTGTTTACATAAATTGAAGCTCTTTAATGTGGCCAAACTTTCCCTCCTACCCAGAATGCTTCTTTAGCCTGTTGCCTTTGCCTTGAACTTGACTCTCCAGGAGATCAAATGACTGGTAGTTCTGGACATAGAACATGATAATAGACTCAGGTCCTGCCTCCTGCCTGAAGCATCCCTCTGTCACCCCTTCCTTTTCACCTGTTACATGTTAACTCCCATTCATCTTTCAAGACAAAGCTGTCACTTTCTGCCTGAAGAATTTCCCCGCCTGTATTGCTATTCTCTTTACTCTCATATGACCTTGGAGGTACTACCATGATTACTTTTACTGTGGCATATTAAAAGTATCCATTTATTTCCACTCCCCTCATTCTCCACCTGATAAAATTAGATTGCAAGCTCTTTGAGAGCAGGAACCACACCTTATTCATATATTTTTTATTCTAGTGTTTTAAATATGGAAGGTGCTTACTAATTTTGGATGGATTTTTGAAGTCAAGTCAGATCTTGTCCTCAGGTGACTCAGGGTCTAGGGAGGAGACCGGGAGTAAGGTAACAGTGACAACACAGGGTCACATGTGTACACAGGAGCCTGTTTGAACAGAGATTGGGCCGCCTACTCAGTGGCACTGACATTTACATGGATACATTGATGTATAGCCTGCTTTTAGGTGTGATTTTTATTATTGCTGCCACTGGCTTACTTGGCTTTTTGGGGGTATATTGATTTATTTTTGTCATTTTTTGTGCTTTCTTCTCTTTAATTTTTTTTTCTTAATTTAATTATTTATTTATTTTTGGCTGCGTTGGGTCTTTGTTGCTGTGCTCGGGCTTTCTCTAGTTGTGGCGAGCAGGGGCTACTCTTCGTTATGGTGTGTGGCCTTCTCACTGCAGTGGCTTCTCTTGTTGTGGAGCACGGGCTCTAGGCACACGGGCTTCAGTAGTTGTGGCTCATGGACTCAGTAGTTGTGGCGCACGGGCTTAGTTGCTCTGTGGCATGTGGGATCTTCCCGGACCAGGGCTTGAACCCGTGTTCCCTGCATTGGCAGGCGGATTCTTCACCACTGTGTCACCAGGGAAGTCCCTCTTCTCTTTAATTTTCTATGAGGCTGTGGGACAAAAAGCTTCACTTATTGGGCCTGTCTCTTCATTTGTAAAATGAGAGTGAGTTTGTGCTTGATGAATGAAGCTCCTTCAAGACATCATGTTGACAATCTTGTGATTCTCCAAAGACTGCAAAATGTAGAGGTCCATGGACCTAGGAGTCCTCTGGGAGAGTATATTAAAATGGGACTCTGTGTACATTTAGGCTGATGCCCAGAGTTGATAACTATATCATCGGTGGCAGACCACCTACGTGGAATATGCTAAGGGCCGTGAACATAACTTTGTTACCTTTCACTTATCTCTTACCTCAAGGCTATCAAAGATGTTGAAGATTGTTCAGAGAGAGATTGGGGGGTAAGAATTCCTCTGGCAACGGTTGTAGCATGTCCTATTCTTCCTCATGGGAGTGGGTAGAGTGTGAGTCCCTGTACCTTAAGCCAAGTGTAGGGGGCACAGAAGGTTGAGTACGTGTTTCCAAGAGCTTGGGAAACATAGAGTCTGGTGTTTGATGCCTTCCTGTATTTTTCAAGAATAATAATGTGTTACCTCTTGCAGTGCATGAGGGTCAGGTGTTCTGGAGCAGCACGCCTGTGCCGTTCTGGCTTGGGTATCTCATGAGGTTGCAGTCAGATGTCAGCCAGGATTGCATTCACCTGATGGTTTGACTGGGGCTGTAGGATCTGATTCTAGTTTGGCTCATTCATGTGACTGACAAGTTGATGCTGGCTCTTAGTGGAAGACCTTGTTCCTCTCCATGTGAAACTTTCTACAGGGCAACTTGAGTGTCCTCTTGCCATGGTGGCTAGATTGCTCAGAGTGAGCAATCCACAATGCCTTTTATGACCTAATCTTGGTGGCCATACATCATCACTTCCACTGAATTCTACTTGTCACACAGGCCATCCCTGATTCACTGTGGAAGGAGAGTACGAAAAGGTGTAAGAACTAGAAAGCAAGTATTGTTGGTTGCCGTCTTGGAGGCTGGCCACCAGAAACTGTTATCAAGTGACCACAGACTATCTACTAAGGACAGCTTTATCAATCATCAGGGGTTGGGTACATTTTTATGATGTGTCTGCTAGGTATGTCCTGTCCCATGCATAACTATGAAGCCAGTGACATCTCTTCAAGGTCTCTGTATGCCTGTGATTTTCTGGGTCCTTTACTATAATAATAACCCTCTAGTTATCTTGATGCCTTCCTGTTTTAAAATACAGTATATTAATAAAAAATGTGAGTTATAGTTAAGGCCAGCAAATCAGGAGACTCATCATTGAAAAAACAGTTTGTTTCTCATAGTTTCCCAAGAGGAGAGGCATGCTACACCATGCCCTGGGGCACACGAGGAAGCACCAGCGTCAGTCAAGAGGAAGAGGGAGAGCCTGTGGGTAAAAGCGTCCTCCCCTCTCCCCTCAGTGGGTCTGGGCTGGGGGGCAGAGGCGAGGGGGACAAGTTTCTGACTGTCGGAGTTTGGATGTAATATCAGTCTGGATTGGTGTTGGGCGGTTATTAGACTCTATTACATTTTACATTATTTAAGTGTGCTTGGCAAAGCTCTGGGATCTGCCCACGGTTTCACCTGGGGGCAGAGAAGGAACATGGTAACAGGTGGGTTTGTAGAGGCAGATGGGGAAAGAATAAAACTGTATTTTGGTTACAGCCAGTTGTTTTCCATTCACACCTGTTATATGAGCAGAAAGAATTATAAAGGTCAGTTTGAGATGGTTTACTTAAAGCCTCCTTTGCACAGCACAACATCCTAAGAACTGGGGGAATGAAAATTAAGTAGACAGACTATCTGTCCTTAAAGGGTTAACAGTTTAGTGAGAAGAAAGAACAGGTTAGTCTATTGCAACAGCCTGCCTCTTCCAGGCCTCTGTGACACTAGTCGCTCCCCACTTCGGGCCCTCTGGTCCTGCCAGGAGAGTTACAAACTCAAAGGTGGTGACCTCCTGACTGGAGATCCTGGGCTCCATCTGCATTCTGAAGCTTTCTCACTGGGTTCTGGGTACCAGTTGCAGCAGCTTGACCAGGGCAAGGGACTTAGACAGACCTAGGTGTGAAGCATTTTGATCTTGGGTCAATTACTGAACTACTCAAGCCCCATCTTCCCAATCACTAAATAGATATAATAAAATCTAGCCCTTGGGCTTGTTGTGAGAATTAAATTAGTGTTTGTTAAGGGTTTACCAGAGTGCCTTCACATTGAAGTGCTTTATAAATGAGAACTATTGTTATTATCATCTGTGCCAATGGGCCCCTCCCCACCCCTCTGGCCTTCTCCCTCGTGTATTTGAAACCTACTGGATGAGTTTCAAATGACTCTAGTCTGTGGACCATCTTTATGGTTAGATGCTTCTAGGGGGAAAGAAATGTAAAAAAAATTTTTTTTAAAGTAAACTAAGGAGTAGTGCATGACATCATTCTTAATAAAACAGAGTTAAGGAGTCCAGCTGGAAAGGTTGATGACTTTGTAGTAACTTTTTTTGTGTATGAGTATACCAGTGAGATTGGGCATGTCAGACACATTTATATTTTGCAGAAGGGAATAATTTAACTTTCCTTTGTCTGTGATATCCATGAAGCTAATTGTACCTGGGATTTGTAATGGCTGATCCATTTAGTGAAATGGAAAGACATCTGAAAAAATTATAAAGTGAAAATATGGTTGTTTGTCGTTCTTTGTTAGATAATCTTTAATTGCCCCCGCCAGTCTGATATATGACAATTGGCTTTCCCAGAGGTAATTCTGAGTCCCCTGAGGCCCCGTCTTTGTTGTCTAGTGTGATTAATGAAAATGTTACCTTTCCAACAGATAGTCTGGGTCTTTAGGATAAGGATTATCTCCTTCACTTAAAAAAAATATATATATATATATATATTTTTTTTAAGTATTCTACAGCAATCAGATCACAATTATTACTCATTTACTCTGCCTTGTGAGTGACTCTTGAATCATCAAAAGTAGTTTAAAATAGGTTGATGGTACTTTTAGTGTTAATCCTTTTCCACATCCTCTTTGAACATAGCTATTTGAAAATTGGCATGGCAATCTGTGTATTTATTAACCAGAACAGTCCATTCTCAAGCCCTGCCAGGTAACAGGGAGTTCCCTGCGTTCTTTTTATTGTTATGGCCCATATGAGACTTGATGAGTGAATGGGATTCATCTTCACACACGTCTTAGCATTTGGATTCACACAGATCCTGAAATTCAGACTTAATATTTGATTTTAAATTCTGATGTGGAAATATGTGCCCACTGAGAATTCTGCTGAGTTGGTTTGTAGAAAATACATATTAATTTTGTTAAACTGAATGCATTTGCATTTATTTTCCCAAATAACCACCAGCTTGCTTAACGAAAGGCAGATAGAGGCACATGTTCCTTGGTTAGTGACTTTTCTATTTTTCTCAGGGATGCTTTCAACAGAAGCGTGTGTGTATGGATATATATATAAATAATTTTTTGGGGGGGCAGTATCAGTTTACATTGTCCGTTGAAATGAGAACGCTCTTATTTAAACATCTTTTTGACTGATTTTTCTTACATTGTCTGAGTAGGTGATGGCCTTGATGGGACAGTTTGTCAAACACACACAAGACACCGTGTAAGGCCAAGGCCTGGCTGATTAGGTAAAGATAGAAAGAGCCACTTTTCGATTCAGACCGTTTATTAATTATACATACAGCAAAGGGGAAAATAGCCGATTGCACCCAGCTCCCAGCAACACAGATTATGGGAGTCCCCATTGCCGAGGAGCCCATCGTATACTGCAGCTAAGTGGGTTTATCCTCTGCATTTCTGCTTTGAGTGAGGCCAGAAAGCCCCAGACCTCAGCAGAACCTCGGAGGCCATGAGAACTGTCTCCTGACAGCCTTGCAGGGCAGACGGGGAGGTGAATGGGCAGGGCCTCTTGGCCGCCCCTCTCAGGCCTCCCATGCTATGTGTTCTCAGGGGATCCTGAGATATTCTTTGAAGACTCAGAGGAGCTGTGCTTCAAGCCTTTCCTGCGTGGCCTACTTGGATACATGGGAAGTTGCCAGGCCGCCCTGGTGGAGCTGTTGCCCTTGGCCATCCTTTGGAAGCAGCCGCCCCCGGGATGGTTGAGGGACACAGCCTGCAGCAGGGATGCCCGCGCTCCATGTTGAAGCTCTGGCTCGTTCTGTCTGCCCAGTTTTCTCATAGCTGCTTGGTATCCATTGTGAAGCTTTCCTCTGGGCAGATCTCAGGGGCTGCGTAGGAGAGCTTAGGTCTGTTACACTTGACCTCAAGAGGATGCCCACTTTATGAAGAAAGGGGAGCACTTTCCAAGGGTTTTGCTGCCCTGAGTTTTAGGTGGTAAGCACAGCCTGGTGGCTAACGGCTTAGACTCTGCCCTTGGATACTTCTGCCGTTGACTAGCAGGGTGAATTTGAGCAAGTTCTCTCCCCTCCGTAGCTCTCCATTCTTCATCCACAGACTGGGGACAACAGCATGAGAAACTTGTGTGAAGCAGCAAACAGGCAGCATGCCTGGTGGTGTCTGATGCATTGCAAGCACACCGTGAATGCAGCCTTTGTTACGGTTGAGAACATTCAGTGGTACTGAGTTTTCTAGTGAGCTCCTGGGATAGGGGAGAAAGACAAGGGGAAAATACCCCAAGCTTTCTTAATTTACCATATAGCTGAATTAACTGAACATGGACAAAGAGTCATAAAGCAATCAGTGAACATTGACAATGGTTGTACGGTGGTCTTTGTAAAGGAGAGATCAATGCTCATAGGATTTATCTTCCGGTTGAACTGCCTTTAATTTTACCTCTGAATTGGCCCAGCGACTTGTGGCTACAGGTGGCAGGTCACTTGACAGAGACCACCACCAAAGAATGCTGTCCACAGAATCTCTCTGTAGAATGGTCTTGGCCAGGGGCCGTGCACACACCTTCATTTTCCTTTTGTAGTCCAGCCTGAGGAATACCCGCATAATCTGTTTGATCACTTTGACTGGAACAACCTGTCATTTTACATCCTATGGGATGTTTGCTGAGGACATGAAACACAGGTGTGTGCAGATGGAGGGTTGAAGGCACGACCATTTTCCAATTAGGATCCCCTTGGTTCCCTGAAACCCAATCACAAGGAGTGAACCAGACGCCCCTGTCTGGAGCTCTGTATTCAACACAGGATCCAACTCTCAGTGGAAAATTAAAACCAAAGTCATTATTATATATTAGATTTATTAGAAATGCAACTATTACCAAGAGCCTCTGGGCATGTGTGGAAAATACCATAATTAAATTAAATTAAATTAAATCCAGCAGCTAGAAGTAACATTTTCCACTAAGGAGGAGGAGAAGAAAGAAAAAAAAAAAAAGCCCACAGGAGAATTCCAAACCAGAAAAGTGCAAGAAGTGGCCAGGATTCTTCTAGGAGAAGGAAGATGTTATAACTGTTATTGTTATTATTATTGCTGCCCTGAAATAATGGAAAAGTAATATGTAAATTTGGAACAAGATGGGAACTTTCCAGGCATTGGGAAATGATGTTTATTTGGAAGACAGTGAATAACATTAAAGCCAGAAAAGGAATAGCTACTATTATAGACAGAAGGTTTATTTGTAGTGATTATCTTGAGTAACTATTCAAATAGGGACTATCAGATCAGTGGGAAAGCAGTGCTCTTTCAACGTTGCCAGGGTCAGAGGAGGGTAAAATTATCTGCTGGCGGATTCAATTCTCATGCTTTATTTCTGGAAGATTAGGGGCGTGTTAAGATATTAGGTGATGGGTAAGACTGGACCTTTAGTTTTGTCTTGAAGAAAGTGTCTGTTATGAGGATGGTAGGGAAATGAAGGTGGAGAATTAGTGGGATGAACCCTTATATGTATTGTTTTTGTTTTTCCGTTTTTGAGATATGCTGCTACAAAGAGGTTGGATGTTCTCACAAAGGCTCCTAGGCATATTCCCATGTCCCTTAGGACTAGAGGCTCAGAAAGGCTTTCTAGGGGCAGAAGCCTCTTCTGGTTAGTTGCATTGCTGGCCCAGAATCTGTGTTGCCTGGTTTGCTGGCTTCTTCTGCAACATCAACATTGGCTACAACTGCACTGCTTTTTCAGAAATTAGGACAGTCCTGGGGTATTTTTAAAAAATGAGGTGGTCCAGGAAGCTCGAGGGTGAGGTCAGAGTACAGTCAGTACTTCGAGGGTGGTAGCTCCCTAAAATGCATGGCCCAAGGAATCCCCTGGCAGCAATAATTGACACAATTGCTATTCTTGAGGTTGGTGGTTATGGGAAGTTTTGTATCAGAAACTATCGTTTTTCTTCTTTATCTGAGACATTTGTTATCCATCTGAATTCCACCAAGAAGGTATCTTTGCTCTCAGATGGCTTGTGTTGATCTGGTTGAACTCATCAATCAATTGGCACATTGGACTTTGTTGATTTATCCTTGGCCAAATAATCTAGCTTGCGTCAGTCAAAATGATTGAACTGGTTGCTTGAAGGTAACTCCAGATCATTCCCAGGGGATTGTGATTGAAAGCTCTGAGACCCAGAAGGAACCCTGTCCTCTCCCACCTGGCGTTGTTGGGACATTCTGCACAAGGACTGGGTTCACTTTGCTCGAGGGAGAAGCCATGAGGATTTTTAATGATTTTAGGAATTTTTTATGGCGAGCTCATTCTTTGCAGTTCTGGGGCTCTGGAGGGACAGGGGAGGTCATGAATTCTGGCATCCAGGCTGGCAACACTGTAGTCAGTTGGGCTCTTTGGATCTGCAGTGGGTCTATATTTGTCTCTGGCTATAAATAAAGACTTCCTCAGTTTACATAAAAGGGGCTCACTCATACCCGGCAACCCTCCATAGGAAGGATTGGAGAAATCAGGGGCTTATTTAATGTAACATAATTTAAAGGAATACACAATACCCCTTTCAGATGCACAGAATTTGAGTGCCAAATGCTGTACCTCGAGTAGTCTGGTTTTATTCCCATGCAGGTTCTCACAGGGTGTTATTGGAGGGGTGATCAAGCCCTGGTTGCAACAGTAAGTTTGTAGTTATTTCTTTAATCCTTGCAAAGTGGCAGGATTCACGTGGAGTGTGAAGGGAATCAGATACTTACAATCATTTTTATCTAGCTGTGTCAGGTCTGCAAAACTATACAAAAGGCCAGCAAGCCGTTCAATCTGCCACATGGAGCAGGGGAAAGAACTGGTTTTACTGCTATAGAAAACCCTATCATTTGCCAGTTGAGACTATGGATAATTTCAAACGATTCTCAGAGGTTTCTTTGTAATATGTTCGCCAGTTCTCTCCACAAAAAAAGTAAGAAAGATAAGGTAATATCAGGAAAAATAAATCATATTCCTTTAAAATATTTTTTCTACATGTGTTTCTAATGCCTGTAACAGAAATTATGAGGAAGAAATGTAAATGATGGCTTTATGTGTTTGATGGGCTCTCTGATGTCCTCATGAAGTCAGGTTGCCAGAGGCAGACTGGGGGGACAGACAGGGAAGTGCAGGACAGAGAGAGGAGTATCAGAGAACTCCACACTATTTCTAAGGAGGCACACGATTTATGAAAAATACTGTTAAGGTTTTTAGAGTGTGGCATCTCCATTTCCACTGCTGTATGTGTGGATGTGTTTAGGTGGAGACTGGGAGAGCACAGCTGGAACATGGCAGGGTGTTTGACAGCTAAAAGGACCGTGTAACTCACCACTCCAGCTACCGAGCTGCCTTCCCAGGTGGGTTGGAGGAGAGAGTTTTGGGGGCTGCCGTGTAGTTTGAGAAAATCAATGGACAGATCAGTTGAGAGTGATAGAGAATCCCAAACAACCTTTGACACAGGCCTTACCTCCGTGTCAAGTGCTGAACACAACAAGGGGTCAAGTATTGCCCCATTGAATAAATATTGCTAATTTTATTGACTTTGCTGTCATTCTGGCACAGCCAATTTCCATAAATATCACGAACCAGTCTTCCTCCTAAACGTGATTCATGTAAAATGGTTCCCGTAGGGTGGAAAGCAGAGCTGATGTGTGCAAGAAGGAGCTTAGTCTAGGAAAAATATGTATATTTCCTCTGTATTAGGCTACTCACTGAAAGGTGTGAAGATAGCTTTGGATGTGGCCCCTTGTTTTTTTCTTAATCCTGTGAGAGAGAGGCAGCATATGGTTAGAGCATGGACTTGAATCAACAGATCTAGATTTGAATCCCAAATTATTATTGATTAGCTGTTTGATCCTAATCATGGCGGTCAACTTTTTTCAGCCTTAGTATAGTTGCAAGGATTAAATGAGATGATGGATCAAAAGTGCTTTCAGGTTTTTCAGCTGTAATCTGCAGGAGGAAATACATTTTTTGCATTATTAGATGGTGTACCCAAATGTACACAGAGAGAGAGACACATAACTTTAACAAAATTTTATGAAGCAATAGTTACCCTTACTATGTGTAATACACTCTGATATTTTCTGTTCTATTCTATTGCATATTTTAAGGAATTCTGGTCATGATCCATTACATTAATTTTATAATCCATCAATGAATTGGGGCCCATAGCATGAGAAACACAGATCTAGTACTTAGCACAGTGACTGGCACACAGTCATTGCTCTGTAAGGAATAAATATTGCGCTTGGGAGGGAATGATGTCATGTAATAGGTTTATTGAGGCATAATCCTTTGGCCAGAGGAAGTTGTAATAAAAACGCTAAACGTTTCTTAATGAGAGTAGCATGAAGCTTGCCAATATGATAAAAGCACTTTCTTCTCCTCCTCTTCTTTCTGATTAAGGCACAACATTGAAGACCAGAGACAAAGACAATGGGAAAACTTTAAATAAAACATCACTCCTTTTTCCTTAACATAATTTAATTAAAATTTCCTAGCCTAAAGATTGATTTCAGAATGGTTAATATTGACAAGTTTGAAAAATAAATACTCAAAGGGGGAAAACAGCAAGGATGCTGTTTATATGTAGTTAAAGCACATTTAACTAAAAGCAGAAAAGGTGAGGCCTGATTAGTTTCTATCCGATAGATGATGGTAGAACATAATTTTCTCCTCTCTTTTCTCCTTCAGAAACAAGGAGAAAATTAATTCAGGGCCAAGATGATATAAGTATACTTGGTGTACTAGTCTTCTGTTGCTACTATAGCAAATTGCCACAAATGGAGATGCTTACAATAACTCACATTTATTATCTCACTGTTTCCGTGGGTCAGAAGTCTGGGTGCATCACGGCTTGGTTGGTTCCTCTGCTCTGAGTATCACAAGGCTGAAATTAATGAGTTGGCAGGGCTGCATGACTTTTTTGGAGACTTTGGGGTTAGACCTCTTCCAAGCTCTTTTGGGTTATTGGCCCAATTCAGTTCCTTGTGGTTGTAGGACTGAGGTATGTTTCCTTGCTGGCTGTCAGTGGGGGGCCAGACTTTGCTCCTAGAGGCTGCCTACCTTCCTCCTCAAGCTTTCTATGTGGCTCGACAGGGGGTTGAGTCTCTCTCACCCTATGAAACTCTCTGACTTCCCTTTCTGCCACATCTCTCTTATCCCAGCAGAAGAAATGCCTCTGCTTTTAAGGGCTCATGCAATTAAATTGGGCCCACCCAGATAATTCAGGATAATCTCTCTATCTTAAGGTCTGTAACCCTCATTATATCTGCAAAGTCTCTTTTGCCATGTAATGTACCCTATTCGTAGGATCAGAGATTAGGGTGTGGCCAGCTTTGTCGGGGGGTTGGGAGGGAAGTATTATTTGCCTACCATAATTGGTTTGGAAATTATTTTCTCTTTAGAGAAGATCTTTTATTGTTAGATTTTTCATGGCTCTTACAGGTACTGAATAAACCTTAAAGTTATAGAATTTTAGAGGGGTATGACGTGTTAAGACTCATGAGGTTCAACTTCCTCATTTTCAGATGAGGAAATGAAATGGAATTACTTGTTTAGTCTTACAGGAAGTTGGTGAAAGGGTCAGGGGTGCAGCCCATGATTCTTGATTTTTGGTCCTTCTTCATGTCTCAGATACTCAGAAATGCTGACGGATTATGCTCCTGGGTTGGTGCATCTTTAGGAAGAAATAAATGAAGAGTCCTAGCAATGGGCAAGCCAGGCTTTTTGTTTCTCCCCTCTCCAGATCTGACTTCTAGGAAGCATTTGCAAAGTGGAATTCTGATAGTTATTAAGGGTTAGTTTATATCATCCTAGAATGGTGGAACATTTGAAAAGGCTTGATTCTTAAAAATACCAGGGATATTTAAAAAATTTCTCATCCAGTTATTTTAGATGAAAAAAAGAGAGTAATTTTGTTTTCCTTCTTCTTAATATAGTAAAAATACCATTGTTTCTGAGGTTAATAAGGCCTGAGAGAATGAGGAAGAAAAGGAATGAAAGAGGATGAAAAGAAAGCCTAAAACCATCAATTCCAGGGGCCTCCAAAATGAAAGTCTCACTGCTGTGCCTTGGCTGTCTCAGGCTGAGAAGAACACACAAGACCAGCAGTGGTTTATTCTTTGTTAATATCAGTGGAAGCTGGAAAGAAGTTCTCTCTCTCTCTCTCTTTTATCTCTCTCTCTCTCTCTCTCTCTCTCTCTATCATCTATCTATCTGTCTGTTAATTATTCGTTCATTCCCACTTCACTCAATCTATGTTTACTGAGGTCCTATTACATGGCTGGTGCTATGCTAGGGGCTGTGATACATTGAGGAATAAGACAAGGCATCTGTCTTTGAGGAACTAACAGTTTAGTCAGGAAAACAGATATAGGAACAGATGTAATAGCATGTTGTACCAGAATTGTGACTAAAACCCCAATGTGAAAGTAAGAGGCTCAAAGAACCCTACTTCTTAAGAAGAGGCAGAGGGGAGTCAGACAGCTCCCTCCAGGGAGGCAGTAGAACTTCCCACCATGACCTGCCACCGCACCAAGGATGAAAGAGTAAGGAGGGGGGTGGTGACAGTTTACATAAGAAGTCTTAAATTTTTAGAGTTGCTAGTCTTGTGGGGAGTGCAGTGCTCATGGTAAGAGGGAATTGCTACCCTCCCATGGGGAGCACAGGGGTTTCTTTTCCTTCCTTAACATCAAATGAAGGGACCCCCTCAGGCAATCATTTATAAAGCCTGGGTGTGTCTGCTGCAAGGCAGGGGGAGACTGACATCTCATACCCCAGGCATCAGACTTGCTGATCTGCCCTTGAGTACCCAAGACAGAGAAAAGAACTGGAGGGAGACCTCAGGGTTCAGAAAAGGGGCGGCAACAGTGCCACGACCTGCACAGACACCAACTGGGAAGGGGCCGTGAATCTCTAATGGATTGAATGTACCCTCCAGAAGGTGGCTGGCCTTGAGCCCTTTTGCTGATATTCCATATAAGAGGGCTGCCCACAGGATGAAGGTACCCCCTTTTCAAAGGGCTGTTGGATGGACCACTCGTGACAGGAGTTGGGAGGATAGAAGAGATGGAGTTAAGATGTCCCACAAGCAGTGAACCATGGAGGGAAGAGGCTCCTGTGATATCCCCAAAGGATCTGGAATCTGTGGATGGAGAAGGGGCAGCCATGAAAGAATGTCTTCCTTCCTGCTCCAAGTCTCTCAAGCCAAACACCTGACTTGAAAGGAGAGAGAGGGAAAGTTTTGAATCAGATATGAGCCCAGCCTTATTAACAGGATGGGGCTGAGTTTTAACAGCTGAAAATAGCTAGAAAGTTATGGGACCTGCCTGAGGTATTAAAAGATTTACTATTGAGCAGGGAAGGAAGATCTGACAGAGTGTGAATGAAAACAGTGATTAAAATTTTTTTGTTGTTTGTTTCCCACTGATTGGAAATTTTAATTCCCTCAATACACTGGTTACAAAATAAATGCAAACCAGACTTGACTTGTCCTATAACGGTGGCAAATACAAGTGTTTTTCCTTTCTTGCACAATGTTTTGTTTTTTCCGAGAACTAATAAAATTGTTTTATTTTTGGTTTGCTTATTACATTTGGTTTTCTATTTGTGTATCCCAAATTCAACCCTAACCCATTTCCCCCAATTGTCAAAACCTCTTGGTATATTGAAATACATAAGGTATTCTATCAAATTCACCTTGTTGAAAAAGTTGTTTTTAGAGTCTTTCCTGATCTACTTCAATTTGAACTGATTGATTGCTCTCTGGGTCTGCCACAGATTAGTCATCATGTGACCTCCCAGGAATATTGTTTTCTTGGAATTCCTTTTGTGATAGAGCCCCCATTTTCTGGATTCCAGGTCTTCTTTTTCTTAATTTACTTCTTTATTTTGGTGGAGTACTTTCTCAACAACTGAAAAATATTGCATGGAACATCAATTTGGGGGACCTTGCATATAAAAAATATTTTTAGTCTATCTGTGGTAATTTGTTTGCCAAATAGCTGCAATAATTCCCCACCCTGAATTCGTGCCATTGGGTAACATTTGACTATACTGAGTCTGGGCTTTGGTCAATGGGACAACATCAAACATGAAGTGAGCAGAAATGGGAATGCTTGTGCATTGGGTGTGTCTTCTCTTGCTTCCCTGAAACCACTATGGGAAGAAGATGGGCTAGTCTGCTGGAGGATGAGAGATTGTGTGGAACAGAGACAATCTGTTTCAACTGAGGGCCCCTCTTCTTTCTGTTCTAGACCTACCAGCCTGCAACGTGTGTATGAGGCCATCCTAAGATTATCTAGTCCCTGGTGAACTGACACCTGACTGCAAAGATGCACCAAACCAGCAGAAGAACCACTCTGCTGACCCACAGAATTATGATAAATAATAAATGTTTTGTTTCATTTAAGCCAATAAATTTTGGGCTGATTTGTTTTATGGCAAAAGCTAACTTACCGGTATTCCTATCATGACACTTCATTGATAGTTCATCTGGGTAGAGAATTCCGTGCTGAAAATTTTTTCCCTTTAGAAGTTTAAAGGCATCGCTCCATTATCTTCCAGTGTTGCTGTTGTGAAGTCTTAGCCATATAATTCCTGTTTTTCTGTGTTCATTTTTTTTTCCTCTTTGAAAACCTTAAGCTTCCCTTTTTACCTCTAGTGTTTTGAAATTTTGCAGTGTGCTTGGTCTGGGTCTCTTTTCATCTACTGTGGTGGGCCTTTGATGAAAATGGGAACTTTTAAACTGAAATTTGGGTCTGCCAGCTCTGGGATTCTTTTATTTTTTTGGCTGAAATATTCAGTTGATGATTTCTACCCATGTATTCTCTGTGTTCTCTCTGAATTTTCCTGTTTAGATACTGAACTCCTTGGGTTGCATCTCAGGTTTTCTTATGTGTTCTTTTCACCTTTGCACTGCTTTGTCTTTTTGCTCTATTGGAAAATTTCCTCAAATTTCTTTTCTCACATTTTTTTTGAGTTTATAATATCTGTTATCATATTTTTAACTTAGCGCTATTTCTTTTTTTTCCCTGATGGTTCTGTTTTTAAAGAACACTGTTTTTGTTAAATGGAGGAAATGTCTTTTATTTCGCCAAGAATATTAGTCATTGTTTTTAGAGTTTTTCCTTCCTTGCATAGTTTCTATCTCCTTGCAATTCTTCTGTGCTTGCTTGTCTTGGTTTTTAACTACAATGAAACTGTAGAATTTCTAGGTAATTTGAAACTAGGAGACACTTTGAATGCACTGGGTCACAGAAGAAGATTCCAAGTAATCTTGAGCAGTTGAAGCAGGATGTATCTGAGAATAAAATGTAACACTTGAATATAAGGTTGGGTTCGCCGTATCAAATGTAATATGGGAGAAGTGTAGTTTAGAAGAAGAATATATAAAAAATGATTTAGCGGTTTTACTTGATTGTTGATTTAATTGATAGGAAGTTCATAGTACTTCCTTCAGTGTACCAGCGGACCCTAAAAAAGCTACTGAATCCTTAAGGTTTCATTAATAAAGGTATAATGTTTAGAATGAGGGCGGTGATTGACTTACTCTAATTGGTGAAGCCATATTTTGGTGATAATGATAGCTACAATTTGTTGGGCAATTTCATTGTGCTTCACACTATTTTAAGTGCTTCACACATACCAACTTATCTAATCCACATTTTATGATGAGAAAAAGAAGACACAGAAAAGTATACGTTTCTGTCCAAGGTTACACAAATAATAACTTGTCCAGGGCAGATTCTAACTAGAAGAGTTAGATTTTGAACCCAAGGAGTATGGCTTCAGAACCTATGCTCTTGACCTCCATGCTGAATTGCCTCTCTAACTATTGTATTCAGACACTTGAAAGAGATCTGGACTGGAGAGAACACACATGATGGTAAAAGGACTTAAAACCAAGCTAGACAGGGATGAGCTGAAAAGACCATGGGTGCTAGAAGACAAGTCTCACAAGAAACAGATAAATACCTTTAAATATTTGAGTAACTATTAAGAGGAAGAGGAATTAGATTCATTTTCTCTGACTCCAAAGATAAAACTAGGACCAGTGATTATTACTTATTTCGAGGCAGATTTTAGCTAAGTATGCAGATGACCTCTCTAATGACCAGGTTTTAAGGGACTGCTCAAACTGCCTTGAAAATAACCAGTTCTGTGGCATTGGAAGTGTTTAAGAAGGAGCAGGGGGCTTCCCTGGTGGTGCAGTGGTTGAGAGTCCGCCTGCCGATGCAGGGGATGCGGGTTCGTGCCCCGGTCCGGGAAGATCCCACATGCCGCGGAGCAGCTGGGCCCATGAGCCATGGCCGCTGAGCCTGCGTGTCCGGAGCCTGTGCTCCGCAACGGGAGAGGCCACAGCAGTGAGAGGCCCACGTATAGCAAAAAAAAAAAAAGAAGGAGCAGGAATGCTAGTGGTAGGATTCAAGCATCAGTCAAGGGAGGGGGTTAGATGATCATTAAGGTTTAAAATCTTGAGATGCTAGGATTTTCTCCATTAGGCAGACAGGCTATTTGAGAAGGATCCCTAAATTCCCCAGAATTTGGAAGAGAAGTTCATCTGGAAGGTCATTTTCATCGTTCCCCTGGTTGCAAGTACATCTGTGTCCAAACCAATGGAAACAGTTAAAAATATTCCTCTCCCACCATCCCCACCACTCCCTGCCTCTCTCTTTGACAGCCTCCAAAGGAAGCACCATAGAATCTTAGGTTTATAAATATTTAGGGTTGAATGGACAGTTATTGTTTAGTGTGACACTCTCTTTGCAGATGAGGGGACCAAGAACTGTGACAGGACCCTCCCGAGGTCACACTGCTGGTTTGTGGCAGAGCAGGAACTAAAATCCAGCCCTCAAGACTTTAAGGTCAGTTTCCTTTTGCAACATACAACATTATCATTCACACTCCCTTTGGAAACTTCTTCCTTGCCTCTAATTTAAATTCTTCACTGTGTGCTTTAATCCCAGTTTCCTCCCGTCTCCAATAAGAGCGGTGAATGTTGGCCATTTTTCCTGGCAATAAAAAGTCTTTCGTCTTGAAAAATGAACTGCTCTGTTAGCTGTATGTTATAGTCTCCTCCCCTGGGATGGGGCGATGTCCATTTCACACTTGAACTCATCTGAAGTTAGCAAGGGTTATGAAGAATAAAAGGCAAAACGAGTAGTTAACTGCTGTTTGCAGTCATTTCTCAAACACTTGTTTGAGACCAAAGATGAGGTCTCGTTCTCACATGCCTGTAGGGTTCATGCAGATATCCTCTCTCCAGGGACAGGCAGTTGTGTATTTCATAACTGACTGAAGGCATTGTTCCTACCCAGCAAAACGAGCCAGGTGGAGGAGCCAATGGGTCCAGAACTTAAAATAGCTTTGTCTAGGGGAATCCTTTTCCCACCACTCTGTCCCTTAATTTCCATGATCTATCAATACGTTGGCATTCAATTCCTCTTGAGCTGGGCTTTCTAAACATGCAGGCACTACCTCTTTGCATTTTAAAACAATTTGATAACACTTAGATCAGTGTTCTCTGCGCTGTAGGAAGAAAGCCCAGGTGGCTATAACCCTGTATAACCACAGGAGGGCAGGAGAGGCTAAAGAATGAAAAGAAGACTGGCCCTGAAAACCAACTCTTTGTTCACACATAGAGGCCAAATTATCAAATGACCTGCAAAATCTGGCAACTTTAAAGAACGATAGTGAAGTGTTATGCATTTAGTGGCCAGCTTGCTAGCTTGACCGTCCATAGCAAAGCAGAGGACTTCTGGGCTCAAGATTTACAAGCTGTGATCTTTGGCAAGTCTGTTAACCCATCTTGAGTCTCCGTTTTCTTCTCTGTAAAAATGGAACTGGTATTGCGCATCATCCCGTCTTATGGTGGGACCTAAAGAGCATGGGGAAGCACCTGCCCCGGTTTCCTTGCAGCCCTTCTTAGTAGTTGATTCTTTACGCTCAATGCCACTCTTTCTTCAATGTCAAATATCACTCCTCTGAGAAGCCCTACAGCACCCCTGATCCAACTAAGCCTGGATGGGATGGTGTCCCCAGGCAGAAAGAGGGGGAAGAGGGAGAGATTGAGGAGGGAGACCCCAACACTGGCAAAGTTAACTTCTTCATATTTACTTGGGAGTCTTAGGTTTAAATTTAACTGAGTGATAATGATATGTTTGCACCAAGTGAAGGCTAAATAACATCCCAGAAATTTGTATAAAAGAAGGCTTTGTAATTATTTGAAAATAGAAAAGGGCCAGAAGTATTGAATCATCATGTGGTACCCAGTGGTACTGTCTCGGGATCTCGAAGGAACCTGTCCTGAACGTTCATTCATGATTTCATTTCCGCCAAATGACATTGTCAGGCATGTTAAATTCATGTAACTGACTTGATTGTCAGTGTTTTTTCAGTTTTCTTCATATTTAAAATTTAAACTTATTTTATAGTTATATATCAATAGTTGTACATATTTGATCAACATTTGTACATATTTAGGTCACAGTTAAAATAATTTTTGTCCACAGTAGGAAATTGCAAAAATTTTTTGAGTTCAAACATTATTCGTGTTTCAGAAGTCCTGGATTAAAGGAAATTTAAGGGAGTTTTTACCACACCAGGATTCAGTCAGGGAAGGAGAACCATTATGAGAGATACAGAATAAGGGGTTTTTTGGAGGGATTTGACCTCACAGAACTGTGGGAGTCGGTGGAGATGTCTGTGGAAGGCTGTTCCCTAACCTGCACCATACAGAGGGTGGAATTCTGGGAAACTTACTTTTGGACTAGCTAAGTTGACAGAGTACAAAGCCCTCAGCATGATTCATTTTCACATATTCCTGAGACGAACATTTAAGCAGCCACTACCCCGTGGTGTGTCTTCAATGAATTAATATTGAATGAATAAATGATTTAAAGAGGAATATTGAACTTTAGTCTCTAGTATCTTGTTGATCCCAGTTTGGCAGTTTAGTACAGGGTTTGGAATGTAGCTGGTGCTCAGTGAATATCTGTTGAATAAATAACTGAATGATATGGCAGTAAAAGCAAAGCACTGCCAGTCAGGTGGCTTGGAGTGGTCGCAGTTCTGCTACCGCTTAGCTGTGGGACTTAGGGCAAAGCATGCAGCTCTGTGCCTCCGTTTGGTGGAAGGGGTCAGATGAAATCATCTCTAGGTAACTTTTTTGCTTAGAAATTTTGTAGTCCTGTGAGTTTGTCAGATGGCTTTCCAAACTGGGTGCTTCGTATGTGGAATACGTTAGAGAACGTGAGTGATGGTTGAGAAAAGCCGTCGTGGGTGGGACTCCAGAGCTGAGTCCTGGAATCTAGCAGTTTGCACAGGGGCCTACCTAGAGGATGCTAAATAGGAAGAAGAAAGACAGGTGCAGAAAGGGGAGCTGTGAGGGAGCTCAGAGCCAGCATGGTCTGCTTGAAAATGGTGCCTCAGGCTGGCTTCTCATCCACGTCGGTTTTTGTGCAGAGCTAATTTTTCTCTGCAGCAAAGTTCTCTGTCCCAGAGCAAGAGGCAGTGTCATCTTAGATTCCCAGGCTCTCTGGGACACAGACCCTGCCTTTAAAAGCCTTCTCTCTCTGCTTGGGCACCGATTTCTGAAAACCACCCCAAGTCGGCCAGACCTTCTCAGGCATATGCTGTTTGTACTGAACATGGCTGAAGGCTCACAATCTTTTAGGACTTGATGAATATGGGATGGGAAGTCTTTTATTGCAATTTCTTGTGTCCTTTCTTAAAGCAGCCGTTGTTTGCTTTCTTAGTATGTAAGATGTCATTTGTAGTCTTGGAGCATGAGATAAGAAAAATCTCTAGCTTAGACCACGGGAAATGATAAAAAAACATGGCAAACTCACTCCTTCTTTAGATGGGACAACCATTTTCCTGTGCATACTATCCTGCCTCCCTGGCCACATCCCATCCCAGGACCTTAGAGGTATGAGACCCAACTCAGGTTAAATTCTACAGTTAATCTAGAATTTAGAGTCAGTCATCAACTGTTTACTGATTATCTACTATGTTGTTTGGCTAAGTAGATGCTGGGGGAATCCTGAAGTATAATTAAGCATAGTGCTTTTGAAGAATGAATCGTCTTCTTGGAAATAGAACAAACAAATATATGAACAATTAGGAAATTAAGGTACACTACAGTTGGGTTATAGTCATGGTGGGGCTCTAGGAAAGAGCTTTACAAAACGATGTGATTTTCAGAAAAGTCTTCTTATAGGTGTTGGGTATGAAATTTTAACAGTTGTAAGAAAAGAAGAAAAACATTCTAAGTTGGAGATGGGAGTGACCAGGAGGTGATAAAAAGCATGAAGGGAAAGTGAACAAAAAGTAGAAGGAATGTTTGGTGGAGATGTAGTAGGACTTCTGTATGTTTTTAAACTCATCTTTCCTTGATATTTCTAGACCCTTCTAAGGCAAGATGCCATTCTGGGGGTTTAGGAGCTCCTTGGCATCATCTAAATCTAGGGATGGGAGCCTCTGTTCTCGGAGAATATTTTTAAAGAATTATTATTCAAGATATCCAGTTTAGAATCCTGGGCTTACAGCCACATTCCTGGACCCTTTCTTATTTTTATAGTGTGACTCTCACTTTTTGCCTCTTTCCCTTCTTGCATTTCAGCTTCTATCAGTTGCGGCTCTCGAAGAACTTTACAGGTGGCAAGGCTGAAAAAAAAATTATGCCTCCCCCCCTCCAAATACCTCTTTAATTTATGCCTTTCCAGCATCTTGTATAGCTTTCCAAAAAATGAAACACGTACATAAAGACAAACTGTACTCAGTATGATGAGTGGGTCAGGAAGACACGGGCATCTTGATCATTACCCAAGGCTCCGTGGAGGAATTTAAGTTGTTTGATTTGTAGCTCCAGACCTGGTGAAATAGGTAGTATTTCAATTGAATCCTTAGTGGGATTAAGGCTGCCAATATCTAGGCTTTGAAGTGGTTTCACCTCCTATGATGTAACTGGACTCCCTGTGTTGGGCTTGAAGAGGCTGTTTCTCAGACTCACTCCTGTTCTCCCACACGAGTCAGTGGTGTTTTGCCAGCCTGTGAACCCGATCAGACTGGCACTCTGGTTTCCAGCATTTCTCCCCAAAGGTCCGTATTTCCTAGATAATTTGAGAGCTGAAGATTACTGCACATTCTGCTTGTAAGTGTGCTCATTGGAGGGAGCAGGTGCTGGGTGGGTGCAAGTGCTGTGAATTTCAACTCTCTGAATTTGATTCTGATTAAGAGTGACTCTACTTACCCCAATTTTTTTTTGGTCCATCCACACTGAAACGGGGCTTGTTTGACTCTTTCGTTCCCATTAGAGGACATTAGTTTTACCCTTTATCTGGTTGACTGGTGAACAAAATGAATATTTTTATAACTCAGAATCATAGAATATCTGCATTCCAAGGTTTCCCAGAAGTTACGAACCTGACCTCTCTTCCTTCCAAACTTTTTCCACGGCCCGACGTGAGATATAGTTTTGAGGATTTTCTGAAAGGTAGAAGCAGGCTTTCCACACCTCGCTTTACCTTTGAATAAAATCACTCTGCCGGGGGGCTTCCCTGGTGGTGCAGTGGTTGAGAGTCCGCCTGCCGATGCAGGGGACACGGATTCGTGCCCCGGTCCGCGAAGATCCCACATGCCGCGCGAGCGGCTGGGCCCGTGAGCCATGGCCGCTGAGTCTGCGCGTCTGGAGCCTGTGCTCCGCAACGGGAGAGGCAACAACAGTGAGAGGCCCGCGTACCGCAAAAAAAAAAAAAAAAAAAAAAAAATCACTCGGCCAGAAAGCTGTGTGCTTGGGATGTGTTTTGGCTTCTTGAATAAATGCTTTCACTGAATTTCACCACGATGCTATGTATTTCGCCTACACTGAGAAATGAGATAGAGATGACTGTGTGAAACATACTATATTTATTGTCAGGAAGTTTTGGAAAACATTATTCTATGTGTCTTCCGACCAGGAGAACAACAACAACAAAATGAGTCAATAGAGTCTCCCATGTTTCAATATCAGGAAAAATGTGATTCTTCCAAACTGTGGTTTCTTAGGAAAACAATTTCATAGTGGATATAAATAAAATCTCATTGGATCGGTCCCTGCTGATTTGAAATTTCTTGTAGTTTGTACACATGATTTTGGTCTTAAAGTAAGTGTGGCCGACCTTGGAATTTGTGCCCATGGTACCTTCTTTGCAATCCAGCATCATAAAGTCTTCACCTGGTTTGTAATCATGGCCTCAGGTTACCGCATTTGACCTATGAATGCTCATTTGATTTGTAGCTGATAAAATAGTCTGGGGAGAGTAAATGATATTTATTCGAACATGTTTTGCAGTTCGGAGGTGGTATTGTGTTTCTTCTTCTATCGACCCAAATCTTTTCATCTAGATCTCTTCACACTAGGTGGCAGGAGTGCCTCAAAGAGGAGTTTACTTCCCTAACCCAGGACTTTAATAGCTTCTGGGGGGCAGGGGATCGGGGGCGGTAAGACAGATATTTATGATGGACCCTGGGATGTCCTGCTCTGCTGAAGTGAGTGAATGTGTGGCTTGGGTCTATGATTCTGGGCCTGTGGTCCCACACATGTTCTTTTTGCCTCTATCCTTGTGCCTAAGAGACAGAGAGAGGGAGGGAGACAGAGAGACAGACGGGGCTGGGACGGGTAGGGGAAAGAGTAACATTACCTCCTTTTTTTCTTTTATTAAAGTGACCACAATTGAATTTAATAAACAAGAGAGATGAGAAGTGTCGAGCTGTTGTGCACCCTCGTCGTGGGCCCCTGGCGAGCTGCAGAAGCCAGGGGTCTGTCATTGCCTGTGTAGTTCTGCTATGTTGATAGGTACTGGTTTAGCAGAGTTCCTGCTTGGAATTCTGCTCATGTATTGTTTTCAGATCTTTCAGTTGTTTAGTTGGTGTCGTGAGGAGTGCAAGAATTGGACTGTGTGTGTGTGTGAAACATGGCCTCCTTCTTAGATCTGGCTTTGTCTTGGGCAAACCACTATCTCCCTAATACTAAGTATGCTCATTTGTGAAATGGGAGTAATATTAGTCCTTATTTCAAAGTGTGGTTTTGAGCATTAAAGGAGATAATACACATAAAGTATTTGGCACACGGTATGTATAAAGTATATGTTACCTGCCATTTTTCGATCTTGGACAAATCAAACTCTGTGAACTTCAGTTTCATAACTGATAAAATGATAGGTTTGAATAATACGATGTCCACAGTTTTCTGTAGCCTCCAGAGCTTGAAAATGTGTGCGCTGTGTGTAGTGTTGTTTTGTATCACTCATAGGGCCTCGTACATGGCTGGGCACACCGTAGTTACTCTTGTGTTTATTAGATGCATGTTGAATTCCAGATGAATAGAAAACATAAGGACCTATGCTTCTAGCTTGATTTATTTTACATATAAGAAGATGGTTAGGGCATAAGGAATATATTCCATTCTTTCTCCTCTTGTTCATTCATTACTTCTTTTTTTTTTAATCAAAAAAGTTTTTGTTTATTTATTTATTTATGGCTGCGTTGCGTCTTCGTTGCTGCGCACGGGCTTTCTCTAGTTGCGGCGAGGGGGGGCTATTCTTGGTTGCGGTGCTTGGGCTTCTCGTTGGGGTGGCTTCTCTTGTTGTGGAGCACTGGCTCTAGGTGTGTGGGCTTCAGTAGTTGTGGCCCGTGGGCTTCAGTAGTTGTGGCACGTGGGCTTCAGTAGTTGTGGCACGCAGGCTCAGTAGTTGTGGCGCACGGGCTTAGTTGCTCCGCAGCATGTGGGATCTTCCCGAACCAGGGCTCGAACCCATGTCCCCTGCATTGGCAGGTGGATTCTTAACCACTGCGTCACCAGGGAAGCCCCATTCATTACTTTTAAATTAGGGAACATTTATGGACCAACTCCTTCCTACCTCCCAGGAAATGAGCTAGAAGCCATTAGGGTTAGAAAGCTAAGGTAAATGTGACTCTGGTCCTCAAAGCCCTGACTTCCAGACTGTCCAGAAGACACACTGTAAGGTGGTGCCACAGGATCCAAGTCTGCACGGGATCTCATTGGGACACAGGGTGAATGAACTTATTATATTAGGGAATTGCAAGCTATTTGCTATAGCTGGTGAATACACTACTTATGGTGCATAGCGCTGGCAGGTGACATTACTTAAAAACATTTTCTAGCATCTGCAGTGGGCATAGGCTGTCAGAGTGTCACACTTTAAGTTTAGATGTGCATAAAATTCTGCATTTTTAATAGATGGAAACCTATACTGGCTTTATTTTAACAATTTGTTTTAAAAATTTCTATAATAGAAATGGAACAATTGCATTTACTCTGCAGTTTATAAAAGGTTGACACTATCTCATTTGGTTAATCATCATAATAGTCTCTTCCATTTAATGAGCCCCTATTATTGACCATGTTCTGTGTTTGACATCTGACATATGTTATCTCATTTATTCCTAATTAGAACCTTTGTGTCAAGAGCCCAAGTTTACCAGTAAGGGGTGCTGAGGTGAGGAGGGCCAGATTAAGCTCTGTGAGAGCAGAGACCACGTTTATCCATCCATCTTCTATTATGTCTCCACCATCTGGTATGGCCTGGCACATAGTAGGCATTTTGCTGATATTTGCTGACTGACAAAATGAAATGACTTGTCCAGGGTGGCATAACTAGGAAGGAGTAGGGTCAAACTGAAAGGTAGCTGACTTTGACAATTTAGATTTGACGTCATCATGGCTAGAGAAAGTCTGTTTTCTGTGATGCAGAAGAGAATCAAGCTCAGAATACGTCCTTTTGGCTACAGAGCCTTGCTAGAAAGGAACACAATCTTGGTAGTCAATTGATTTCATTTATCAGGGATATTGCCTCTTTGGTGAGCCAATCTTTAGCTGTATGTGGGATGGCAGAGTAGGGACTCTTTACCCCTTTCCCAATTAGGTGGATGTGATGAGAAGAGCAAATAGAATCAATGGAACACTTCATTCCTGCTTGCCTTTTCTTCTCTTATAGCCAAGTATAGACGGGCTTTCACCTTTTGTTAGTTTTGAATAAGGCTCAAAGGGATTTGGGAAGATTCTTTCATTTCTCCTATATCATTGAGACAAGAGCGGGCTCCAAAGGTAGAAATAAATGTATTCTATTTCTGAGAAATCTTTCTTCTCACTCTTAGTATGATCAAATAACATCTAGTCAAAGGCATTCTATTATTGTTTCAGCTTCTGGTCTTGAAGGTCATTTTGACTGAGGAAAGGTCATCAAAATTTTTGGAAAAAGTTTATCTCTAAAGAAAATGTTTTTTGAGATTTTTGAGTTTAACCTCTTTAAAAAGAATAATTTTCTCTTTAATGAACTTCTTGAATAATTCAGCAAATTACTGATTGCATGTCCTATGATGGGTGCTGGGGATACAAAGATGACAAGACACAACCCTGTTTTCAAGGATGAGAAGTGCAGATGGACTCGCAGGCAGATCATTGTTGTACTTGCTGTGTGTGAGATCCTCAGTGAGGGAACATGCGAAGGCATGTGGATGCCCCAGAGAGGCAGACACAGAAGCCACAGGCAGCTTCCCAGCACTGGCAACTTGAGGCTAGGAGAGCGCTATAGACTGAATGTTTGTGTCCCCCAAATTCGTATATTAAAATCCTCACTCCCAGTGTAATGGTATTAGGAGGTAGAGACTTTCTTAGGTGATGCCTTATGGGATGAGTGCCTTATAAAAGAGACCCCGGAGAGCAACCTCACCCCTTCCATCGTGTGAGAATGCAATGGGAAGTCAGCAGTCTACAACCTGGAAGAGGGATCTCACCAGAACCCGACCCATGGCATCCTGATCTTGGACTTCCCAGCCTCCAGAACTATGAGAAATAAATTTCTGTTGATTGTAAGCCACCTAGTCTGCGGTACTTTGTTATAGCCAGTCTGAACTAAGACGGGGAAAGCGAAGAGGAAGCGATGGACTTCTAGGAGGGGCAAAATCACCTACTGGATAGGAATGGGTGAAAATTCCACTGGCCGCAATCTGATACCTCTACTGCATCACTTTGATGTCCAGCAGCCCCCCAGATTTTAGAACCAGATTTAGCACTGCATGTATTATTATGGTCTGTTTCATATTCCCCAGCTGAAAGAAGCTGAGCCGTAAATGACCTAAATGGTTCTCAGGTGGAGAAGCTGGAGGGCTCTTCCTCCACTGATGGCCACTGATGCATGTACTTCTCATGGTCACCTTGGGTGGGTGCTGAGTTGCTGACTTGCCCTTGGCCATTTATCTTGAGTCTTGTGCTATTATTTATTCTTTCTGCAGTCTCTTCTTCCCCCTCTTCCTCACCTTGTTTCTATTCTGTTGTTCAACCCATAACAGGGATTATCTGTACTTATTCTAAGAAATGTGGTAAAACAGTTCATGCAGACCTGAGTGCAAAGACTGTTGGGCAGAACTGATTAACTCCATCTACTATTAGAGACTGAGGGATCCCTGGAGGACCAGGGGCTCCATAACACATTCAGTAATCTGACCAACTCTCTGCTCTTGACTCCCAGCTGACCAGACGGAATCCATGATGTTCGTCAACATGAGAGGCCAATGTTAAAGTCTGAAAATGCCAGCATTAACAGTTTGTCTCCTGTTTAGAAGCTAAGGGCAGGTAGCAGCCATTCAGAAACTCTGAAATGGCAAAGTTAGGGAATTGGGTTTTGAAAATGAGTCACCCAAACATTTTCTTTCCAAACATCTGCAGGTTGTTAGCCTGATTTATTTTGAATTAAAAAAATCTTTTTGAGCTGGCTGACAGCTTATTTTAATTCCCAGCTGTTAAAATGTTTCAGCAATTGGAATTAGGGGCTGTACCATTGCTTTTGATGTGGTGGGAACCAGTTCAGCACTCAGGTACACCTGGGGAAACCGCCCCTTCTCATCGTGGCCCTTCCTAGTTTTATTTCCTTCTGTTTAAAAGCGTGGTGCTTGGAGCTCTTTGTTTATGATCTATTTGCTTGGGTCTTATAGGACTGGTGGCCAAAGGAGTTTAGCTCATATCCAGGATGTGGTGGCTTTTATCCAGCACATAGCGCTTTGTGGCTGCCTTAGATTCTTTCTGAAACAAGTTGGGGGAATAAACAAATACACAAATAAGTTTATATTTAATTAATATTGCCTCCTCCTTTCCAAAAATATGCTGAAATGAATTTTCTACTCAAAGCTGTGGTTCTTATAAATGTTTTCAAGATTTCTGTGCAGATGCTTGGCTTAGTGAAGGCCTTTGACTTGTTCCTCATATTTCCCTGGTTGTGGGTGAGCACCTCTCTTTGTTTGCTGTGATTTTGGCTAAGGGACTCGGAGGCTCCATCTCTCCTCTCTCCCGATCCAGCCCACCACAAACAGTAACGCAACCACCACCATCTTCTACTACCAACACCAGCAAGAGGCTGTTTCTTCTTACTTCTAACTCCCCTACCATACCATCCTATCACCTTTGGGGCTAATTTGCCCCCCAAATTATGTACACTGGCTACTTTCAGCTCTTTAGCTCCCCTTTAGGACTCAGTTTTTTCATACCCATTGTGGTTCACTCCCACCACTCTGTTGAGACCGGGCTCTCCAAGGTCATGCATGGCTTTTCAGTTGGTCCTCTTGTGACTTGACTTCTTTACTTGTTCCTTGACCTCTGTGTATCTGCATTAAGGGACATTTTGAAGCCAAAAACTAGAATGATGGATTGGGACATTAAATATTAGAGTAGGGATTTAGGACTTCATTCAGTAGGCACTGGGGACTCAATCATGTTTGTAGTTTACATTTAACCAAGCAGTACGTGGATTCATCCAAAGACGAAAAATGAGTGAAAGACTGTCACTATAGTCTAGGTGGAGAAAAGCACTGAAGGGATAAATGAGAAAAATGATAAAGAGAATTTAATATAAAGCAAAGGTGGAAGCTATACTGAAGGAGTCTAATAGGCAAGACATGGGGACTGATAATATACGTGGAGAAAAAGTAGCAAGAGAGCCATGCCCTTCTTTAATTTTAACCTTTTTTTTAAAATTTATTTTATTTTATCCATTTATTTAATCTTTGGCTGCATTGGGTCTTTGCTGCTGCGCGCGGGTTTTCCTCTAGTTGCTAAGAGTGGGGGCTACTCTTTGTTGCGGTGCGCAGGCTTCTCATTGCGGTGGCTTCTCTTGTTGTGGAGCACGGGCTTTGTTGCTCCGCGACATGTGAGATCTTCCCGGACCAGGGCTCGAACCCATGTCCCCTGCATTGGAAGGTGGATTCTTAACCACTGCACCACCAGGGAAGCCCTAACCTCCATTTCTGACCTTCATGTTTTTGCTCATATTCTTGCTTTTTATAATGTCATTTCTGGGTCATTCCTGTTTGTTGAACTCCACACTTCTTATCAGGACTGTTTAAAATTTTCATGAAATCTTCCTTGATCACCCCAGGTAGATGTTGTCTTTAATTTCTAAGAATTCTGTAATACTTAGTATATCTTAACTTTTATCTCATTATTTTACACAATCTCCTCAGTATGGTTTTAGGTGAATGGCATGTGATTATCTATCTATCTATCTAGATATAAATAGAGGAATAAAAAGATACAGGAATAAGGAAAGTGAGAGGAGAATGCTGGTAAGTATAAGGTTACAGGGTCTCATGACCAAGGTGAAATTATAAACTCTATCTCATGGGTGGTATGAGTTTGAATTTTTCTTTATCACGTTTTTACTCCTTTTATTTCAAAATATTTTAATGTGTGATAAAGTTTTAAAGTTAGATTCTCAGGACCTTTAGTTAGAATAGAATGAATAGGAGGAATTCAGCCTTTGGTAAATATTAGTCACACTTTCCATGTCTCTCAATGAACTGGAAGAGGGTTCAGGTTCTTATCCTTGGAAATTTAAGAAATTTTTCTGTTTATGATTTTAAGTTAAACAGTTCTCCACTATTATCTCCTGAGAATCTTTCTGAAGAGTTTATCCTCATGTGGCTGAATGCAAATTAACCTGTTTTCTAGAATTGTGTTGGTCATACCCAACAAAACAATATTTTTTCCCCCCACTGGGTTTTCTTTCTCTAAAGAACTTATGTTTCAAGTCTTAAGAAAAATGTAGTATTGAGTGTTTGAGTAATACATTAAGGCAAATGAAGGTTCTCTGCTTCTATCCTTCTATTTTAAATGTGAGTAAACTTTGAGAATCATTTTAGAAGCCTTGGGTAATGTTTCTAGTGAGATAATCCCAGATGCAGTTGAGTTGAGAACGAGTTTCATGGATGCTTTCTAAATGATACATTCTTACACATTAGCACATTAAGAAGATGCCTGGCTTTCTGTTTTCCTCTTTCTCTGTGTTAATATATAATCTACTTTGCCTCATTTCAATGATGACTAAACTGATTTGCCTTTTCACTTTCTTTCACATATTACAAATATGGTTTCACAGCCAGAATTTATGAGAAATGCAAATTTTTGTGAAAAATGCTAATTTCAGAACCATCTTCAAAGATTCTCTTCAGGAGTTCTGGGATGGAGCCCCATTTTCATCACCCCACCTTTCCCTGAGGATTTAGATATCCTTGGGATGTGCACCAGACTTTGAGAAATACTGGTCTAGAGAAACTAGCAAGTGAACTTCGCCTGTCATTACATCATCTGTTCCCAATTGCCTTGGCCTCCTAGGGAGTGACCAGTAGATTTAGATTTGTAAGTTTCTTCTAACCCATCTCTTTGGAAGAGTTATATAGGGCATAGACCCTGTTACAGCTCAGTACATATGAACTGAGAGGATTCTTTTAAGATAACCTCCCTTTATCATTTCTAACCTCTTAATCTTGGGTTATGACAATTTTGCATATCTCAGGGAATCCTCAAATAACCTTTCCAAAAAAGTGCACTGAAAAGTAAATTAAAAGTAAAAGACATTGTAAATGGTATTCAGGTAACAGATAAGGATTTGGACTTAATGACCCTGAAGTTCTCTAATTCAATAAAATGTGCTTCTGTAATGTTATACTGGATGTTAAAATGACATATTGAGATACAGTAAAACTCCTTTCTCTGCGAGAATGTGCAGGTAAAGTTGTGAATTTACGTCTCATCTCTTTCCAGCCTTTTCTTTTCCCCTTTTGTGCAAAATACTTGCTTTTATCATTTGATGTATTATTGTTTTGGTGTTTGGTGCATAAATATTACAACTACTATGAGTAACTAGACCGGCTATTGACACTGTTTGCCAATTGCTATAAATAAGGAAACCAAGACCTGTCAAAATGTCAGAACCAGGGCTTCCCTGGTGGCTCAGTGGTTGAGAGTCCGCCTGCCGATGCAGGAGACACGGGTTCGTGACCCGGTCCGGGAAGATCCCACATGCCGCGGAGCGGCTGGGCCCGTGAGCCATGGCCGCTGAACCTGCGTGTCCGGAGCCTGTGCTCCACAACGGGAGAGGCCACAACAGTGACAGGCCCGCGTACCGCAAAAAAAAAAAAAAAAAAAAAAAAATGTCAGAACCAGTTGATGATAGGGTCTCAATAGCTGTGGTTACCACAAGAATGGAGAGAGGTAGATGCCATTTTTTGTGATACTGTCCCAACTGTGTTAAACACCTGTCATCATTTCATTCTTCTTAAAAAATTTTATTCTTACTTGAGTCATATGAGATAACTATAATCATTTCAGTTTTACAGAGGAGAAAACAGAGGCTCAGAGAGGAACGCGCCTTGATCACACTGACCTAAGTGGTAGAGGCAAAATATGGACTGTGGCTTGCCTGCCTCTGAAGTCTGTGCTTTTTCCACTATACTGTGCTGTTATGATTCCTAATTCAGTTTAGCAGATGCCAACTGAATCAAAATAGGTTTTATTCTGATTCTGATGGGGAACTGACCCTTTTCTAAAGTCCGCAGCTGTTGATTGGTGAGTGGCTGGGCATTGCTTCTAGGATACATGTACGTAAAACTGGAGAGGTGGGCGATATCAAGACAGAGCAGAAATAGCTACTTGAAGGGTTTCAAACCCTTGACCAACATTTGCTTCCTGGGATGGTTCTGATTTTGCTGCTCTTCCCTCAACTCTCTCTTTTCAAGACTTAGCTTACCTTAACCTGAACCCTTCCTAGTGGTGGGCACCCCATTCACAAGGGGGAAGATACCAGATGGGAGAAACTGAAAAAGCAGTTGTTCGGTGATTGTTCTTATGAGTTATATACTCATGGTTGGACGGTTCTGACCTGAAAGCTTGGCTTCAGATCCACTGAGAAAATTGCATGATTTAAGCGGTGAATTGGAGATGGGAGTGGGAGTGGCCGACAGTGAGGACTAATTTGTTCTTTAAATTTACCTAATGGGTTGCAAGCGTGGAAATATCTGCTGAGGAAATGTGATGGATTCTCCTAGGAAACTGACTTCACCAGATAATTCTTTAGAAACTGTTTTCAGAAAGGAGACAAGTGGCATGAATCTATTGACAAAGAGAATCAGCTCTGTGTCTGGGACTGGGTCAACGACCTGAGAGGCATTCCAGTCGCGATACAGCTTAGACATTTGTTCAGGGGGCGAGTGCTCACACTGAGTGATTTTCAAAGCTCTTCCAGGGCATCTATCAGGCTTTTAAACTCTGGGTCATCTTTCCCACGGTGTGAAGCCCAAGAGGAGGGATCCTGGGCTCTTTTTCCTGGTCCCTAGGATGGGAATTCATGGGGAGAAGTCACCTATTCTTGTCCCACAAAAGAAAACTTATTCATCAGTTGTCAAGCAGAGGAGCTCCAGATCCTGCAAACAGGGGAACTACTGAGACCTTATCAGCAGTACCCACACCCAGCCCAAGCTGGTGCTGCAGGGAGAATGATGCTGCGGCCACGGGTCTTGTCCTACTTCAGGTGAAAAGGGGGATTCGTTCTGGACTTCTTTTGACATCTTTCCTTTCAAGTCCAGTAAAAACACGCACTCCAAAACCATCACGTCTCTTACTTTGTACTGGGGGGATTCCAGGAGAGAGCGTGAGAGAGAGGAAGAAGAGGGGGAAACAGCCTTTTCTCACTCAAGAATATTTCACATCACAGGATTTTCCTTCTTCTCTTCTGTACTGTTAATACATCCAAGATCATCATATCCTTTCAATCACAGATTAAAGACGCAGGGTGGGGGGAAAAAAGGAAGAAACTGTATTTAACAATTTTGTTCCATTTATATTACTAGCAATTAAAACTCTTTGTGGTCCCCGCCCTGATTATAACAGCAGGGGCCAGGAGGCCACCACCCTGCCGTGAATTCATTTCCAGTCCAGCCAGCTACGACAATGCTCATATGAATTAATGGGTCCTGCTAGACCTCAGCTTCCCCATCTTCACCTTACTGAGCACAGCCCCGGGCTTCAGCGGCTGCAGGTGTGAGCACACCCACTCCCGTCCTTGACCCAAAACACATAATGAAATTGGTGCATGTGTGAAACATGCCATACCTCCAGCCTGGGGTGTCAGAACAAATCTAGCCGTGTGGCAGGGGACCTGGGTTGCTCCTCTGCCCCAGTGAAGGGGTCTTCCTTCCCTCCCCACATCTGCCCACCCTTCTCAATTTTGCAGTATGCTTGGATACAGCCTCTCGGGGAAGTGAAATACAGTGTCGCTTTGGGACAGCTGTGGTTTGCTCATGAAAGCAGAGGGCTAGGGTCACAAGTCGATGGTGTGGATGTTGCCAGCGTTTCTTAGGAGTGAGCCTTGCAGACACATCCAAGGAGAGGAAGTTAGGTTAGGGCAAGACAAGTGAGTGAAATTGTTTAAAGCCTGCAAAAAGATTAAAAAAAATAATTGCTCTTCGTTTGGGGTTATGATGTCCCTTTTCCTGGGTAAATCCACAGGCAATGTGAAGTTAGAGCGCTCCAGCCTAGACCTGGTAGATTCATGTCAGAGGAAATTAGAATTGGGGGAATTTGTGTAGGAGCTGAACTGTGAGCCAGCGTTGCCACTTTAAATTGAGTTTCCCAAGGCAGGCCTTCCTCACCTCCCATAATTGTGAATTATTCTGCCGTCTGAGAAGAGGCTGCCTCGATTCAGGGTCTCCTGTACAACAGAGGGACAGCGGGCTGGGGTTCACATCTGGGGGTGGAGCAGAGACAGAAAAGCGCCTTGTACCTGGCAGTCACTCAATAATTAATCGAGTAAATATATAATAAATAAATACATTAATTAATTATTGAGTGACTGAATGAAGGATTTTTTAAATAGATCTTTATTGGAGTATAATTGTTTCACAATACTGTGTTAGTTTCTGTTGTACACCAAAGTGAATCAGCCATATGCATACATATGTCCCCATATCCCCTGCCTCTTGAGTCTTCCTCCCAGACTCCCTATCCCACCCCTCTAGGTCATTGCAAAGCACTGAGCTGATCTCCCTGTGCTATGCTACTGCTTCCCATTAGCTATTTTACATTCGGAAGTGTATATATGTTGATGCTACTCTTGCTTCGCCCCAGCTTCCCCCTCCCACCCCACGTCCTCAAGTCCATTCTCTATGTCTGCATCTTTATTCCTGCCTTGCAACTAGGTTCATCAGTACCATTTTTTTTTTTTTTAGATTCCATATATATGTGTTAGCATACTGTATTCGTTTTTCTCTTTCTGACTTACTTCACTTTGTATGACAGACTCTA
Source organism: Aethalodelphis obliquidens (assembly GCF_003676395.1). Taxonomy (NCBI): domain Eukaryota; kingdom Metazoa; phylum Chordata; class Mammalia; order Artiodactyla; family Delphinidae; genus Aethalodelphis; species Aethalodelphis obliquidens. The sequence continues at coordinate 13,705,550 of NW_020837968.1, read as the reverse complement.
GGTCTATCCACCTTACTACAAATATCTCAATTTCGTTTCTTTTTATGGCTGAGTAATATTCCATTGTATATATGTGCCACATCTTCTTTATCCATTCATCTGTTGATGGACACTTAGGTTGCTTCCTTGTCCTGGCTATTGTAAATAGTGCTGCAATGAACATTGTGGTACATGTTTCTTTTTGAATTATGGTTTTCTCAGGGTATATGCCCAGTAGTGGGATTGCTGGGTCATATGGTAGTTCTATTTTTCATTTTTTAAGGAATCTCCATACTGTTTTCCATAGTGGTTGTATGAATTTACATTCCCACCAACAGTGCAGGAGGGTTCCCTTTTCACCACACCCTTTCCAGCATTTATTGTTTCTAGATTTTTTGATAATGGCCATTCTGACTAGTGTGAGGTGATACCTCATTGCAGTTTTGATTTGCATTTCTCTACTTAAAACCATGCACAAAAATGAACTCCAAATGGCTTAAAGACCTAAGTAAGACCAGACACTATAAAACTCTTAGAGGAAAACATAGGAAAAACACTCTTTGACATAAACCACAGCAAGATCTTTTTTGACCCACCTCCTAGAGTAACAGAAATAAAAACAAAAATAAACAAATGGGACTTCATTAAACTTAAAATCTTTTGCACAGCAAAGGAAACTATAAACAAGATGAAAAGACAACCTTCAGAATGGGAGAAAATATTTGCAAATGAAACTACGGACAAAGGATTAATCTCCAAAATATACAAACAGCTCATGGAGCTCAATATCAAAAAAACAAACAATCCAATTAAACAATGGGTGGAAGACCTAAATAAACATTTCACCAAGCAAGACATACAGATGGCCAAGAAGCACATGAAAAGATGCTCAACATCACACCATTTATTAGAGGATATTTTTCAATAAATTTTGTTTGACAGGTTATTGCCCCAGAACCGTGGAAGATGTGCTCAGTTTTGAGGTTTGCAGCTGTTCCCTCCTTCCCGAGGTTCTACTCAGGCATCATATACCTACCATTTGTAGGTGTGAGATGTAGCAATCCCTGTGGACAACTTGGAAGGAAGGATTGATGAGTAGTGTTTTGGTTCCTACCTATTAATTCAATGTAAGCCAAATTCCTCTAATTTTTTTATTTTTAAAAGATAGGAGATTTCATGTGTGACTTGATTTTTCCAAATAAAGATATTAACTTTTTACTGAACATAAAAAATGGTAGGAGATTTCTTATGCCCTGTGCTGCTGGAGTAACCCAAACTAATGGAACCCCTTGAGGGAAACAAAGCAACCAGAACTCAAGAGAATCCACTTGCATGAGAGGCTTCAGATGGTGGTTTAGATCTAAAAAGTGGTGGCATCTTTAAGACAACATATTGCTTGGGAAGGGCATCTGGTTTGGTCAGCCTGATGTAGGGTGAGATTCATCGTTAGTTCTTGGATGAGGTCCGTGACCCATGTCAACATTAGCGACGACATCCCAGGTTGGTGGTGCAACTTTTGAGACCTCCTATGTTATAGTAATTTCCAAATGTTTTAGTAAAGTTAAAAAAAAAAGAGAGAGATGAGAGAGAAACAAAAGATTCTTTTTCTATCTGAGTAATGAGACTCTTGGATGAAAGGCTTGGTTTCTCTCCTCATCTTCCACTTCCTGCAGGGGAAGGGAACTCTGTAATCTGGGTAGCAGGTTGGCATTTCTAATTTGACCCCAGTCTCCTCCTGTGTGTATGAGATGTTGAACAAACTACTGAAGAGTCTTGCTTGAATGATGAGCTGCAGATATCAGCTTGAATTGAATACTAACAAGAACTGGCATATGACTCCCACTTCATTGAATTCCCTTTTTTCTCTTGCCAGTAAACATGACAGCCCAGGATAAGGTGACTAGGAGATCACGAGGGAAAATGTGACACAGAGCAGAAGGCTATCTTAAGCCTGCCAGCTGGGACAGGAGCCTTCCTTTGCAGGGTAGAAAGGAAATGGGACCACCACACAATTTTATGGATCAGTCTTCACTTCTCCAGATGCAAAGAGAGGAGTCATAGTTACCTTGCATACATTTTGATAACATCCCTTGGGCTAGAGGTAAGGGTAACTCACAACAGATAAACTCTGCTTTTGCTCTGGCGTTGTCTCCTTTATCGGCAACATGGGGGTGTTGAGTGATGCCACAGGCAGCTGGAAGGGCTCATTTATTTGACCTAATTATTCCCACTGTAGACCTGACTCATCATAACGGGCTCTTCTTCAAAGGAAATGAGAGCCATATTGTCTCCTTGGCAGCAATGGAAAACAAATGCTATCCACAGAATGGCTGTTAGATTGAAAAAAGGTGCAACTCACTTTTGGGGCCAGCCGATATTTAATGATGTTACCAAGAATAGAGGACTGGAAAGAGAGTAGCGTCAACTTCTGACATTCTAGCTTTCTAAAAACGTTCTTAATAAAATTAACTTGCCCTTGGATGCCATGGACAAAAGTAACCACATACTCAGAACCAAGGGAAAGATGGAAACCTTGGTTGGGCATTTTTATTAATAATTGGTTAACTCCTTATGGGTACACTGGGGGACTTTCCACATGGCTACCTTATTATTTCTTTGTCCTCTTAGATGCTCTATTGAAGAATTGAAATTGTTTCTTCTTTAAGGGATAGGGAAATGGAGAAAGAGAGTTGAAATGACTCTCCTATTACCCTTAGGCAAATCAAACACAGAATGGGAACAGCCTGCCACATTCCCTCTGTGAAGCCTTGGAATGGACCACATTAGCTCAGTGATGCATTTCTGAATGTTGAAACTTCATCTTAGAGAATCACAAATTGTCCGTATTGAAACGCAGGTGCACTGAAAATAATCATTTCAATGTTCTCTGGTTCCACCTTCCTGTTTCATAATTCTGGTTGAGAATGTCACAACCCTAAGAATTTGGGAAAGATACAAGCTTGGCTGATCCCCGAGGCATAGTCTGGCCCTCTGCCTTTTGTTCAGCAATTCCTGAAGCACTGGACTGCAAAGATGCCCTGTTGACAACATCGTTCAAAAGTCAGCCTGTTGTTGATGGAGTGGAACCTCCCAGAACACGGTGTTTGATCTCAGCCTGGATCCTCCCTGGGAGAAGGAGAGGGAATCCCACAAGCTATTTGTAAAGAAGATCCTGTTGTTCCCATCAAGTCCTCTGACACCGTAGCAATCTGTGCATACAGTTGCAGTTGGCATTCTGACACGTGCACGATGTTTTCATCTCTTTCCTGGAGTTGAGGCCAAAGCCTGAGGTTCCTTTTGACACAACTCTGAAAAAACTCTGGCTTTGTGCTCTCTGGCGCTCTGCAATAACATACCAGCTCTGCGGTGCAGCCAATGTTTACTTAATTGGTGGGAGGACTTTTTAATGTCAAAAGGAAAACATTTCTTCTGCATTCCACACAGGTAAGATGTGGTTTGCTGTTCTACAGGGCTGAGATTTGGGGTGAGGAGGGGATGGAGAAAAGAAAAACAATCCCATTTTTTTTTTCTTTAGGGCTAAAGTGATGGGTGAGGGTGGATGGACAAGAAAGCGAATCAAGTGATGGGGGAAGATGAAAGATCAACAGACGTTGTTTGAAAGTCAGAGCTATGACTGAGCATATGCTGGCTTTGCAGTTAGTTCCCAAAATAGATGATCAGTAGTGAGAAGCAACTGGTTTCTGATGCTTATCAGAGGGTCAGTTAATATCATTTCCAACTGTTTGGATAAGATACAGGGTAGGCTATATATCTAAAAGAAAGTGATGACTAACTTCATGGTGCATTGGATTCGATTTCACAGAACTCTTTACTGGCCAGACAAAGTTGTGAGCTAAGTAAGAGGAATTTACCACAGGATAAAAGGGGCTGGTACCTTGTAGTGGTCCTTTAAGAAATTCTGTATTTTAATTAGTCCTAATCTACCAGCAATGGAAGAGTCATCAAGAAATCAGGGCCAGTGAGTGCAAGGATGGGCAAAGGGGACACACTGCAGACCAACTAGGCAAAGGGGCAGGCTCCCATTGGGGGAGTTAGTGCTCTACCTTCTCCAAAGACCCCTGGGTGGGTGACTCCCAGACCAGAGATTTCTTGAACCTCTAATATTACCTGGAAAAGTGAAGAGGCTGAGGGTGTCCTGTTTTCAGGGGAAGAACAACCTTGCTGTAGGTTGTGTTGCTAAATGTTTATACATTTTTACAGCTTGGATTTATTTTGACCGTGGTCATTCATGAAGGATGTCTTAGTTTGTCCATTTCTAACAAGAGACCCCAAGATGTAACAAAGGTACCAGTTTGACTTCTTTTCTGGATGCACATAGTGCCTTCACTTCCCTTTAAAAGGAGGGTAATGCTAGAGTTTCTTGAAATGCTCACAAGCCCTTGAAATAGACCGCAGGGATTTGCAGTGATCTATGTAGGCTGGACATGCTTCAAATGGAAGGTTGATGACTGAATTTTTGTCCCTAGGGCTAACATTCCATTTTAAAGATTATGGTATCCAGCTTTCAAGTTCAAGCTGAGCTCTGAATAGTTGTTAGGTCTTTGATGCTCATATACCCAGAGCCTGATCTTTCAGCTGACTGCCGATTGCAGAGCCCTGTACCATACACTCCGGGGGTGATATAGGATGTCGTAGCCCTGGTCTCCTCCTTCAGCACAAATATGCAAAAGCCCAGTTGGTGAAGGTGAGCATGTGTAGGGGGACAGGTTGATTTGTTGCTTTTTAATGTAGTTTTCTTTTTATTTTTCAGATGGAGTGAAACAATTACATGCAATTATTAGTACATTCTATAAACATTTATGGTCATCTGTGTCGGGCTGAGATTCAGAGCTAGATAAGACACAGACCAGCCATGAAGGAATTTATATTTGGTTTACATTTCTCTCTCCTCAGTAGGCTCAGCCTGGGAAGCACAGCAGAATTCTCCTTTACCTTCTGATCTCTGCCATCTAGTGTAGAGCCTGGTCCAAAATGGGTGTTCAACACATGTTGAAATGATGTGTCAAGAGAAGGTTGCCTTGATATTTTCCTTTCCTTTTCTCTCACCTCACATATACCAACTGACTGACTTCTTCCCCTCCAAATACCAGAATGCCTATTTCCCATTGGCTTCTTACAACTCCTGTGAAGAGAAACAGTCTTTCCCCCTTCATGGCAATAGTGACTTCCCCAAAGTATGTATTATGACCCACAAAGGCAGGCATTTTGTTTGTCCTTTTGTTCACTGCTGTATCCCTAGTACCAAAAATATTGTCTGGGATGTAGTAATTATATGTTGAATTATTTGTTGAATGAATGCATCAAATTGAAATCAGAGCCCCAAATCCTAACCTATTAGACAGGTTAAGCTACGCTGCAGTAACAGACAACTCTGCAAATCTCAGTGGCTGAACACATATAGGTTTATTTCTCTTTTTCACAAAGTTGGCTGTGGGTATTGAAGCTTTCCAGATCAGCTCCTTTCCCAGTGGCAACACAAGGATCCCGTCTGGCTGCATCCCGTAGCTATCTGGTGTGGGACATGTTGCTCTTGGGTTGCAGTTGTAGGGGAAGAGAGGGTGGAAGGGTTGCACATTGACTTGATTTTGCCTGGAAATGGTGCATGTCACCTCTGTTCACAGTCTTTTGGTTCCATGGCTGAGCCCATGAGTATTTGGTGAGCGTGCCACACTAGAGATGACATGTCAGTGCTTGCTAAATGATGCTGTAATACCCAGGGAAAGCGACTGTTGGCATCCCACCCTCACTCTTACCACTTCAGTGCCTGCCGGCCAACTTCCCAATGCCAACATCTGCATTTCTCGGTCTGAAGTCTATCTTGGGACCCCAGAGCTTTGTGTTAGCATCCTGCTTTGCCTCCAGCATAGAAGGTTCTCAGTGCCAGGAAACTATGTTATGTCAGGCTGAGCTTCAAAGTTGAATAAGACATGTAGCAGCCATCAGGGAGTTTATACTGCTTAAATTTCTGTCTCCTCTACTACACTAAGCTTGTCCAAGGCAGTATCCGCTCAACCAATGGGAGTTGGTGTATAAATACTTCGGATCCCTCACTACTCAGGTGACATAACTCTGAGATGCATTTTCTACGCTGGCTCCCAGAGACCCCAGCAGAATTAAGCTCCATTTGTCCTCAGTGGTGACTTGCTCGATAACAAACCTATTAATGGCTGTCTTCTCTTCCTATCCCCATTTTATTTCCCTACACTGTTGGCAGTGTTTCTTGGGATTCCCTTTCCAAGAAACTGTTTGCACTTGAAGTCACGTCTTAGGATCTTCAAAAGGGGGAACTCCAAACTAAAATAGAAAGTTATCTAAACAGTTCTCATTCTATGTGTGTGTGGGAGAGGGGAGAACATCATACAGATTTGGGAGGGGCCATAAGAGAGACCTCTTCTGCTGTCTCCATTTGTAGAACTGTTTCGTTAGTGGGAATGAAGGGAGAGAAAAGAACACAAGTGAGCCAAGAGGAGACTCCTTGAGGTGCCAGAAAGCCCTTCTTCTATACCACGTTGTTAAAGACATAAAGCCTGGACCTTGTTATGAAAGTACTGGCTCCCCGAAGTTCCAAAGGCTTTCTAAGGTGGGTCACCTACTGCGTAGTCAACATAAAACTTGGGGTGACACATTTCTGAGCACCTTGGTGGGATTCCAGAAGTGTATTTGGACAGGTTGACAAGCAGTCATGGCCACTCATTGCTGTAACACAGGTCGCGGAGTCCAGGCTGGACAAAGTCCTGAAGTGGTAACACTGGGCTTTGATGGTTCTTCACCTCTCCTTTTAGTGTCTTCTGCTCCTTTTTGGTGATCTTCTATGCACCAGGGTCAAATAATGCTAAAATGATCTTATAACTTATCATCCCAATCAGGGCATTTCTTTTATTACCTCCCCTGTATACCAATGAGAAAAATAAGAATTCACGTAAGCACGTCAAAGTCACTCAGCTGGTGGTGTTGCCAGGATTTAAAGTGATGCTTTCTTACTGTACCACTCCTGTCTCTTATTGACTCTGCAAGAAGCTTCATGGCAGAGGGGAAGGGGCTGGGGCTCTGGCGTGAGAGTCAGGGCATCCAGGAACACTCTCAGGTTTGGTGCTTATGCATCAGGGAATGTTGGCAAGTCCTTTGGCTTCTGTGATGCCAGTATCAGCACCTATAAAGGAGAAGCTTAGGACTAGATAAAAATAACAATAATAACAGTAGCAGCCACACTTTCCTGTATACTTAGTGGCTCTGCTAAGTGGCTTAAGACTGTTAAGAACATGGATTCTGGAGCCAGAAGCCTCAGTTCAAATCCCAACTCCATCACTTACTAGCATGAGATGCAGGATAAGTCACTCATAAATTTCCTTAACAGCCTGATGACAGTACAATTGTCATACAGTAAAATGTACATACAGTACAACTGTCATACAATAAACTGTGCATATTTAATGTGTATAATTTTTAAGGTTTAATAATTAATTTTTAAAGTTTAATAGTTTCATCTTTAAAATGTATTATATATATTCTTTTCCATTATAGGTTATTACAAGATACTGAATATATTTCCCTGCACTATACAGTAGGTCCTTGTTGTTTATCTATTTTATATATAGTAGTGTGTAGTTGTTCATTTTGATATGTGTATATAGCCAGGAAGCTGTGAAACTATCACCACAATCAAGATAATGTACCTATACACCCCCCACCTTCCAATTTCTGCATGTCCCTTCCTAATAATCTCCTTACCACCCCTCCCTGGCCCCTATCCTCTGCTCCACTCCACAAGCAACCACTGATGTTTCTTCCACTATAGATTAATTTGCATTTTCTAGAGATTTATACAAATGAACTTTTGCAGTAGGTATGCTTTTTGGTTTGACTTCTTTCACTCTGCATAATTCTTTTGAGATTCATTCTGTGTTGTATCAATAGTTCATGTCTTTTTAAAAAAAATTTTATTGGAGTATAGTTGATTTACAATGTTGTGTTAGTTTCAAGTATACAGCAAAGTGAATCAGTTATACATATACATATATCCACTCTTTTTTAGATTCTTTTCCCATATAGGCCATTACAGAGTATTGAGTAGAGTTCCCTGTGCTATACAGTAGGTCCATATTAATTATCTATTTTATATATAGCAGTGCGTATATGTCAATCCCAATTCCCAATTTATCCCTCTCCCTGCTTACCTCCTGGTAACCATAAGTTTAATTGTGATTTTAATTAATTTTTTGGCTCATGACTAATGAGGATGAGCATCTTTCAATGTGCATATTTGCCATCATATATCTTCTTAGATAAAGTGTCTGTTGAAATATTTTGTTCATTACAAGAGTTTGGTTTTGAGAGTTCTTTATGTCCTAAATAATTAGTTCCTTATTAGATATATGAGAGTAAATATTTTCTCCATTTCTGTGGCTTATCTTTTCATTCTTTGTCAGTGTATTTCACAGAAAAAAGTTTAAAATTTTGATAAAATCTGATTTATCAATTTGTTCTTTCAGGTGTAATCCAAAGTCAGGTTTTCTCCTATGTTTTCTTCTAGAAGTTCTAGAGTTTTAGGTTTACCCAGGGTATGATCCATTTTGAGTCAGTGTGGATCAAAGTTCAATTCTGTAGCATATAAATAGTCAACTGATCCAACACCATTTATTGAAAAGACTACTTTTTCTCCACTAGACTGCTTTTGCACTTTTGTCAGAAATCAGTTGTCCACGTATAGATCGGTCTGCTTCTGGATTTTCTAGTCTGTTTCATCAATGTTTTTTGTTTATATTTACATCAATATTACATTGTTCTATAGGTTTATAATAAGTTTTGAACTAAGGTAGTGTTAGTACTCCCATTTTGTTCTTTTTTGAAGTCGTTTTGGCTCTTCTAGGCCCTTTGCATTGCTATATGCATTTAAGAGTCAGTCTGACAGTTTCTACAAGAAAGCCTGCTGAGATTTTGATTAAATTTTTGTTGATTCTATAGATTATTTTCAGGAGAATTGACATCTTAACAATACTGAGTCTTCTGATCCATGATCATGCAAACTGGGACACAATGAATAATTATGCTGGGACAGCCAGCATCAACTAGGGCTGTTCTGGGCAGCCTGGGAAGTATGGTCATCCTATCTTGTGCCCTCTTATCACCCCATAAGATGACATCTCACTGGTGGCATGGTTCCCAGAACTCTCATCTACTCCTGTCAACTTCAAAATTTATTATGCTTCCAGTAGTATTAAGTACATTCCTGGCACAAATATATCAATAAATAAAGTCCTAAAATCTCAGTATCCCACTGACCATTTTTCTTGTATGACAGGAGTGACAATGGGCTAGCCTGATAAATCAATCCCTAGTAAGAATTACATAGCAAATATATTATTCTATTAACCTACTCATTCTCATCACTTACGATTGTATCCAACTTGCATATTCTTTAAATTTTAAGGACTAATTTTGAAAGTAGGTGTTTGAAGAAGGAAAGTCTTCTAAATAGTTTCTAAATGTCCATCCCACTGAATTAAATTAAATAACAAATGTAAAATACCCAGTACTATTTCTGGTGCATCCTAAGGTCTCTGTAAATCCCTATCCCTTGGAGCATATCAGAGCCCTGGAGAGTCCCTGCATCCGGTCAGGAAGGGCTTTCCTCAAGAGGGAGAGGAAGCTGTGAACCCTGGCCCTCCTGTATTCTTCTGGGTGGATCAAAAGCAAAGCTCATCTAAAGCTGGCTAAATAAAACCCAAAATATATCGTAGCAAAAAATCTGGATGAGTTCTTCTTGGTATCAGTGCCAGCAATCTTTCAAGACACTTGGGGACATGACCTTTATTGCTTTTTGCTGTCATACACTCAAGGGTCAGGGCTTGGGTAGAGTAAGGAAGGAGGTGGTAACTTTGAAGCCTGAAGCTATTTTTGTGAGCAGGAAGAGAAGTATCAAGGATGTTATTCCAGAATCTTCTGTCTTCTTAATTCTGTCTCATCATGGCTTCCTGTGCTATGCTTCTTCTCTGGGAGGCTCTGAATCCATTCAGGTGGTCAAGATGATGAGCTCAGCTGGTTAAACTCTGGGGCTAAGGAAATCAAGGTCATAGTTTCAGTCTCCGTATGAGCCAATTAACTCTGGACATAAAGAAATCTGTCCGAGTCCTCAGAACGCCTCACTGACTCTCACTAGCTGGCTTGAAAATATGTGTTGTGCAGGGCCTGGAACAAGGATAGCTACATAACAGGCCTATCTCCAGTCCTGAAAAATTCCTTTCAGAGGAGGCCCTCCAGACGTTAGAAACCTCTCATTAGATTCTGGAACTGTTCATTAATCTGGCAGCACGTCACTTCAAGGCCTGGTGTTTCTCTTGAAGTAATTTATGAGTGGCTGAGGATTTTGCATTTTTGCAACAATTGATTGTTGATAGTGTACCAGCCTACTTGAATAAATGATTCCTTTCCTCAGTATGCTGGAATGCAGAATCAACTGAATAAGACTTGAGGAGGGAGGCCACAGGCCAGCAAGTTGGAGTTTCAGAGGTTGAGTTATCCATTTAAAAACTTCCATGGAGTGCCTTCCATGGGCCAGGCACTGTTTTTGATACTGGGGGTCTAAGGACCCATTATTTCCACAATGTTTTCTTAAAATTTTATTGAAGTATATTTGATTTGCAATGTTGTGTTTATTTCTGCTGTACAGCAAAGTGATTCAGTTATACGTGTACTTTTTCACATTCTTTTCCATTATGGTTTATGACAGTATAATGATTATAGTTCCCTGTATTTCCACAATGCTTTAATGCTTCTTCCATACTAGGCATTGTATTGGACCCTAAGGGTACAACAGAGAATGAGACACAATCCGCGCTCTCAAGGTGATCTGGGTTTAGGGCAAGGGGTCTTAACCTTTGTGCCATGGGCTCCTTTGGCAGTCTGGGGAAGCCTATGGAAACCTCAGAGGAACAATTTTAGAGGCATAAGATAATGCACATGAGATTACAAAGGAAACCAGTTATAATACAATACTGTGGTCAAAATATTAAATAAATATATCAGTGCTAAGTATTGAACATGTAACTAATGCTGAAAGCTCAGCCTCTCTGTACACCGGTGCCAAATTGAATCTCTGAGACAGAGTTTCGGGTGAAGTAGAAAAGAATAGCTTTATTGTTTTGCCAGGCAAAGGGGGACACAGTGGGCTCCTGCCTTCAAAAACTATGTGTCCCAACCCAGGAAGATTTGATGAAGAGTTTCACAGCAATAGTTCAAGGGTAGGGTTGCTGACAAGGTTACGGTGTGTGCAAGGCTTGCACTCCTTTAATCTCATCTCAGGAAAGCTTCTTGATGAGCTTCTCTGGTTCCTTTAGTCTGGCCTCAGGTGGTCTTCTCCAGTATGGAGAATGCTGACATCTTCCATTTGTTGGGTTTTAATTCTATAAAAGGACTTAAAGACATTGTTATGTGTGTTCCTTGAGGTGGAACCAGGACCCTGCCCCAAGGCTGCACTATTGTTTCTTGGCTATTCCTCCCTTGACTCTGCATACCTTCCCTTCCCAGATTAGCAACTGTTTGAATCTGCCCTTTGGAACTCAGAGAAGGTCATGGAGTCTGAACAGAAAGACTTCCCATGCCCAGGAGCCCCTACAGGGTCCTGCTCGGTTTCATAACCATGGTCCGTGCCCGCTCACAGCTCCTTCTCAGGGACACTGGCCCCATCTCATTTCCTGCTGCTGAGGGGTCCTAGCCTGCCATGCTTGGATCTGTGTGTCTTTATTCTCCCAGGCACAGCAGAGTAAAGAGAGGGAAGCACCGACCTGAAGGCTGCTGTTCCATCTTGAGTAACTAAGATGCTCTTACAAAAGAGTGGTCTCGGGGCTTCCCTGGTAGCGCAGTGGTTGACAGTCTGCCTGCCAGTGCAGGGAACACGGGTTCGAGCCCTGGTCTGGGAAGATCCCACATGCCACGGAGCAACTGGGCCCGAGAGCCACAATTACTGAGTCTGCGCGTCTGGAGCCTGTGCTCCGCAACAAGAGAGGCCGCGATAGTGAGAGGCCCGCGCACCGCGACGAAGAGTGGCCCCCACTTGCCGCAAGTAGAGAAAGCCCTCGCACAGAAACGAAGACCCAACACCGCCATAAATAAGTAAAATTAAAAAAAAAAAAAGAGTGGTCTCAGTTATCACGTCATCCTTAGGAACCTGTAACTGGCAAGGAGGACACATCTCGGATATGGCAGGGAACTGAAGATGAAAAAAATGCAAACAGTGGGCTCTGGTGCAGAGCTGTAGTCTTGCGATGTCAAGAGCCAGATGAGGTTATGAGGAAGCTGAATCAATGAACAGGCAGAGTGACCAAGAGAGAGAAGAGAGTTAATAAGTCGCTTGTAGTGGGAGGAGAGGTAGAGGAACACACAGAGAAGCAGAAAAAAACAGACTAGCTGAATGGGGTTAAAGGCAGAGGCTTAGAATGCAAATCTAGAAATCTTTTTGCTGAGCTCCCTAGCATTGCTTTGGACTTAGAACAATCCTTCCTTTCTGTCTCCACTTCAGTTTTTCCCATAGGACCTGGTTGTTCATCTTTTCCTAAATTGTACTGAAACCTAGCTTCTTGGCTAACAGTCCCTTTTGCTGTATTACTGTGCACATTCTGATCATAAACCTTCATTTCCTGAGGCAACTAGAGTGGATCTCTGTTTCTGGTGATTTAGAGAGTCAAATGCAAACATGACAGGAAGTGGGTGATACCCCAGAGGACAAGGACGGTGGGACATCTGACTGCCTCAAGAAGTAGATGTGGGCAGGGAGTGCCTCCCAGCACCCTTCAAAACTGATTTTTGGATTTGTCAAAAATTATTCAGTTAGTTCCAAATTTTGGCAGAAAAATTTCATGGTTCATTAAAATAGTGCTTCTTTTTCATGTTGGTGATATTTTAATTCCATTACACTATGTGCTATTTATACTCACAAAAGGAAAGAGGAAAAGTCCGAGTTAGTAAAAAAAAATTTAAGGTCACTAAACATGATATTTAATAATGAAATCTCATTTACATCTGTTTCACTTGGTAATTGGTAGTAATGTGAGAAAAGTAAAAAATGATCTTAAAATCTGAAGTTGCACATGGATCACTTAGTAGAAAAGAAAGGGCAGACCATCTTAGATATGAAGGAAGAGGGTTTGGGGGCCAAATAGGGATTCATTCGTTTAGCTACTGAGTGCCTCTTAGGTGTCATGCAAAAGCTAGACAGATTCTCCTGGAGGAGCTTGCCTTCCAGAGGAGGAAGATAAACAATACATAAAAATAAACAAATAATTAGATAATAATACCTTGTGAAATGTGCTAAGAAGGATATAAAAGAAGACTTGATAAGTGAGCAACTAGGTGGGTAGGGGCTACTTTAGATAAGATGGGTAAGGAAAATCCATCTCTGTAAGGAGGTGACGTTTGAGCTGAGACTTTTTTTTAAATTAAATTTTATTGGAATAGAGTTGATTTACAATGTTGTGTTAGTTTCTGCTGTACAGGAAAGTGAATCAGTTATATGTATACATATATCCCCTCTTTTTTGGATTTCCTTTCCATTTAGGTCACCACAGAGCACTGAGTAGAGTTCCCTGTGCTATACGGTAGGTTCTCATTAGTTATCTATTTTATACATAGTAGTGTATATATGTCAATCCCAATCTCCCAGCTCATCCCACTCCCCACTTCCCCCCTTGGTATCCGTAAGTTTGCTCTCTACATCTGTGTCTCTATTTCTGCTTTGCAAATAGAATCTAGAAAAATGGTACAGATGAGCTGTGACTTGAAACATATGATAAGCCAGCCCTGGATGCCACCAGAGGAAGTGCATTCCAGCCAGAAAGAAACAGAAGAGAACCTGAGAGGCCTTTGTGACAGGAGCTTAAGGAGGCGGTGGGCGAGGGAGAATAGCATGAGTAAGGCTGGAGTTAAGCAAGGACTATTTGCTTAACCACAATTCATCAAATGCCTTCAATGGACCAGGCTCTGTGCTCTGCCCCCAGGGATATAGCAGTGAGCAAAACAGACAAAACCCTCTGCCACCAGGGAGCTTACACTCTAGAGTGAACCAGGTCATATGACTTATTTGTCATAATAAATGGTTTAGACTTTAGTCTAAAGGCAATGGGGAGCCTTTGACATGCTCAAAGCTGGGGATTTGAGCATTTTAGAAATCACAACTGACAGCAGTGTGGAGAAGGGACAGCAGTGTTGGGAAAGGGCAGTCTAGAAACAAGGAGACTATAAAGAGATTGGTGCCAGAAAAGAAGATGCTGTTCTGAATTGAGATAGTGCAGTAGGTTGGAAATAAATGGAGAGATTCCAGAGATATTAAGAAGGTACAATGATCAGGTCATGGACAAGTGAAAGATCTAGAAGGACACAGATATGTATGGTCAGGTTTCTGACTTCAAGAATTGGGTGGATCTCCAATGTTCATAGCAGCACTATTCACAGTAGTCAAGACATGAAAGCAACCTAAGTGTCCAACTACAGATGAATGGATAAAGAAGATGTAGTATATATATATATATAATGGAATATTACTCAGCCATTAAAAAGAATGAAATAGTGCCATTTGCAGCAACATGGAGGGACCTAGAGATTATCATACTGAGTAAAGTAAGGCAGAGAAAGACAAATATATGGTATCATTAATATGTGGAATCTAAAAACTAGTACAAATGAGCTTATTTGTAGAACAGAAACAGACACACAGACATAAAAAACAAACTTATGGTTACCAAAGGGGAAGAGGGGGAGGGATAAATTAGGAGTATGGGATTAATAGATACACACTACTATATATAAAATAGATTAACAACAAGGATTTACTGTATAGCACAGGTTACTATATTCAGTATCTTGTAATAACCTATAATGGAAAAGAATCAAAGAAAGAAAAAAATATATAACTGATTCACTTTGCTGTACACCTGAAACTAATACAATATTGTAAATCAACTATATTTCAATAAAAATGAATTGGGTGGATCTTGTTGTCATTTATTTTTTGGGGCAAGACAAGAACCTATTTTTTTGGTGGAAAAATTAAATTGTATCATTCTTGTCCTTGATGAAATTTCTACTTTGACGAGGAGACAAACATGCAAATAAAACCACTTTATCAACCAATGTACCAGTCACAATAAGTTAAATTAAGCTGTACTAACAGACCACCACCAGAATAGTGGTTTAATACAGCAAAGATTTATTTTTCTATCAAGCTACATGTCCAAAGCAGACAGGGTGGTGGTGGAGTGGGGGAAGCGGGCAGCTCTTCTCATTGTAGTCAGTAGACGGAGGCCAACATAAGTCCCATCTTGACACATGCTTCTACCCCCACCAAGACAGGGTAAAAAAAAAAAAAGAGAGGCATAGTGATGCTGCCTCTCACAACTCCTATCTGGAAATGATTTGTGCCACTGCTGCCCACATTTTGTTGGCCAAGTCACTGAGTTTCACTTAACTTCAAGAAACTGAGGAAGTGCAATCATACTGTGTGCTGGGAAAGAAGAAGACTTTTTGGTCATTTATTTCATCCTGTCAGGTGGTGCCCAATATCAATTTGTCTTTTACTGATGACAGTCATTTTGATAACTTGATTAAAGTGGTGTCTGCCAGACTCCTTCACTATAAACATTTTTCCCCTTGTAATTTATATATATATATTATAGGGGGTTACTTTGAAACTATGTAAACATCCCATTCTTCGTTAAACTTTTAATTTATTCATTCATTTACTTATTTATATCTGAATGGACCCATGGTTTCTCATTTACTCAATGGGTTATCATTTGCTGCTATCATTATTTATTTTGACACTCAAATTGTCCTAGATTGGGCCAGTGGTAACCCCTTCAATCTGGCTTCTGTGTCCATTTGTCACATCTCCAGCCTTCTTTGAGTCTTTCCTAGCCTCTGGCTCTAGCCAGGCTCATCTTATACTTTCCTTGCTCCAGCTCTAGCCTTGGAATCAGCCACTTTTCCAAGGAGCTCTGGTTGTTTTTGGCGGAAAATGGTATTTAGGGACAGAGCTACAGGATATATGTGGACATGTACATATACACGTACACCGCCACACATACATGCACGCATACACACATTTACATCTGTACTTGTATCTTTTTTTTTTTTTTTGCGGTACGCGGGCCTCTCACTGTTGTGGCCTCTCCCGTTGCGGAGCAACAGGCTCCGGATGCGCAGGCTCAGCGGCCATGGCTCACGGGCCCAGCCGCTCCGCTGCATGTGGGATCTTCCCGGACCGGGGCACGAACCCGTGTCCCCTGCATCGGCAGGCGGACTCTCAACCACTGCGCCACCAGGGAAGCCCTATACTTGTACCTTTGTCTATCTATTATGTATAATGAAAACCATGAGTTTACTTTATATCTCCAATTCCAGTTCAACACCACAGAGTATATTATGGTTTTCTCTCTTTCCATATTTATAAATCCTTTCTCCTGCATTGAGAGAATTGGCTCTCATATCCTAATATGCTTACTTATTTCATCAGCTCTGTCCTGCTCCCTCTCCCATCCCCTCCCCTACGTGGGTGCCCTACCCACTCTGCTTGACCTCCAACACTCCATTCCAATCTCCCATCCTCACCCTCAAGCAGGTTAATGGGACCATTGCATTATCTAAGACATTTGCACGGTCATATTCCTATATCTTACCAGGAATCTGTTTGGGGCCCATTTTTACAGGCATGTGTGATAATGAGAAGGAATTGCAGCCAGCTAAGAATTAGAAACCCAAGCCCTCTGATTCCCCATTCTTTTCTTCTCTAAAGCCCATGGCATCAACAGCAATGAATGGAATCCATGGAAGATTTCTCTGGCTTCTCTTTCTCAGTTTTATTCCTAAATGGATTTATTTTGGAAAGTAAATGAAAGCCCATTTACCCAATTCAGAATTACCTAAAGGTGAAAAAAGTGTTATTTTTTCAGCAGGTCAGAGATTTTTCAAATGCTTTTTTGTCTTTGAATTACTCAAAAGCAGCTTTGTTTGGAAATATCAAACTTGGCATTTCTGGTACATAACCCTGAGTAAGGAATGTGTGCTTTGCCTTGTTGGAAGAAATTTGGTTTTGAAATAACAAAATTATGGATGTTTAAAAATACTGCACTGAGCAGACACTGTGGGTTATTTTCCTTTGCCTTTAAAACATGCTCTATATTGTGAAGCTGATAACTTTCATGGGTGGGGGAGTTTAATAGCGTGTACTTAACTGATGCAAATGTGAGATCATTTTATAAGCCACATGGGAATGTAGCTGAGTTGTCTTTTCCATTTTTACTTGGGAAACTCACATGATCGCCAAATAACTTAGAATCCTTGGCCATAGTCCCTGTGTATATATCAGGTGCTCAATAATTGTTGGGATGATGTGAATTGAACATGCTTGTTCTCATTTGGCTACAAAATTTCCCTCCAGCTCTGAGTACCTAATTATGATCTAGGACAGGCAAATTAGGGCCCACAGACCAAATCCAGCTGGCTGCCAGCTTTTTTATGACCTGTGGACCGAGAATGGTTTTCACATATTTAATTTGTTGAATAAAAATCAAAAGAAGACTAACATTTTATGACATGTGAAAATTATATGAAATTGAAATTTCAGTGTTCACCAATAAAGTTTTATCAGAACATAGTCATGCCCACTGATTTACATACTATCTAAGAGAGCTTTCACATTACAATGACAGAGTTGAGTAGTTGCAACAGAGACCCTATGACCTGTAAAGCCTAAAATATTTACTATCTGGCTCTTTATAGAAAAAGTTTGTGGACCCCTAATCTAGAAGATAAATACATGTTATCTGTTCATTTTTAAGATTACCTGCTATGAAATTTAAAGTCAAAGTGAAACAGGAGAGAAGGGGGCAGGGCACAACCTTTAAAAGAATGACGTAGCTATAGGACATGACAAAAACTTGTTAGAACCAACTAAGCCCAAGATGGCAGAAGATTTGACTTCCAATAGACCTTGAGCCTCATTATACGCCATTGTCACACATCAGCATGCTAAATGACACACCCACAGGCACCATGACTCTTTACAGGCTAACCATAAAAGGCCATAAAGTGGTGGTGGCCCAATTCCTGGAAATCCCCACCCCTTCCCTGAAATAATTGAAATAATCCTCCCACTTATTAGCCTATGAAATTATCCGGCTTATAAAAATTATCCATAGCATATTCTGGGGCCTCTCACCTTCTGAGATGGCCCACACTTTGTCTGTGGAGTGTGTTTCTCTCTAAATGAATCCACTTCTTACCTATCACTTTGTCTCTCACTGAATTCCTTCTGTGATGAGACATCAAGAACCTGAGCTTCAGTAAGTCTTGAGACCAGGTGTATGATCTCAATTAACAGACCATGGGTTCAAGTCCCAATCTGAGGTGCACAGTTTCAAAAGCTTCCTTTTAACTTTCTACCCGTCATACTTCTGGCCTGCCTCCTCATTGATCTTCGATTGGATTCCAACTTAATTTCATTAACAAAAATTATTGGAAAAGAATAAAAGTATAAAACACAAAGTCACATATAAAATTTTTTGATTCTGTTCTCTTGTTAATTGTCTGCAATACTAATTCCATATTAGTTGAGTAATAGAGACAATTATGAGTAAAGAGACTTGAATGATACTGCCTATTTTATGCATCACTGGGTTTGCTTCTAGTTGCTGTGTTAATTTTGCTTTCTCAAGCTGTTCATAAGCTCTGTGAAGATAGAGACTAGCTTCTTTGCTTCTTTTGGATTTCATGCACATGGTGTGGAAAACAGAACTGATAATCACAACTGTCTAATGGCACTGCCCTGCATCTGAGCCCCTGAATCTTATTGGAGATAATCACATATCTGTGATGATGACAGATCTCAAAAAGATACTCCTCTCTGCCTCATCATCCTACCAACCATCCCTAGTAAGTTCACTTTTCCATTCTCATCCTCCTGGCTAGCTCATCTCCTACTTCACAGAGAATATAGAGGGAACCAGATGAGAATTACTCCAATTCTACCCATGTTCCTGCATCTTTAGCTACATGGTGATATAGATTGTCATGTAACAATAGGTCTCTTACTACAGGTAATAGTCCTTCCAGGTACTCCTGGATCCCATTCCTCCAGCCTTTGAAAGGACTTGGCTCCTCATTCACCCCTTCCTTGTCTCCACCACCAGTTGTCCTTCTCTTCTGCATCATTCCAGTCAGCACATAAGCTAGTCTTAATAAGATCCATCTTTTAAAACCTTCCCCCCCCATTTCCTGGCACCTCGTCTAACTACTCTTAAAGGCATCTCTTGAAATCATCATGCATACTTGCTATCTGCACCTTTCTCACTTGTTGTCTAGACCTCCCATCTGCCTATTCTCCCCTCAACCCATTCTAAACAGGCTCTGTTACCACCATGCATGAAACTTGTCAAAGTCACAAGTGACTCCATCTGGAGAAATATTGTAGTTGATCATCCATTTGTACCTTACTTTGTTTATCATTAGCACATGGTGTGGTTGTTTACTTTCTCTTGAAAACACTTCTTTTCGTAGCCTTCTGGGGCACCACACTCTTCCAGTTTTCCTCCCACATCACTGATGACTTCTGTGTCTCCTTGGATGACCCCCTGTATTAACCACGTCTTTTCAAATTCTGATGCTTTGGCATCCAGAGTCTTGTGGAGCTTGGAGGGACTGCTCCTCCCAGGGTTAGATAATGAACAACTCATCTCTGAGTGTGCCTTTCAAATGCAAACCAACCGATCCAACCCCCCCGCCCCATTCCTTACCACCCCCCATACCCCGCCCCAGCCACCTTCTTTATTGGGCTGTCACAGGGCTCTTACACTCCAGGACAGTATTCCCTTGCCCTAATCACCTAGGGCCAAGTACCAGACAACTGGGGACAGTCCAGCGCCTACTGAAATTATTCAAAATAGCCAGTCTTAAGCCTGGTTACCCCTTGCCCATTCTTTCCCATGGAAACCACAGTAAAGACTCTTTTGTTTTATAAATTTATTTTATTTATTTATTTTTGGCTGTGTTGGGTCTTCGTTGTTGCACGTGGGCTTTCTCTAGTTGCAGCGAATGGGGGCTACTCTTTGCTGCAGTGCATGGGCTTCTCATTGAGGTGGCTTCCCTTGTTGTGGAGCACGGGCTCTAGGTGCGAGGCTTCAGTAGTTGTGGCACATGGGCTCAGTAGTTGTGGCTCTCGGGCTCTAGAGCAGAGACTCAGTAGTTGTGGCGCACGGGCTTAGTTACTCCGCGGCATGTGGGATCTCCCCAGACCAAGGATCGAACCCGTGTCCCCTGCATTGGCAGGCAGATTCTTAACTCCTGAGCCACTAGGGAAGTCCCACAGTAAAAACTCCTGCTCACATTTTCCCCATCACTTCCTCTGCCTCCTGACTGACTCTGGTGCTTCCCCATGTGGCCCTGCCTGGTATGCCATGCCTCCTGTTTCTAGAGATCTGTGAGTATAACAAACTACTTCCTTCATGACAGTTATTCCATGTCTATATGTCTTACCATAGTTGATTAAAATAAATCCTGGGTACCTTTTAATACTCTTCTTCTTTCTGAACTTTAAATATTGGAGCCTCTCTGGAATCTTCCTTGCCCCTCTTCTTTTCTCTCTTTACCCCTGCCATCCCCCCCCAATTCCCAACTGCCAGGATGATCCAATTTATGTACATGGCCATGAATACCATCTGCATTTGCTAAAACCCTCAGATTTAAATATCCAGACCGGATCTCTTCCCTGAGCTCCAGATTCATGTATCCAACAGCCTTGCTGACACATTTATTGAGTGTCTAGTGAGCACTTCAAACTTAATATGTCCAAACTGAACTATTTATTTACTCTGCCCTTCCTTATCCCACCCAAACTGTTCACACTCAAGCCTGTTCCACATCAGTAAGTGAACCCCTTCTAGCCAAATGCTCCAGCACATGAGACCTAGGAGCTACCCTACAGATCTCTCTTTCTCTTATACCCCACAACCAATCTGTGGTAGAAAGAATTCTACGATGACCCCAAGGAAGCACACCCTTATTTAATTCCCTCTTTGTGAGTGCTGGAGGAACGTATAACTCGCTTCTAACCAATGGACTAGAGCAAAGGTGAGAGCCTGAACACAGGACCCAGGGAAGCTGTGCTTGAACTCCTGATCCATAGAAACTATGAGATAATACAAACGTATGTTGCTTTTAAGCTGCTAGGTTTGTGCAAATTTGTTATGCAGTAATGAAAGATGAATACACAATCTCTCAGCAAGTTCTGCTGGTTCTACCTTGAGAACTTATCCGCAATCTAACCACAGTCTATCCCCACCACCACTGTGGTCCTACTCTAGTTCATGTTGTCATTTCTTCACAATTCCACCAGCCTTCTCTCTGACCTCCCTACCTCCACTCTGGCCCTCCCACATCTCACTCACCAGTTTCAAGAATTGTTTTTTAAACATGTAAATCAAATTACATGACTATGATGTACAAACTCTCCAAGATCTGGCCTTTGCCTCTCTCTGACTTATAGTGCCCTTTCCTCACCACTGTTTTCACATGGGTCTCACTGATCTCAATGTTCCTCAAACATGCCAAACCCATTCCTGCCTGTGGACCTTTGCACTTTGTGGTTTCTGCTGCCTGGAATACTCGGATGGACCATTACATGGCTCTCCCCCTCACTTCCACCCTGTCTTGGCTCAAGTGACACCTCTTTATTGTTTATTCATTTTTGAAATTGAAGTATAGTTGACTTACAATATTGTGTTAGTTTTAGTTGTACAGTAAAGTGATTCAATTATATATATATATATATATTTCAGATTATCTTCAATTATAGGTTATTACAAGATATTGAACATAGTTCCCTGTGTTATACAGTAAATTCTTATTGCTTATTTTTGTATATAGTAGTGCGTATCTATTAATCCCATACTCCTAATTTATCCCTCTGCCCCCCTTTCCCCAGTGACACCTCTTTTTTTTTTTTTTTTTTTTTAGTATTTATTTATTTGGCTGCACTGAGTCTTAGTTATGGCATGAGGGATATTCCTTGTGGCATGCGGGATCTTTTTAGTTGCCACATGCGGGCTCTTAGTTGTGGCATGCGAGATCTAGTTTCCTGATCGGGGCTCGAGCCCAAGCCCCTGGCACTGGGAGTGTAGAGTCTTAACCACTGGACCACCAGGGAAGTCCCCCACCCCCACCCCCACAGTGACACCTCTTTAACAGGACTTTGCTGGATACAGAGAAACCACCTTTCCTTTTTACTCTCTAACCTGTTTTCTATTTATTTTTCTAGTGAGCACTTATTATGATCTGAAATTAATTCACACTTATTTTTATATCATATAGTTATTTATGGCGTGTCCCTTCCTCTAGAATTTAGGCTCCACAAGGGCAGGGAACTTCTGTCTAGTCTCTGCTTTATCCACCACAACTAGAACAATGCTAGATGTGTCCTCAAAAATGATTTGTCGAATGAATGAGCTCACCAGCCTAATCCCCATGCTTTGTGTTTGCTGTCTTTTCTGCTGGGGATGCGTTTCCTCCACTGACTGTCTCTTTATCATCCTTCAGCTCTCATTTCAAGTCGCTTCCTCAGAGAAGCCTGTCCCTGCCAGCCTTCTGTTCCCCATCCCCTTCCCCTTCCCCGTGACTCTGGTACAGAGGGAGGCGAACTCTTTCTGTAGCGTCAGATAGTAACTGTTTACAGCTTGGTAACCCACTCAGGACCTGTCACCACTACACCTCTTGGCCGTTGTAGCTTGAAAGTGGCCACGGACAATTCCTACCTGAATGCGTGTGGCTGTGTTCCCATAAACTTTATTTATGGACACTCAAATTTGAATTTTGTGCAATCTTTACATGTGACGAAATAGTAACCTTTTTCGGATTTTTTTCAATCGTTAAAAATGTTAGTTTGCAGGCTGTACCGAAATAGGCAGCAGTGGGTTGGATTTGGCCCCAAGGCTGTAGTTTGCTAACTCCTGTGCTAGTATATTACCTTCTTTTTTATTTTTATTTTTTTAGTTAAAGTATAGTTGATTTACAATGTTAATTTCTGCTGTACATTAAAGTGACTCAGCAATACACATATATATATACTGTTTTTTAATATTCTTTTCCATTATGGCTTATCTGAGGAGGTTGAATATAGTTCCCTGTGCTATACAATAGGACCTTGTTGTTTATCCATTCTAAACGTAATAGTTTGTGTCTGCTAACCCCAACTTCCCAGTCCATCCCTCACCCTCCCCTCCTCCCCCTTGGGCACCACAAGTCTGTTGTCTATGTCTGTGTTATCTTCAAAGAGCTGACAGTTATCTTATTTGTTCCTTTGTTTTTGTGCTTGTTTTATCCTGTTAAAACATGGTCACCTTCAGGGCAGAAACTTAATCCCCAGGGCCTAGAACCCGCCTGGCTAGCGCTACCCCAGGGCAGACTTTGCTCACTCCCTAGAGTCCCCTTTCTCCAGAAGCTTCTTTACCTTCTTCTCTTGTATTGATACTGCCCCCTTAGGAATTCAGGTTTCATTTCAGGAGAAGGAGCCAGTAAATGTGACATCTGGTTGGAATAAGAATCTCAGCTTTCAGTGAAGAGGGGCCTAGTTTATCTTGATCGCAGCTGTATCCCCAGCATCTAACGGTTCTAACCACATCCTATTTACCCCTGTAGTAAAGGAGTAACCACCCTCCATAAACAGGACAAGTTAGCCATACATACAACACCTGACACTGTCAGGCTGGGCAAATGAGCTTTTGTGGTTTTCAAATCCAGGAGACAAGCTATCACCATGACACACAGAGGACAAATTGGGATTATGAAGAAGGACACGCTAACGTGGTCTCAACAATCTGCCTGAGCATTGCAGATGTGTGGAGACTGTATGAGTGGTGTTTTTACGCAAGTGTGGCGAGTCAGGGGGTGCCGTGGAGGGGCGTTTGGAGTTCAGGCAAGTGACGGACGCCGATTGGCAGGAGGGGGGGGCAAAGCAATCCAGGCATGAATCAGTCTCTGGTTGGCTTCCTTGTTAAATAGATTTTTCACAGGGAAGAGCCATGTCCTGTCCAACTACTTTCCTCTGACGGATTTGTGCAGCAATAGACCACACCACGCTGTTTATGGGATTACGAGGTTGTGTTTGCAGCTGAATTTTAGTCAGGCAGGACCTCTCAGGGTCCAGAGCCTGGTCTTAGCCTTAAAATATAGGCAGGAAATGGGAAGTATAACTGCCTGGCTCTCCTAGGTCAACTTATTATTATTATTTTGCAGTATGCAAAAGATCCCGCCTGCCACAACTAAGACCCAATGCAGCCAAAAAAAAAAAAATACATTACTCATCCTAATTTCTTTTTTTTTTTTTTTTTTTTGT